>NC_064438.1:39939531-40242561 GCF_023343835.1 Lagopus muta
AGATAGTGTGAATCTGCCTTCCTACCTTTTCTGCCTTGTAATTAAAAATAACATAGCATTCACTTTAAGATAATTTAATGCAAGTCTATGATGGTGGTGCTTTTCCTTTAAGATCTTTTGTTTGATGGTCTTAAATCACAAGTAAGTGTGTTAATGAATTGAGTCTAATAGCTCCCTGTAGAAGAACACAAGAAATTTACCACAGGGAGTCAGTGTCAGAGTCCCTTCCAGCTGAACCCTTTCTGTTAGCTCTGAGAGTTAAGCTTCTATCTTTTGTTTTGTAAGAGATGATGCTTAGTGTGTTATGAACCTAATACGTAAATTGAACATCTAAAATTTAGGAAATGTGACAAGATTTTTTATGATTAAGATACTTACGTTTCTGTAAGCGAAGAACACTGAATATGGCACCAATAATACTCTTTCCTTCACAGATTTTCTTTTGGCTGACTGTTACACATCTGAATATGAAGAACAAGTCCCAAGTATTGGCCTTCCGTTACTTGAAGGGAGCATGTAAACAGGAGGGGGAACGGCTGTTTACAAGGGTGTTTAAAAGTAATAGGATAAGGGGGAATGGTTTTAAACTGAGACAGGGGAGGTTTAGGTTAGATATTAGGAGGAAATTTTTCACACAGAGGGTGATGAAGATCTGGAACAGTTGCCCGAGTAGGTTGTGGATGCCCCATCCTTGGAGGCATTCAAGACCAGGCTCTGGTCAGCCTAGTCTAGTGGTTGGCAACCCTGCCTGTGGCAGGGGGGTTGAAACTCGATGATCATTGTGGTCCTTTTCAACCCAGGCCATTCTATGATTCTGTGAACTTTACAATCTGTGTGTCTGATATTCTCTTTTTAAAATATAAAATAGAGATGTGCCAGAAGAGTTATATCATCATCTAAGTATGGAAGTGTCAACAAGTGCAAATATGCATCATTCTTTACCTTATTGTTTTGGAGAGAAATAAGAAAAGTAATTATCTAATCACACACATTCATTTTACTTTTTATCTCAATTTTAATTTGGAAAAAAAAAATTGCACTTTTATTGCAATTAATTTTTGTTTGTTTGTTTTTAATGGAACAAAAAAGCAACCTTGCTTTTCCTCTGCAGAAGGGGAATGTAGCCAGAAAATGAGACATGCAAGTGTAGATCATTGTGGTGTTATCAAAAGAAAGTGCTGAGGTTTGATTGGGTAGTATTTTCTCTTTCATTTTCTCCTTCATCCCATTTTAGTCTATTGTTTAAGTAAAGTTAATGTATCCAGAGCTCCACTTTCTGATCTATTAGTGTAAATCCAGAGTATGCAGCGTAAAAAAAAGTTTCGTATTCAAGAGTAATTACCCCAAATATTGCTGCAACATGCTTGTTGTAAGCAGCAGTGGAAGTCTTTATAATAATCTAAACTGCAATTTCTTGCAGATTGATAACATTGTAACAGTTGAATAATTTGTCCTGTTTCATGTTACTCTCCCATCTGCCATGATACTTTATCACAGCAGCATCCAGGCACACAATATTTTTGCATTTTCAAGTAGGGTACTGATTTGAATACATTTATTCTCTCTACATAGAAACTAATCTGTGGAGACTCCCCTCGAGGCTATTATTTAGACTGAGTACCCAATAGCCAGGCCTGGTACCCATTGAAGATGGGGATGGAAGCAGTGCAGAGCAGCTGGGCTCCCTGAAAACAACTGGATTGGACCAGCATAGTTACGTAACCTCAGCCTGGCATCCTCCAGTAGCAGGTGCCTTACAGAACCAAAGCTACAACAAGAATTTATCCCGTGGGCTTAAGCAGGTCATGAATTTCTTCCTGAAATGAGCAGTAGGCAGTTTGAAGTGACAGACACTGTCCTGGCGTGTTCCAGCAAGAAGTGCTTCTGAGATGAGAGATTGCAGAGGTTGCAATCCTTGGTGTTGCGTGGGATTAACAGTGAGCAAGGAGAAATATTTTCAAGGACAAATACTGTTAATTCTTTCCTGGAAGCTGAGGAAAGGGGTTGGGATAAGAAGAGCTTCTAAGGCCAGCAGTGCTCCCCTCAGCTTCACTTTCTGCATGCAGGCTTTGAGAATTTTATGGGAGAGCATCCGAGCAGCATGTAGCAGGGAATTAGGCGGGAATGTTTATGGAGCAATAAATGAGCTTTTACCGTTGAAACAGAAAGATAAGGAATTATATATGTAATAAGAGTGGTGAAATGGGAGACCAGAAAATAGGCGTAGGAGCAAGGGGTTCAAATTTGATTTCTCAAATCTTGTTCTGTAGGATACGTCCATCACCCATCTGTCTGATTTTTCTTATAATGGAGAACTTATTTATAGATCTCTCTTTACGAGGAGGTCTGAAAATTAATGGATGCCACTGGAGTGACTAGAAGATGAAAGATGCTGTATATGATCATAGCAAATAGTAAACCCTTTGACTCATTTGTGATATTACTACCACCAAATGTCTCTGACTTCCTGTCATTTCAGCTGAGCCTGCTTCTGATCCTGTTAAACATTGAGGGAAAGATCCTCAGCTACTGTCAGTTGTCACAGCTCCATTGACTTCAATTATTTCTCTTGCGTAACATATTTCATCCAAAGCATTTCAGGTATTCTAGAGACATTGCCCAATTAAGCACCACAATCTCTATGGGAGGTATGGAGTCATACCACAATCAGAAAAACTTAGAAAAGAAAGGTTAATCAACTTACCCAAGATCAGGAAGAGAGTCTAGCTGAGATAAGAAAATGTGCTCCTAATTCTGAAGGTTGCCTTGGCTCCAGGTTTTGCTCTGTGCACCTGAAGGAACTCTTCCTAGCTCTGCCTTTTTCAGAATTTTACTAGTATGAGGCAGTGCAGGACTTGCTTCCTTGCTTCCTTTTCATGCCCTCACACACATTTAGCTTTTGTCATTCTCATTTTATTCTTCGGAGGAGAATTGTGGAAGCTACAAGCTACACATGAAAAAGCAGATTCCTCAACTGGTAAAAATAAGACTTCTCAAAGGCAATGGGAATATGCTGACTTATACCTGAGAATCTGGTCCCTGGGACTTATTTCTGGAAAAGTATGGCTATAACATGCCTAGGGATTTTCAGCTTCCAGTAACTTTCTCACAAGCTTTCCAAAGCTACGAGAAGCTAAACTACCTACTGGTGGCAATTGCTTTTCCAATATATTGCAAGCCAGTACTTCATTGCATGTGCAAATGTTTCTCAGTAAGCTAGATTTTGCCCTCATACCTTATGAAAGCCCAGAATGGCTGCATCAAATGGAGATACTTAGAATAAACCCAAGTAGAAATGCTTTCAATTATCCACAGTTTCTGAGATGGGATTTTTTTTCCAGTGTAGGGAGTCTTTGTGCAACTTCAGCATTTTATTCTGCAAATTTAGACTCTTCCAGGGAAGCTATTGAATGCTGTGATAGTGGAGTTAAATTTATAAATAGCCAGCAGACAAGCATGAGGAGAGGCAATGAATAACCCACAGATGGAACAGTTAAAGATCAGTTGTGACATAATCACAGAGCAGCAATGCCAAGCTGAGGAAAAGTACTCTGCCTGTTCAGCACTCAAAGAGAATCCACAAGTGTATGTTTAATTATAGTTACAGTTTTAAGACCAAAATCAACTTGTGTTTCTTAACAAAAAAGAAGGAAAAAAAAAAGAAAAAAAGAAAGAAACCCAAGTCTTGCCCTATGAAATCCTCGTTTTTCTTCTGATATGGTAGAAAACGTTCTCTAGAAGAAGAAAGGGACATGCGCATACTTCAAGCCTGTAGCCAGTTTGGAAATTTCTGTCATGTGCTCTTCCATGCCATCTTTGCCTATATTTTTTTCTACTGTCTTAGATGTGAAGTTGTGGATCTTAGCTGGGATGATGAGAAAGGGAACTGCTGTTTTGCCAGGAACTCAACAACAAAAGAATTGGGCAGTTGTCCTATACTCTTGGTATGTCTGAACACTGACATGGATAATGTTGCCTGATTGTTAGAAGGTGACTGTTTAGTATTCAAGAAGATAACGATGGAACAAGCAAGATCCCTTTCCACCAGAGAGTGGGCACAGAATGGATTTACATATTATCCACAGTGAACATGTAAAAGTGGTTAAAGGGTCTTAAAAGTCTCAAAAAGTATAGAGCTAAGAGCAAATAGCACATTGTAAGGTAGAGAAATACCGTGTTATTAGGGTTTGGTTGTTTTTTTTTTTTTTAATTCTGTTGACAACTGCAAGCAGTCTTTATTGTTGACTATTAACAGGACCCTAGGGACTTCCTGTTCATTGGAAGAATGTAAAAACAAGGTAAAGTAGTTACATACAGGATAATACTTTTTGTTAGGGCCTCCACAGTTTAGACCTAAACTGCTTCTGCTTTAAATGCTGTTATTAACAGGTCTTACCTTGTCTACATGGCAAAGCTTTTGAAAATACACACAGTATAGGCTATGAGGTGAGGATGTGGTAGGTGGAAGAGATTCTATCTGATCTGGTGGAGCTGTGTGCCACTTGGCTGGTTCAGTAGCACTTCTGACACTTAGCTAATATACAACTATGATTCTCACTCTCGTTTTTTCCAGCTCTAAAGAAATATTAAAATGTATAAAATCCATCATGCTATCATCTGTTTTGATGATAGCATTAAACAGTGTATTAAACCATTCCCTTTGGTGTACAATTCATACCTCTTAGCCTGGAGGGGAATTTCTTATTAAAAAGTCTCAGATCCACATATTGTGAAATAATATCTACTGAAATTCCCCATTTTTATTTATGTATTTAAAAGATGTTGGTAAGGGATTTGAGGAAACAAATGAATTTACTGCTTGGTAATAATGTAACATCATAAAAGGTACAGTGCTTATTATGAGAGTTATTTTCTATGAGATTTTTAGACATTTCATTTAAATTGGCTTCGAAATGAGCACTGTTCCAGATAAACTAAAAACTAGCAGAATGTCCCCAGGGATAGCATGTTGAGTCAGAGAGATAAGAGGACAGTAGAGTTGGAGGGCACTTTAGAATGCATTGGGCTGCAAGATTTGCTTTTGCTTCTAATCAAAACAGTCAAGATTTACAGAAGTAGCGGTTTTGATTACTTTGATTTTTATGATTGCAAATTAGGTGCAAAAGCTGGTTGCAGAAAGTGCTGATCAGTCTTCTGAAACTTAGGTTTTTGTAAGCGTTTGCTAGTTGAACAGCCAAATATTGAGATGCCTAACTAACGCTATGCTGCAAGAAAACATTAGTCTGGCTGAAAAACTTCAGTGTTAATCTGGAAAGGGATTAAGTAATAGTCATCAGCTCAGTTGTCAAACAGGGAGGAATTGCAACCCCAAAGGAAAGAAACAATCTAATAAATTGTCTGTGATGGAGGATTTGCCAAAAGACTTATAATCATAGTTTATATAAACTAGCTTATACCTTCTGCCAGTGTGGGGCAGAGGTAGTGTACTGTGGAAAACCATCTTGTTTGTGTTTGCATCCATAGCGCAGTTTTTCCTCAGATGAGCCATGTCCTTTTCAAAGATAGACAAGAGATGGAAAATTCCCCCACCAGATCCACACAGGGTGTGCAAATAGCTGCCTACTTGGGGAATTATTCATGGATTTGCAGAGATTGTTCCTCTGAACATATCTGCATCTCCCTAGCCCTGCAAGGTCCTGTCCTTACTGGGCACATATGTGCAATATGGCAAATAGCTTAATACAATTTTTCCCATTCTATTTCCTTCCCTTATAAATCACTGCTTTTTAATTTAAAAGCTTAACAAAATACATACTTCTGGCCTGTAAATGCTGTGCAGGCTCCTAGGATGTATGTGACAGCCTCCCCATTCTGTTATCTGTGCCCTCTTTTGCTTGCTGTTCTTCTTTGGCGCTGAAAATGTAATGAAAGTCACTGAGACCCCAGTGGACCTCAACCTGTTGATTAGAATTGGATAAACTAGGCAAATTCTGGTGGGAATGCAAGGCATTTATGATGACTGCCTGGCATTTTTCTCTGCCCTTTTTTATGTACTTGTCACTGTATTTTCCCACATCAATCTCATAAAACATTCTTTTGCTCATGCTTGAAATATTGATATTATCCTACAGCAAAGATAAAAGCACATCACAGAGCAATATGGCTTGGTGATAGAATTATCTGCAATACACAGAAATCTCTACTGATGTTTAGAGCTGGCATGGTATTAAACACATTACTTTTGCTGACAGGCGTTTTCATTTCCTTGCATCATGCAGGTAGGGGAATTTGAAGAAAATCTAGTTTTCAGTTCGAGATTTGTTCAATAAAAAATGTAAAACAGAAATGTCAGTGGATACGGTAGCATCTCATTAAATCAAAAAGAACTCACTGGAAGTTTAAGTAAGTTTCACAGAAGGTTGTGTGTTTTTATGTGTGTATGTATACATTTCTATGTATGCATTTACAAATACATCTATCTGTACATAACTATATCTACTTATAGGAATATATATGTAAGTATATGTTTGAATCTTACAACTCTACCATATTTAACAAATCTTCAATTTGTAGTGAAGGGAGATTCTCACCAGGGAGGGAGGTCTCTTGAGTAAAGCACTATGGGACATTTTCTTCTGTCTGTTCTTTTTTCCCGAGTCATGGTATGATGCTGGATTTGTTACTAAAATCAGGTATTTTTCTCAAACCATCCATGAGTTATGTGTTTCTTGTGTTCTGGTCCTTAACGGAAGATCCTACAGCTTGGGTGGAAACTATACTGTGCTCTGAAAAAAGCAATCAAGTCACATGGAATGTGCCTATAGTGTGTGAGGTGCTGTGTAATCAGAATTTGCAATCTGAAATTTGCATTCAAAACTAGTGGGCATTTTGACTTAATTCCTCTGCTTCTGAGTTCTGCATTTGTAAAATGAGCCTATCACCTCTGAAAGGTGATGTCCAAAGTAATTAGTTTTTGCAAAACAGTCCAGTGCTTTTCTGAGTGGCACCACAGAAAAGCCCATTTGGAAATAAACTACCCTTTAGAGCAGGATTAGTGTGGTGTGCAGGGGCTACAAATTGAGCAATGAAGATAAAGCAGAGTATCAAACAAACACACCTTCAACAGGCATTA
This sequence comes from Lagopus muta, assembly GCF_023343835.1. Taxonomy (NCBI): domain Eukaryota; kingdom Metazoa; phylum Chordata; class Aves; order Galliformes; family Phasianidae; genus Lagopus; species Lagopus muta. The sequence continues at coordinate 39,946,625 of NC_064438.1, forward strand.
TTCTTCCTGTGCACTGTGTGAAAGAAAGGTCACGATAAAAAGAATAGTGTGCGATCACATAATTATAGGCTTTATCAAACCATACACCCATGAAAACCAGGGACTGCTTTTATGCTGAGTTTATACAGTAATGTATGCCTGGAGATCAACAATGTCATAGGTAATAATGGCTGCTCCCGGTGGCACAGGTCGGGTGCAGAGAAAGTGGTGTAAAGGCTAGGGCTCCCCTGATGTCCATTCTGCCCCCAGTCCTGCTCTCCATAAATTGGATATAATTAATAGTTGATTTGTATGTACTTTTTGGACTAGTTAGATGCTGTACATCGTTTTGGAATGATGTTTTCATATATTGTCAGGATCACACCTGGACTATAGAATAAAATTTTGTGTTCTCCTACTGTCTTGAATGAAATTGACCAGATCACACCTTCTGCAGTGCAGAAGGTGCTAGCTTTGGAGCAGGATATTCTGAGGTATCTTCTTGCTACCACTGCATGTTCTGGCATTTTGCATGAATCTGATATATGAACTCTGATTTTTCTTAGTTCTTATGGCTGCTTTTGGAAGGGTACTGCTGAGGTTCAACTAGTTTGGTTTTTGTAATGTAGCCTTTCCTACTGGATGTGACCTCAACTTTTCTTTCAGGTTTCAGTCTTGACAATTAGGAAAAAAAAAAACCCACAACAAAAAACCTCACACTTCTCTCTCATCAGAAGGCTTTTTGATCTGGTTAATTCCTAGAAGGTGAGAAAATGAATATAATTTTGGAATTCCCTTTAGAGGTGTACCAAAAGGAGGACTGTTCTCACCCTTTCTAGAATTTACTGCCTTTTGAGATCTGTGAGAGAAACATTTATGTTTCTCAAGAAGTCCCAAATCAATGGATAAACTTTTAATCCTGTCTAAAAGGAACAAGCTAAGTTATCTCTTATCTCTTGCCATATCCATGAATGTGCCAGTAGTGAATCTAATACATTAATATACTCCATGTATAAACACATCCTTCAAGCAAAGGTTGGTTCCGTGGAGTTACGCTGCTTTTTACATTACCTCTTGTTCTTGGTACCTTTAAGGTCAGTACTATTGAGTATGTTTCTTTGTGTGGCAATTTATATTGTGAGCAGGGCTCCAGGGGCGGTGTTTGGGATCACACGGATGTAGGCTGTGGAAAACCTCTGCATTCATCCATCATTTTCAAGGCAGTGGAAAGGCTCATTGTTTTTACCAGGCTTTAGCTGCAGGAGCCTGGATGTGTCTTCACCTCAGAGCTGCTGTCAGGCTGCCATGCGGGGAATGCGCAGTATTGAGAGCATCCCTTATGCAGCTGCCTGGCAGAGCACCAGGCTTGCAAGAGGGCACGAGAGAAAGCATAACCCTGTTTAAAACTACTCAGGCTCATCAGCAGACTGTGGTATTGCAGAAGAGGAGAGGTAACATGGCTGTGGTGTTCCTTGTTACGCAAATAAGATACCAGCTGGCAATAGTGATAAAAAGGGAGCATTCCTGGAATTGAGAAATGCTGCAGGCCACAAGGCGAAGAGGTGGGGTTGTGTGTGTGCTAATCTTGATCCTTGTCCTACTGTTGCCCATGGAACAGGGAGACATAGGAAGGAAAAAGGAAAAGGATGAGACAGGTGGTCACAGGGGAGACAGGGGAAATATGTTATCTTCCTGAGCGAGATGGGTTCCAAGGAAGCTAAGGCAGCATAAGGGAGAACACTGTTGCCTAGCTAAGTTTTAACTAGACAGGGCCAGTAACTAGCAACAAGGACCCAAAACAATTCAATTTTAGCTTTCCATTTCCTCACTCCAAAGGCAAACAAATGCATATTTAACTGATCACAGCAGTTAAATGCTGCTGCAGTAATGAAGCATTTTGTTATATCTGCCTAGCAAACACCTGGATGTGCCTCTGTAGAAAAGACATTTTGAAATGTTCACTAATCAAGAATTCTGGCTGTTTCTTAAATGTGAGATGTCTTCTTATTCCTAGTGCACAATTTAATTTTGAGGCCACTGGTGTCTGATACGTACCTTAAAATCTGAGCTCCTGCAAGTATGTGGTGTTAATATATCTGCTCATTTAATACTTCTGAATAGAAACTTTCTAGCTATTACAGATGAAATACCTTCAGTACACAGACAGTTTCTGTTTCCCTCTCCCCTTTCTCTGATTCCAAAGGAAAGGCAAATAAAATAAATGTTGTTATGTTATGTACTTACATTTTTACACTGCAGGGGCCATATTGGGACCAACTTCCAATCTGGGACCTTCAGTGCTGGTGGATTTAGTAGCCTGGGCTTCTTTCTGCCTTTCAGCCTGGAGTGGAGCAGCCCCCACTTCTGCCAGAGAGTGGGCTCACTGTAGAAGAAGGGAAATGAGGAATATGACCTTTATGAAGTTTCATTTTTCCAGTGTAGAAGTCCCCATTGAGCTGGCTGTGCCAGCAGATCTAGGGGTGACACAGACTGCAGAGGCATAGTACTCAGGGCTGCTTTGCAATGACCTGAGGTTCTCCTTCCATGATACCAGCCCTCGTACATTCAGCATCTGACTCTGCTGTTATGGGTTGTGTTGCAGTGTACATGATAGTTTGTGTTCTCAAAGATTATATAATGACTTGAAGAACAAGTTCTATCTGATTAAACATCTTTATGACTTGGGACTGCACATCTCACTTGACAGTGGTGTGGGGTATGGCAGTGCTTTAACATAGTTCTGTTTCTGCATAATGACACCATTTTGCAGCATGTTTTGCTGAACAGGCCACAGGATATGGTCTTTTCTCTGAGCCCTAGTTAGCTACAGAACAAAATGGATGTTCCTCCTGACATCTTTCTTGTAAGATCAAAAATGGAATCTTTGGTACAGAACAATTTTTTTAAAATCTGGGAACACTAAGGAAGGAGGCAGATTGAGCAGAGAGGAATGACCTTTGGGATGATACAAGAGCCATGGCTATACTATAAGGAAAGGAGGTGATTCATAGAGGCTGCTGAGCACAAACTCTGCATCTCTCTCTAATACTCTGGTTTTATAGAATAACCAGTAGTCTGCCCTCATTTGCTAGTATACAGCTCTCATAGCAATTTACTACATCACCATCTTCCTCAGCATGTCATAGCTAACAGAACGGTGTTGCATGAGCAGCAGTAGGGAGGCTCGAGCTGTGCCCACTCACCCCTATTTACATGAAGTTCTCCCAGGTGCACTCTCTGTGGTAGGGCTAGTGTTCTGCAGAGTGATGCAGCTGTCCCTGGGGAGGTGCTGCTCTTTCTGGAGCCGCAGTTCTTGGGGATTAGTCACTGTCTTCAATCTCATGCTAATTAAAAAAAAAAAAAAAAGGGAAAAAAAGGAAAAGAAAAAAAGTGAGCAATGAATGTGTTTCAAGCTTTTATTATTATTATTATTATGGTGTTGGTTTTTTTTTTTTTTTTTCTTTTTTAAATGGAGAGAGTCCTTCTGTTCTGTGAGAGAGGTCCCTTCCGTCTGTACCCTGGTGCGATTTTCTCATCTTTTCATGTGCATCCTCCTGCCCTCCCACTCCCCTGAGCAGAACCATGTCCATGCCTGGTGGATGCTGCTGCAGCTGAATGCTGTGAGCTCTGCTATGGGTCGCTGAGGTCAGCTGACTCTGGGAATGGCCAAGGGCAGTGGGCAATGAGAGAAAGTAATTTTAAAATTAAAACAAAACAAAAAAAGAGCAATCCGTGTTAGTAAAAGAAAAACATTTGGAAAGCTTTTCACTTAACAAGGTTCTTCTGTGACATTTAGATGCATTTATACAAGTTAAAAAGGAATTTGGCACCTTCCCACCTCGCTCAGCAGGCTTAGAAGAGAAAAAGCAAATAAAAAGACAAGATCACTTGATATGTTGCTTTGTCTTGTTCACATGAAGTGTTGTGCCTGTTGATGTTGGCTGTGTACTATTACAGCCCACAAAGGGCTTGATGGAGGAGTCATATTCAGTCAGGTCCAGGGCTTTCCTTCTAACAAGGAAAGATAATTATCGTGCCAATCCCTGATCACTTTTTACTAGGTGTGTTTAATCTGACAGAAGATAGGAGCATCTTTAATACAGACTTGAGAGCAGGGCCAGCAGGTGTAGCAGAGTAATCACTCTGAAGGATTTGTTCATTATTTTCCAGAAAGACAGAGGGGAAAAGTCTTTGTGTCATTGCCTCTTTCTGTCTTCAGTGCTCTTGAGTTCAACTTGTACAGTTTGACCGTATGCCCCCACTTCTCCAAGCATCTTTAGATATCATCAGAAATGCTCACAACAAACATTTTTAACTGGATTTGACAACCAAGTTGTCTCTTTCTTTCTTCCTGTTTGAAAGGGAAAATCTGAGGTGTATTTGATTGGAATTGGATGGTGTGCAGCATCTCCTGAGGCATCTGCTCCCATGGCTGTCAAACTGTGTGGGCATGGTTGTATGCTTGCATGCTTTTTTTTTTTATGTTACAGATAATATCTTTAGATGTGCATACACCTTTCTATATTCATATGGATGAATGTACTTGTGTCTTTTCTGCAAAAACACACAGGTGCAAATCCCAGGAGAATGAATAGATAAGCACATAATTTAGGAAATGTTTATTTAGTGTACAGTACTTTGTGCACTCAGTGCGTTCATACCTACAAATTTATGGCACCTCTAAAATATCTGCGAGGGCTGTAACTTTGAGAATTGTCTCATGTATCTTTTTTCTCAGTTGCAACAGAAATTCATGGAGTTTCTTTTTATTTATTTATTTTTTTTTTCATACTTCTTCATAACACAGATTGATTAATCCTGTTTACCACTTGGTCTCACAGTCATACCAGAGGGGTTGCCACTGGCTTGGGAGTAAGTGGCTCTGGATAGCACTGAATAAACTGATTTTGCCATGGGGAAGAAGGCAAACAGAATTAGGTTGTGAAATACAGCAACTTTAGGAAATTTGGTCTTCCTTTTAAGAGAAGGTACTGAGATTCTCAGACAACTTGGTCACACAGAGAAACACAGTAGCTCTAGCTAATGCTTAAACTATAATCTCACTAAGATTTAGTTTAATGTGTCCTTAATTTTACAGTCAGTTCTTCTCTAATGTCTCAGTATTTACCATTTCTGATATGCAGTATGTTCCTGCATTGGAGGTGCTCGCTGAATGTGGAGACAATTGGTGGAACACTGAGGTTTAGATACTGGGGAAGTGGTTTTTGCACACTAGCTGGATTACTCTGGGATCAATAATGGAAAACTTGGCAGGATTCACTTGTTGGCTTTAGCTGCCCAGATTAACAGCTCTTTGCAGCAAAAGGAAGAGTACAAACCTCACAAGCCTGTAGTTTTATGATACCTGCAGGCTTATCACTGCATTGTTTATATGTGGTCCCCTTATACTACTAGATCAAGACCAGTGGTATGTCTTGATCACCTAGTCCACTGAATAGGCAATTTTTCTTGCACTATGATAATGTATAGCAATGGAGAAGAAGGACGCCCTGATCTCTTGATTCATGTGCACTATTTCCAGGAACAGAAATTTCACTAAACACTAAAGTCACACTGTTGGCTCTGAGGGGAGAAAACTGTGGGTAAATCTTATTGATCCACATCCCAGTGTCCAGCTGCTGAAACAACTGCTAAAACAGGTGTGTCTAATTTTAGCTTTAGAAACAGCTGGGTGAAGTGTTGTTTCAGTGTCTTTTGCTTAAAAAGAAGGCAGGTGGCATTCTCAGAACATGCCATTGTTGAATTAGATCCATTAATATTGTCGAGTCAACTTAACTTAATTCTCCCTGCCTGCTAACAAGAGCACTTTGGAAGGACTGGTGAAGAATAACAGGGTACCTTGGATAATGCAAAAGGGAAAGAGATTGCAGTGCGTGTGTTCTAGCAACAGCAATTTAATCAATTTAGGTGCATCTGTGCTACCCATCACTTTGCTGGCTGTTTGAATTTCTTTTGCCTGGGTGACTTCAGCCATCTATGTGCTATCTGTATTTTTTAAATGAAGGGATACTTCTGTGCAGTACAGATTACACATTCACTTGAATAGGTACACATGAGAGAAGCACATTAAAAAGGCCACCAGCAGTCCTGTTCTGAGTGATTTTGTATTTTGATGTAAAATCAAGCATACAAAGTTGAGGCATGCTGGGAGTAAACATTATGTTTTCTTCCTTTCTACATTCCTTTCAGTCTTTAATTACAGGACTTACATGTTATTGTGGATTCCTGATTTGTTTGTGAGGCTGAACTACTGTTCAATCAGTAGTTGAAACACGTTATGTAGTTAAAAAATGCTGTAGTCTGTGTGTTTTGATTGCTATAAAAATGACGTGTGTGTTGGATAATGAAGAGAAAGGAGGGGGGCTAATAATTAAATAACTTGAATTCTACCTTGGCTACTCATGTCACATTATACTCCTGTCACTAAAGCAGGGTTCAGGAGTGATGTATTCCTCCTAAAAAAAAAGTGATCTCACTGTAAAAGTGAGTCCTAAACAGCAGAAATGATGGATTGTTACCAGTGCATACTTTTATATTGGTCTGTTTATGTCTACAAGAGCAATGACTACGAAAGCCAGCTAATTTATGTAGTGGACTGTGGATCCTCATAACCACTGCTAGGATGAAGCAGAGGGGGTAACGTAAGCTATTTAAAAAATGAGACATTTTGTTCACATTCTTTAGCAGCATCTGACTGTGCTAAAGAGGGTATAAGTAGCATCTAGCTCCTCCAGATGTCAGCTATTTAGAGACACACACACCAGAAGTTCCGTGGACAACAAATGACTGAGTCCCATGCAGGATGCTCTTCTTGGCAAATGGGAGTGAGTGGGTGAGCCTGTGTGTGTGCGTGTGCAGGATGGGAAGGGCAATTACAGAAATGGGACACTGAGAGAAAAAAAGCGGAGATGGATGTAGGTAGAAATACTTGCTAAATACCAACTCTCCCACTTGGATGGTGTGGGATTTTTGCCCAGTGTAGTCTTGGTGCATTGTCTAGTCTGATTTTAATGCTTTAAACATTTTTTTTATCATGATGTATATAACCTAAGCTATGTTAAGTTCTGTATCAACATCTTGTATGTGTTATTTTCAGCCTGTAAATAGTGTCCTAAGAAAACCCTATGATGGGTCTGATTTGTTGCAATACAGTGTTCTGGGAAAAGACTTTCTGCTGCAGAAGCTTTTCAGGGACATATTTCTTTAGATTAAAATTTTGTTAAGAAGTTCTCTAAAGCTCAGCAGTGTTTCTGTGAAGGAGTCTCATAGAACCCACGTATTGGAGGCTGGACTGGGGATTTTCCTCAGATGATGCAGATCCAGGCTGTAATGCTGCATCCTGCCAGGAAAGGGATACGAGTCTGTATGTCATGTATTCCCTGAATGACCTCCCTTCAGACCTGTCAGGTCAATCTGTTCTTGCCTGGTGTATAGTTCATAGCTTTTAATGATCTCTAACAATGGGGAGTGAGTTTAGCTGGTAAGATTAAACTGGAAAGAGTGACTGTCAGCAAGAGTTAGGGGCTTTATCTGAAAAGTAGGAAATGCCTGAATCAGAGGATCCAGACTGTATGCCTATATACCACGTCTGTCCTAACCAAGGGGCCCAGAGGGGATAATTATGGCTATTTGGCTATTTTTGCTTTACATTATTTCCTTTGAAAACTGTTAGTTTTTATTAAGTTTGACTAATAAGTTTGACTACTAAAATCTCAGTTTTCATAAAGAAGTGAAATTGCCTTTTCTCTTACCCTATGTATAATGCACTTATTCGCTTGAGTCAGATGTAAGAAAAAGGAAAACTGGATTTTTGGAAGTTTCTTTGACAATGAAAGCAAAACCCATGTTCAAAATTGACCAGTTTCTGTTCTGAAAATCAAGTATCAAATGTCACTGATCATTAGGTGAGGATCTCAGGCTCCTCCTACTCTAAATAATGGCTCCTGCAATTCTTTCCCTTCCTATCAGATTTTTATGTAGTGCTGAAAAACAGGATCCATTTTCATCTCATTACTACTGATCAGCAGGAAATAAACAGTGCTAATAATGTAATAATAGAGCAGTACACTGGTCATGAAAATGGTGATATTGTGAAAACAAATGTTATCTTGATTTCTGTCTCAGACACGTGCAAGATTGTTCCTTACGGGCTTTTTAAAATCCTACTTAAATCCAAGTAGTGAGACTTCTAGCACTTTCTTTTGGCATATTTATCCCTGAAGAAAAGTGGAAGCGCACTGTCACATTAGCTTTGGAATTTACTTTTGCTTTTGCAAAATGCTTTCCTGCTACCTCAAAATGAATTTGATAATTTATTTCTCTTTCTCCGTGCAGTTTCAGTTTAGTGGATGGCTCTGATAGTAAAGCAATGTTTACATGTGAGGAAAGACTGGCAGTCTCCCTGTGTTTTAGCTCTAGCCAGGCTGGCTCTTGTTACAAGCACTAAATGAAACCTTCTGCTTGCAGTGGAGGTTAATACTTGATCAAAGTGGCACAGAATTACTCACCTTTGAAGGTTTCCTTCTGCTGCTGCTATTTCTGTTGTCCTTTAACTAAAACGTGCTTCATTACCATATATATATAGTACAGCTCTAAGATATTGAATTAACCGTCTTTCATGCCATACTGTTGAGCAGTGGTACTTATTTTACAAAAGGTTTATTTCAGTATCACCCATAGTGAGAAGTTGGCACATTGTAACTTAAGTGATCACACCACTCAAGGCCATAGAGCACTAGAGCAGAAGCATAGAATCACAGAATGGTTTGGATTGTAAGGGTCTTTTGAGATCATCTAGTTCCAACCCCCCTGCTATAGACAGGGACACCTCACTCTAGGCAAGGTTGCTCAAAGCCCCATCCAGCCTGGCCTTGGATATTTCCAGGGAGGGACACCCACAAGTACAGCATTGTTTTAGTGTGCTCTCCTAAGGAAGTAGCACTTAGAACCTTGTGTGGCCATTGCCACTTTGATTGTCAGGCCAACAACTACTGACAGGAGGGCAGAAGCCCCAGAGGTGAATTCCTACAGCACCTTCCTCATCTCTGCTTAGGCTCTTCCAGATGGTGGGTTCAGGGCTATGAACATGCACAGCACAGCTACCTCTTCTCTGCTAGAACGTGGCATGAAGGGAAAAGGGAAGGTGTTGCAGGGAAATAAGAAAATAGGACACAAATATTAGCATGTCAGAGGAGAGAGAGAGAAAATGAGAGGAGAGCTGAGTGTGATATGGTAAAGTTATTACAGTGATAAAGGGGAAACATGAAGCTGAGTTTCCCACTCATTTATTTCTGTAGTTCCACTGTTTGCAGAACAACTTATTTCTAAGTAGACAGGAATATCAGATGTCCTCCTTTAATCTACATACTGCCAAGTTTCTGAGGATGACATCCAGTGTAGGAGCTGGTAGTAGGCAAGAAGCAACTGAGTGTCAGTGCAAGAAAAGGTGTTATACCAAGCACCTGTATATCTGTGTGTTCTGTTGATCACATACTGTTGTCTGTCTCTTTTATGGGTTTGTGGTGGCTTGGGCTGTCACAGAATAGCTATGTTCTGATTTCTGTGCAGGAGGAGATGAGAATGCAGGGATGAACACAGCAACAATGTGACTCAGAGTTAGTCATCCTGAAGACCACTCAGTTTTCTTTTATCCCCAAGATAGCCACCATCCTTCTGCCAGTACCCAGAAGGAGTCAGTGACAGCTATCCTGAATGCTCTGTTTTGGTGACTGATAAAAAGAGAGCGAGGAAGCAAAGGGGAAGGGGATGAGATGTGGCATCTAGATTAAACTATGCATACCTAACCTTAAGGGATGACTCCAAGGATGCATTGGTCCAGAGTGCAGTTGGCTTTTGTATGACCAACCAGAAGTTCAGAAGGAATGGAAAGAAGTGTGATTCTTCAAATGAGTTCCCTTTGGGCAGCTCATAGGTATTTTCTTATTTTTCCCCTTTTCTGGTTTCTTCTGTAGTTATCCTCATTGATAGTGTGAAAAAGAGATAAGATGCTCCAGAGGAGAGAGAGGAACAGAAATACATGTGCATGCACATGTATTTGTATGCATCTGACTAGTTGAAATGTAATCCCTGCATCCCTATAATTAGTTTTTCCCTTGACACTTTACAGTGAGTAGCTGGAGTTTTTGTCTGTCCTGTCCAATAAACAACATGTCCATGTTGGGAGCAGTTTATGCCTTATCTCTTGTACACAGCCTATCAGTAAGGGAGTGTGCTGCTCTTCCCCTTCTTTATTTCCTCTTCATGGTTTTCACAGTTGTTTGGTGGTTATAGCCTTTGTATTCCTGGTGCTCTGGTGTTAGCCTTGGAGCTCAGATTGGGCTGTTCTGCTGTTTACTCTCCTTAGCTCTTTACATTTCTCAGAGACAAGGAGCTGGGTAAAGGAAAGTGTTTGAGAAAACAGCCTTTGTGCATCCATGTGACTCGCACACTGGTGTTTGAATCACAGTCAGGGTAGTTTATCTGACAAGGCAAGGGAACTGCTGGTGTCTCATGAGACCTGCAATGCTGGATGAGCTTGTGGGGGTGGAGTGGATTCTGAAGCCCTGGGGAATGGAAGGAAGGGGGAAGTGCTTTGCAAGTGAGGTGTTTTTACAGTAGTTCATGTTCCTTACATCTGTTCACACTGTTGTGCTTTTGTTTGGCTTCTCTGCTAAAGACTAAGTGTCCCACTAAATCCTCTGATCAGGTGCCACCAACGGACCTGTGCTGTATTTTGCTCTGATCTGTTTGATTTCTGTGGCTGTGCTGGGTGCCTTGAAGCTAGAGCTTGGCCTCGGTGGCGTGGAATAAGAACTTGATACTGTACTACCACCCATCCCGTCCCAGCATACCACAGTAACCTATGCTGCATTTTCTGAGATGCAAAACCTATTAAAAATCTCAGTGCAAAAGCTGATCCTAGGATCAGGGCTTACCCATGAGGCACTGGCACAGGCTACCCAGAGGAGCTGTAGCTGTTCCATCCCCGGAGGGGGCTCTGGGCAGCCCACAGCAGGGAGGGTTGGAACTAAATGATTCGTAAGGTCCCTTCCCACCCAAGCCATTCTATGAGTCAATATTTTAAATGCTACAGACTATAAAACTAGAAGCAGCTAGCAGGATGTGAATATGGGCCTCCAAGCAGGAAAGAAATCCCACAAATAATGTAGACAGCAGTACCTTTGGTGAGATGCAGGAGGTCATTGTTCTTGTTTAGTGAGATGCAGGAGTATGAAGTTCTTAGGCGGTTTCATCTGGAAGTCCTGCTCTTCAAGATAAATGTATATATTTAAGAAAAGTCTCTAGGAAACCAGTAATAGTGATCACAGTCTAAGGACCATGGATCTCTAATTTCTTTATCTAGGGAGAAGATGCAGCAGAGGGCAGAAGCTCTCAAGTATAGAAAGGATATCTGTAAAGGGGAAGAAAATAGTCTTTCTTTTATGAGAGGGGAATAAATAACAGACTAATATTGCAGTTGAAAATACGTGTGTGTGTGTAAGGGCATTACAGATTGCTAGGATGGGAATGCTTAGAAGGCTGATAAATTGGGACAGTTTTAAATTTTAAAAAAATCTCCACTAAATTCATTCATTAACAGCATGCTTTTTGCTAATGGTCAATTCTCATTTATTATCATAAATTATTAATTAATATACAGAACTATTAGTCTTTAACACTTATTCTCAAGTTAACTGGGACTGCTTAGTACCACAGAGTCAGTTCTCTGTAGTTAGCATGTGCAGCTACTGTCCTTGATGGTCTTAGTTGCAGAAGGATGAGAGAAGCTGGAGGTGATAGTTGGTTTGTCTTCTTCCTAATCCAATTCCCCTTTTCATGGATGGAGCCCTGGGCAGCCTGATCCAGATGGGGGCAGCCCTGTCCATGGTGAGAGGTTGAAGCTTGACAGTCTTCCAACCCAAGCTATTTTATGATTCTGTGATTATACCCCGTTGTTATATTTCCACACATTTATATCTGGAGATAAGGAGAGTGGATTTTAGCTTGATTAAAATTTTTAATTTATAGATGTCAGAATTCAATTCTTCAACTACAGAATATTTCTGAAAAAAAAAAAGAAACAACCACAATAATTCACTGACAAAGAAAGTTGAGACTGGTGTACATAGTGCTTCCAGAAGCATTGATTCTTCCTCATTTCAAGTTAGACAGCATCACCAAGAATGTGAAGGTTATTCTGCCTTGTAGCAGAGGGGTGGACTAGGCAGACTAAGAACCTCCAGCCTGTCTTGTCTGTTATCAGCCTAGGTGCTTGGAGGGAAATTTATTTTCCTACCATTGTTGAGAGCAGCTAGAACACATACTGTGCTATGCCTGGGCTGTGGCATACCCCTGGCGTGGCCATGTAGCATGGGCATTATTAGTGGCAATGGCTGCTTCCTCTGGACAAGGAGGAGCCCATCTCACAGGCTGAGTGACTGCTACAGCCAGCGAGTTGGTTTGACATGGACCATGCAGCATGGGCTCTATCAGAGTTAAAAGCAGAAGAATCATTCCTCACAGTGTCTCCTTTTGTCCTTCCATTTTTTTAGCTTTGGCTGCTGTGACCTTCTTTTTCTCCTCATCTTCTGCACACTGACAAGGTATACATCTTAGGAAATTACACCTATCAGCAGCTCCCACACGAGCAGGCTCGGCCACAGGAGATGCTTCACTTTTTGTCTGGCTGGCAGTGAGACACTTGTATCACTGAAAGATTTTCCCTCTACATCTTTCTTTGCTTTTCTTTTAATTTTTTTTTCTTTTTTCTTTTTCCTTTTTTCTTTTTTTTTCCCCAGCAGTTGGGAGACTACAGCAGACACCAGTCACCTGGCAGTTATTGCTGTGAGATGAACAGATGATTACAGGCAAAAGCCAGGGAAGATGATAGGTGGAAGAGAGGAGAGAAGCAGAGGGGAGCCTGTGCAGTGTCTCTCAGAGAGCTTGCTTTTCATTAGCACACAAGACAGTTTAAAGGAGCAAAAAGCAACAGTTTTTCCAGCTTTTCCTTTCTGTGCCAGACAAATTTCTTTGAGGGTAAAAGAAAAATAAAAGTCTCCCTTCTGCTCTCATGGGTAAAAATTAAAAGAGTTCCCTATTTATCACAGCAGAAATTTTAGCTCCATCTATTTCTTGTCTCTTTCTAATTCAGCCTTTGAGGTACCATTTAAGTTTCAGAATTCAGAGCTCTTCAGAAATAATTTCCCAGTGCTTTTCTTCCACACTAAAAATTCGTGCCATAAATGCTAATTTTGCAGTGTTAATATTTAGCACTGGCATGGAAGGTGCTGGACCAGCAGCCCTTGGACACCTAGATCTAGACCTAAGGAACAGTGGAGCCAAGACAACAGTAGGTCACATGTCCTCCCTTGAGCTCTGCTTATGTATCTGACCTCTTGCTGCTGGGAGGATCAACAGCAGGGTTATCCCAGGCAAGGCTCACACCTAGGCTGGTAACAGGCAGCTCGCCTTACTTGCTGACACTAATTCCAGGTGTAGGAAGAGTAAAGTACATCTATACTTTTGTTTCCACAAACACAGTAACTACTTGCATCCATAGTATCTGTTGCTAGCAGTTATGCTAGAGATGAATTTGGCTCAGTATAAAACCTGGCTAACTGCAGAGTTGTCTGTGAGAGGGCTGTTATGAATGATGGATGTGTAGTTCTCGGCACATGCTGCAGGTCACTGCCATTTTATTATGGTATCTTCAGTGAAACATAGGTAGCAGTGCTACTTAGATGTGACCTCTGTGACAGAAACTTCAGGATATGAAATCCATCAGGCTACTTTTTTACACTGGTAGTTGAATTGCTATCAAAGGTGGAACAGTGGGCAACCCTGATTTCTTCAAACTTGAACATTCTTTGAAGTTCTTTAGCCTTTCTGAGCTTGTAAAACCATTGATAGAAAGGCACATTGCTTTAACTGGTACAAGAAATAAAAGTAGCTTCTGTTCCTCTGCATGAGGAGATTTGAGAGCTGTCACTGAGCTTAGCCTGTAATAAAAGTAAACGGTAGATGCTCTTCAGAAAGCTCTACAGCCATGTCAAAGTGGTTTCCTCATGTGAGATGTGTTCAGCACACTGCTGCCAGAGCACAGCGTGTTTAGCCCACTGCAGTAGAATAACCCAAGTGCAGATTTTAAAGCCTTTGTGAGACAAAGGGGACATGCTGGATACTTGAATAGAAGAGCTCCTTACGATAGCTGAAGTAAACCAAATCTAGATATCCTTCATTTAACACAAAGCATGTTCATAGTTACTGATCTTGCTGAGGATCTGGAGTAGGAGAACAATTTTATCCTAGTCTACGGCAACATTAGGAAAGGGGAGGCTTGCTGGGACCATGCACAGGCGTCCGTGGGACGTACTTGGAGAAGACAGAAAGGAGATGTACAAACTTGGGCTTGAGATGTAAAAGCAGTTGTTATAAGCACTCCTGTGTAAAGTCAGTATTGCCAATACCTAAACCTTTCTACTCCCTTAGGATTAGAGACTAGCATATTGGAAGCAAAAAAGAACTGCCTGCTCATAAAGCTAGCCCAACATATGTTGGCTCTTGCCTCTCCAGCAAGTCTGTAAACTCTCCAGGGAAGGGACTCTCTGCTTCTACAGTTTACACAGTGCTGAGTACACTGAATTGTCCTTTGTACATCAGTCTATTAAACAGGGCCAATTCTAACCTGTTATTGTCAGTTTGCATTAGCAAATTCCAACATTACCTCTTTCCAAATTACAATTGATTAATGCTTATGAAAATGAGATGTTCCTCCCACATTTGTTCTTGCTTGTTTTCACCAACACAGGGCAGTTGATGCAAAATTTCAGAAAAGGTCTGAACTTCTCAAGGTTTCTGGCCCTTAGACTGGACTCTTGGCAGAAGTGAATTTGTGTCCCCCCGCTTGTCAGAGCCTCCCAATGGTTACTGTTGCTTTGGGCTAACTTCCTGCTAGTCCAAGCTCACAGGTTGCAATTAGCTTGCATTTCTCTTCTCCCAAATGAATGTCAAGCATCTGATTGCCCTTCACTGATGTCAGTCCACTGGCTCTCTTGAATTTACTCACCCTGAACATAAATGAGAGAAGAACTAGGCTCCAAAGCTGTTTTATTAGTTGCTCACGGCAAACCATGGTCCCTGGGGGCTGAGTTGGAAAGGGAATTAGACCTGTCCTGTGTCACTAGTAACAGAGGCTTATGTCTCAGCTTTTGTAGGTAACTTGACTTAACTGCACGCCAAAGGAAAACACGGAAGCCCTGAAAGCAGATTGCTCCTTTTCTTTGTTTTGTTTTGTTTTGTTTCTTTTTTCAGAAATACAGTGTAACAGTGTGAGCTGGGCAGACTACTGCTAGTTGGTTATGTGCAGAAAAAGCACAGCACAGTAGTGTTGTGCCCGTGGTCTTCAGCCCTGTCCTGGAGCACCTCCCCTGGCTGAGCAGGTGCTGGCAGTTCCTTGGTGTTACCAGGTCTCCCCTTCCAGAGGCAGCTCTGGTCGGCAGGGGCACTGGGTCTGCTCCAGCACAGCGCGTTCTGCCTGCAGTGCCAAGAAGTACTTGGTCTGTGGTCACTGCTGTCCTCAGCAGTATTTAAAGTAGTTTTGTAAAGACAATGGTGCCTGCATTCCAGTCCTAAGCTTTCTACACATGCAGTCCTCTCTGGTTTATTATATTTAAGCTTCTATTTTGGAATTGTAAGCAGAACCTGCTCTCACCCTCCATCTTGTTCTTGGAAAAGTACATTTAAAAAAAAAAAAAAAAGTGACTATTTTGAACCTTGAAAAAACCAGTCTGAGTCACAGAAAAGCTTTGGGTCACAGCCTGTTCCTGCTGACCTCACTTTCTTAACCTCATGATGTAGCCCTGCACCAGCTGATGTTGTCCCTTATGAGCCTCTATGGGGTGGAGCTAGCACTGCCATCTCCCTGGCAGGCACCTCGTATTGCTAAAAACTAACGGAGATTCCCTTTTGGATCTGATTTTAGAGTAGAGCTGGCTGCTTTTTCAGTTCTCAGTGCACCAAAATAAATAACAAAGATTTAATATGAAATATAATATAGTAAGACTTGCTGACACGAATAAGGTAGAGTACAAAGTTTTCCAGAGCTTGAAGCCAACTGGGTCTCCTTCTGGGATTCTAAAACTTAGAGACATTTGGTTTATTGTTTCTCATCTCTCAGAAATATGTTGTCCCTCTACTCTTGTAGCAAAAGAAAAAACAGTATAAGAAATAAAACTACTTATCTCATATCTGTGGGGAGCAACTTAGGATGGGAACCAGCATCCTTGAAGGCACCCATCTCAATTCTGAAGGTACCATTACACTTAAAAAGAGGCTATCCTTACCCAGATGAATGTAACTAGCAGGGAAGTAACTATGACTCTTTTGAAGTAAATCTATTGGGAATAATGTGCTGAAATTTCACTTCTGGCTCTAAACTTCCCCTCACCTCCCAAAGGGTGAAGCTGAGTTGAAATCTCCCCTCTTCATATAGTGGTGCTGCTAAATGAATGCGTCACCTGTGAATTACAGGGCAGTAAATAAATCCAGAGGCACCTCATAAAGCAAGGCAGACTGAAGTTCCGGTGCTTTATTGTGTCACCAGAACTCCGTGATGTATTTATAACCAGATTCACAGTTTTTCCTTTTTATTTTTTTATTTTTATGTTGTACAGATTGGCTCTCTTGGCCTTTCTCCTTTTTGCCTAGGGCAGTTTACCCAGTGGCTTGTAGGAAAGGAAGATCAGTAGGCAGAACTCACACAGGATGGCTCCCCAGCACAAGGACAGCACGCAGCAGCTCTGCTTTTCCTGTTCAGGGACCAGCAGGCACTTTATGGCTTAGGCCAGGCAGTATGAAATGATGCTCATCTTTTGCACATCCCCTGCAGGTAAACTGATGCCTTGGTATTAAAGGTTGGTGGCAAAGTGGGTGACACTGGTACTATAGTATGTGGGAAAAGGTGAGTGAAGTGAGCAGAGGAAAGGAGCAGTGATTTCGGCTGGAGCTTTGTGATGTATTGTGCATTGAGGGCTCTGCCCTCTCACAGCAGCCCAGGAGGTGGCAAACCTGACAAGGAGCTCAAGCAAGTATAGAAGAGAATGTGATCTGCTGGACACTTAAATGGCACCTGAGAGTCCTAGGGACGCTGCTTTCACTTAGTTGACAGAGAATGACCTTCTCCTATTTTTTTCCCTTCTAGCAAAAAGTGGAGGTCAGCAGCCTTTCAGGGCATGTTCTGACTTGGGAGAGGAGGTGAGAGATAAAGTGCAACAGTACAGTTAGGAGCAGAGGGAGGCTTCCTCTCCAAGCAACGATGCTTTGGGATATCCTGCCAGCTGCAAGGCAGCAACTCCAGGGTCCTCAGCAAAGCTCAGGGATAGAAACACTTGTGTCCAGATGAAGCTGCCCCATTCCCTGCGCTGTGCTGCTGCAGGGCTCTGTGAGTCTTCCACTCTGACCAGTTCGACATGCATCCCAGTGAGATGTGCGGTTCAGAACAGAGGATCCCGGGGCCTGTTATGTTCAGTTCCCATGTCTATCAGGCACTCACTGGCTTAATGCCTCTGAGCCTCTGCTTTCTTATCTGCGGAACAACAAAGTAATACCTAAAGCTGTTGGATGACCTCATTAATAAAAGATTTTAAAGCACTCTCAGATTCCTGGTGGCAGATGTTGGATAAATTTGAAAGTCATATTCTTGCTTTCTGGCTTTAGTACCTACAGTCATTGATTAAGCCCAGCAAAACACTGAAATATTTTTGACTGATCAAGCCACTGATTTACATCACTTAAACTAAAAGTCTTTAGAAAATGAGCTGTGAATGTATCAAGGTCAGTGGGAAGCTCCAGATCTGGGACTCGGGCTGACAGCACAACGTTCTGAACCAATAGGACATGAGAGAATGCCTAGGGAGGTGTTGGAGTCACAGTCTCTGGAAGTGTTCAAGAACTGTACACGAGGGGATGTGGTTTAGCAGACGTGTTGGGGATGGATTGGTGGTTGGACTAGATAGGTGATCTAGGTGAACCTTCATAAAGGTGAACCTTTATGATTCTATGAATAGCAATCAATGGCACGAACCTGGAATTTGTTTTACAGAAGTACTCACGCTATGAGTCAGGCAGGTTTCTGAAGCATGTGTGCACACCCCCAGACATGGATCTAGAGGGGGAGGCAGGGAACCTGGCAGCCAGGAGCTGTTCCTTCGTCTGGGGTGGTGATTGATAGTGGGGGCAGAGCAGGATGGGCTGCTGCCTTTCCCAGCGTTTCGCACCTGCTCCAGAAGTCCTCTGCTGCTGGTGCCCGGCTTTCCCACCGGGGCTGGAGATTTGCCATTCACGCTGATAGGCACTTCATTACGCGGATGTGCCTCTCCGTGTATTCATTTATTTATGGGCTGCAAATTATGGCTGCAGCTCTCGCTCTCAAATACATGGCTGCGGGCTCACGCTGTTGTTGAAGAAGCATTTAAAAGCCAAAAGCATGACACGAGGAAAGCGCTAAGTTCCGGTGGTCGCAGCGGGACCTCGGGACTAACCGGGCGGGGCCGGGGCCGGCGCCGGCCGCGTGTGCACGGCTCGGGCGCATGAATGGCGGGGGCGGGGCCTCCCGGCGGCCCCGCCCCCTCCCGGAACGAGCCAGTCCCTCTGCGGAGTGCTGCCGCCGCCCTCATTGGCTGACCGCGGCCGGTATATTTGCATACGGCTGGCCCATTCGCGGAGCCGCTTCCCCGGCCGCCCCGGCTGCGTTTCACCTGCGCCGCCGAGTTGCCCGCACTTGGCGCGCCGGCCGCCAGCAGCCCGCCCACGCGCCGGTCACGGCAGCCCGGCCCTGCTCCGCGCCCGCCTGGAGCCTTGGTGCTGCCCTCCCCGGCTCCTCAGGGTTAATCGGCTTCAGCCGTCGGTCGCCTGGATCCGGTGGAAGGAGGATAACGAATCAGATCTCTGTGTGTGTGTGTGTATGTGCGCTCGCGTGGCTAGCAACTCTGCATTGCAACATTGCTAGTGGAGAAGCAACTGAAACCCCCTGGAATCGGGATTAAAAAAAAAAAAAAAAAAATCAGAAATTTACCTGGGGTCTCTGGCTTTTTCTTCTTTTTCGTTTGCAGTCGCCCCTCAGCTCAGTGAGGGGTTCCAGGCAGGGAAAGTCCCCGCGGACCTGCAGGAAGCGCCCAGCGAGATCCCCGGGACCCGCTGCCATGTGCCGCGCTCGTGCGCTCCCCCGGAGTCTCGGAACGGCCGCGGGGCTCCCGGCACTGTAGAGCCAGCCTGGAAGCGGCGCATCTTGTTCTGCTGTGTGCTCCTACCTCCCCCCCCCTCCCCTCCCGCACACGCTCTCTCGCAGACACACGCTGTCTCTCTGCCTCTTGAGCACACACGCACGCCCCAGAGCCTCGGAAGCGGCTCTCCTCTCTGCTAGCATGGGTCCCTTGGCATCATGAACCTTATCCTCTCTCCCTGGCTGGAATTCAGACTGCCCGGCTGTAGGCGCCCCGTGCCTTGACCATGCACCTGAGAACAAACCCCAGCATTTGCCCGGGACGCCGCCCCGCCTGGACCCTGTGGATGTGCTCCCTCTTTTGGGGATGTATCGTCACCTCTGTGTGGAGTTCCTCTAACGTGGCTTCTTCTGCCTCCTCTTCCTCGTCTGTATCTCAGGCTCAGTACGAGCATCACTTCCACGGCAGCAAGCACCACTCTGTGCCTATCTCTATCTACCGCTCCCCTGTCTCCCTCCGAGGAGGACACGGTGGGTTCTCGCTCTCTTTCTTTCCTTCTTTCTTTCTCTCTAATGTTTTTGCAGAGCAGCAGAGGAGTCCGGGGAGCACCCTGCGGATGGTGGCTGTGACTCCGGAGGAAGCTCCCCCGGCCCCGTTAACCCTCTAGGCGCTGGGGTCGGGCCGCTTGCCGATCCAACTTCCCGGGAGGGCGGGGGCCGGGCCGGGAGGCAGCGCCCATCCTGCTGGGGCTGGGGGTCCCCTGGTGCCGGCAGTTCCCCGGCTCTGTGCTCGCGGGTCTTCATTCCTGACCGTCCCCGTGTGTGCGCTGCGGGCCAGCTGGGAACCGGTGATGATGTGATGCACTGCCCTCAGTCTGCCTCCCCGAAGTTGCGGGGTGACTTGGGCAGGGCAGAGAGAGAAGCGATGTCTCTTTACCCTTGCACTGTGCTCCCCGCTTGGAGCCCGGCAGCAGATTCCCTGGAAAAACCGCGGCAGGAAATTCCGGAGCGGGCTTTAGCTCCGACAGCGAGGGAGAAGGAAAGGGGGATCTGGGAGATGTCGTGGGAGGGGGACCTGCCGAAGTCCTGCCTCTGGAATGCTGAGCAATACAGGACCTGCGCTGCCCCTGCCCGAGCCTGTCTGCCCTAGGAGAAGCTGGCCTGGGCCCGGCTGACCCGGGGCCCGCAACCTGTGTCCCTCTTCTCCCTCTTGTCTCCCCTCTTGCTGTCCCTGACCTCTGTTCCACTGCTCCTTCTGACAGGTTAACCATCAGCATAAGGCCTGTGCCATTCCTGTGGGTACAGGTCAGGGGCAGGTCTGGCTCAAACGTGAACCTGCAGTAGATCTGCTTGGCCGCCTCGGAGCGTAAAGATAGTGATAGACTGGCAAAGGGGCTGAAGTCTGCCATCATCCCAGCACTGAGCTGCTTCTCCCTCCTAGCCCGCTTTTTCTGTAGCTATTCCTGCTGGGAGTCCTTTGGGGCTGGGGCAGGCTGAGTCCTTACTTGGGCACAATAGGGGCTGTCTCATGGTTCTTGGGTATTGCAGGTCCTAGTGCTGCTAGTGCTAGTGCAGGGCTAGTGCTGCTAATGATTAGTAACTGCTAACTGAGCTTCGCATGGGTGGTACCTGACAGATGGTCTTACTGTTTGGCATAGCATTACTTCCCTTCCCTTGTTGGGGCCTGAATGTTTTGCTTGCTTTTTGGGTTGAAGGTAAACGTTGGAATCAGGAAATGGACATGCTGATAGGATGCTGTCACGACTGCCTGCAGAGTGGCCACACATGTCCACCCTGACCAGCAGCATGCCAGTCCTGAGCCCTTGGTTCTCCTGTGTAGAGCTGTCCTGCAATGCCCTAGGCTCCCGCTCCTGTGCAGCCAGGCACCTGCAGCCTGTCCTGCAGTGCTCCCTGCACCCTCCAGCAGCTCTGCAGAGTACCTCCTGTTGTTGTAGACTCACTCTGCTGGTGTTCACTTCTGACTCCCAGTATCTCTTCCTGGCTCCTTTCCTGAGCCCACATACTCCCCAGCACACCTCAGCTGTTTCCTGGAAAGGCCATCCTGTTCTGTGCTATGTAACCCTTTCCTGCTGCTCTTCTGGTCATCTGAGGTCTTGGCTGTGATGCTCCTGATTTCACTGTCTCCAATAACCCTGATCCAGCCTTGCTGACGCACCCTTCCCAGCACCCACTGCAGGCATGCCATGCGGCATTCCCACCTGCTCTCCTGGTGATCTCCTGTCCCTGGGCCTCTCCCAGCAGAGCATCTTCTCCCTCCTTCCTGACACCAGTTCTTCTGATGCTGACCCTGTGTGGGTGCTTTTTTAGCTGAGTGCTCTATGATGAAAGGGAGTGGTGAAGGTTGGTGCATAGGTCACTTGTGAGGAGAGGAGGGAAGGATGTTTCAAAATGTGATAGTGGCAAGCCCTGACATAAACGGCAGGTGGTGGTTTGCGGAAGAGTCCATTGCCTTTTTTCTGGTCAAGAAATGATGGTTCTTTTCTCCTTGATGACTTTTCCATCTGCCCTGAAAACCCAGTAAAGTCTCGTTTAAGAGCCCTGTGCAAAAGCTGTTATCAACTTCAGCAAGAGACAGGCATTTTTCTGTGTCCTCATTGCAGTAAGGAATTGAGGGAAATGGAGAGCTCTGGAGCTCAGGCCAGCACATAAGCCAGCAGGAGAGTTTTTTTCCTTTCCTAATCATGCCATGTAGCAGAACTGGCATGGAAGCTGCCTTTGGCCACGAGTAAGGGGAAGAGAGAGAGGGAAAAAAAAAAGACCACATAGACAGCTGGTCCTGTAAACACACGCGTGTTTTATTTTTGTGTTCCCTTTCTCTGTTGCATGACAGAGGCCCTTTGGAATTTGGATTTGTGACAGTATTGAGGACTCAGAACCCTGCGAGGCTGTACGGTTTCTGTGCTTATTGGGTTTTGATTCTTTTTCTTTGCTAGAGGGAAATAAAGCATTCAGGCTAAGTCTTGCTCTACCAGTTGGCCCTGTACTCACTGACTTCAGAGGGAGTGGGTTCAGGCTCCCCCCACCCACTGTACTGCCCTCCAGCTCTGCAGTATGACTATTGCTACTCAGTGCTGTGTTGCGTTTTGCTCTTTTCCTAACACATCTCAGTAAATCTCTGTCTGTTTAAAGCGATGTATCAGTGTCCAGAATAGTGGAAAAGTAAATGTCTCCCCAGCAATGAACACTTGTTTGGAGTGTGTTTGAAATCAGCAGAACACCTCGTGGCTTAGCTTGAACAGGAGTGGGCACAGACCTGCAGTTATTGCATTAGGAGAATTAATTCTGCAACCACTGGGTTGCTGCTTGCTGATAGTTGAGCTGCAACTTGCAAACATTTGGACAGCTATAACTCAGTTCCAGCAGGTAGCAAATACACACAGGTAGAGCTGCTCTGTGGGTCAGAAGGAATCAGTTTTCTGTGAGAGGGCTTTCCCAGACTGACAGAATCTTGCTCCCCAGAGAGAATGAGGGGAAAGCCATAACTCCTCTTTTTTTTTTTTTTTTTTTCCTGAAGCACTTTCTGGGGCAGAGGGATGAATGTAGTCTAGCCATGGAATAAACTTTGGAGTGTGTTTATTGCAAGTCCCCATGTGCTGTATCCTCCTTTCCCCTTTCGCTGTGCAGCACCCTGCTGGGTCAGCTGCTGTATCAGAGCCTGCAGCAGTGGCTTCACAGCCCCTCTTTCCACATCCTCATCGCCTCAGCTGCTGAATAATGCATGCCTCTGGGTTGACAGATAAAATAAAGAGATTTGTGCATGTTTTGTCTTAGAGATGAATTAATTAATTTGATTTCTTCTTTCCTCCTCCAGCTATGTTTTCTTGCCCTCCTCGATGGGCAGGGGTGCAGAGAGGTGAGGCGCGGCATGATGCCTGCTGCAGCCTGCCCCAGCCTCTACAATACAGCTGTGTGAGGGCAGCTGTGGGAGAAATAGGGGATGTTGGGAGCATTTCTCTTTTGGTTTTTGCAGAGCTGAGGCTTGCTTGGGTGATTGAATGAGTCCCAGGAAAAAGTAAAAGGTTGTGATGAGGACTGGTAGTGAGCAGTAACCATATCTTGTAGGTGTAACTGGCAGGCCTTTGTCAGTTCTCACAAGTCCTCTCACTTATATGAAGCGTTTCTGTCTCTTATGTCATTTTTAAAATTAGCACATGAGAACAAACACTTGGACAAATCAAGGAGGGTTTCCATGAAATAGGGAGGTATTCTGCAAACCAGTGTTAAAGCCACACATAAGCCTGTGCACTCTCTTTACAATACATATATGTTACTCCTTTCTGCTCCTGTAAAATGACCTATTCCGAAGCGTCTTTGTTACTCCAATCCTGCCTCTATTGTGCAATGGAAAACTAATTCCCCATTCCCAGCACTGCCTGTTCCTAGGTGCCAAGCAGGACCTTCCATGTTCACCTATCATCAGGAGATTACTTTGAGCAATGGCTGTAGCTTTAACAAAAGGAAAGAAATCATCCTATACAGAACAGCCAGTGATCCAATAAAATTAACTTCATTCAGAGCTTAAATTAGGGTTGCAGTTCAGTTCTGCAGAAGTGAAAAGCCAGAAGCCTGCTCACTGTAGCTGGTCCATAACATCAGTGAAGCCTGCATTTTTGTGAAGACAAGTGATTCTGTATTCTGGGTATTCAGTTTCCCTTCCTCAGAACCATTAACAATGACTAATATTTTTAAAGAAAGGTAAGGTCTCTAAATTCTCTCAAGCTGATTGCTCAGAAATGTAAGCATCCGAACTCACTGTCCTTTGTATCTTGACTAACTGACCACAATTCATCTTTCCTTCCCAGGAGCTTTTCTGAGAAAGCACAGGATTTGATAGTTACACAGTTATGCAAAGGCTGCTTCCTCAGAATCACTTTTCTATTTGACTGATGATTTGCATTAAACAAATGGGGTGCCTTGACTTCTCATTCTGCTGTCTCACAGAGTGCTCTGTATTAGCTGTTCCCAACCCAGAACAGCTTGTGGTGTTCTGTACAACTGAAGCTTAAATCTGTTCGCCTGTACTCGATCCTATGACATCCCAGTGATCTTATGAGCTCTGGGACAAGAGAAGCCTAATGCTACTGCTGAACCCTGTCACACAGAGTTAATATGGGTTTCTGTGCCCTTTGAAACATTGCTCAGATTGGTGCTACTGAAAGTGATGTTTCTTGGGAAATGTTCAGAGAACCCTTCTGATACATACTTAGTGCTTACTCAGTACCTCGTGGTACCTTTTGCATAAGTGGGAATTTTAAGCCTGAGTCAGATCAAGATTTTCTTCCTCCTATTTTTTTGTGGTTTCCTTCCTTCCTTCCTTCCTTCCTTCCTTCCTTCCTTCCTTCCTTCCTTCCTTCCTTCCTTCCTTCCTTCCTTCCTTCCTTCCTTCCTTCCTTCCTTCCTTCCTTCCTTCCTTCCTTCCTTCCTTCCTTCCTCTCTTCCTCTCTTCCTCTCTTCCTCTCTTCCTCTCTTCCTCTCTTCCTCTCTTCCTCTCTTTCTCTCTTTCTCTCTTTCTCTCTTTCTCTCTTTCTCTCTCTCTTTCTCTCTCTCTTTCTCTCTCTCTTTCTTTCTATTTTTTTCTTTTTTCTTTTTCTTTTTTTTCCAATGTAAACTGAAGTGAGAATTGTTCTTCACTTCATTTCTGCGTTTGGATAATGCAGCCCCGAGTCGTCAAGCAAATGTCACATTCTACTGCAGAAGTGACTGTGTTTCAAAGACAGATGAAGGATCCTGGTGTATACTTTATATGGGCATTGAAGTTGTAAAGAATACTGGGATATGTGACTCAAACTACACAGTCAGTACTCTGCAGGATGAGTACGGTACTTTTTATGGTATTCTTGCATTTGAAAAAAGGAGAAGACAATTTTCTTAAAGATACTGGCCAGTTTTTCTTCTCCTTCCCCCCCCCCCCCCCCCCCCCCCTTCTTTTGTTGCAGCATTAAAATACCTGCTTTAAGAATTTTATGGTGGTCACTAGGTTATTACTGCACACTGTGCTCTTGGAAGCCTCACATTCCTGACACAAGTCTTACCAGAAGCAGGAAAAAGCACCTCACATTCCTGACACAAGTCTTACCAGAAGCAGGAAAAAGCACCTGGGTAACATAAGGCATGAATCTCGAAGAGGACAGGATAGTCTCCATCTGGAGGTGAGAAGTTTGGCAGTTTCTCACACAGTAGATAACTGCACAAAGAACTGGAGTCTGTAAATGCAAGAAACTTCAGTTTTGTCTGGGTGCAGTGGATGACTGCCCTTGTGTTTTCTGTTTTCGTATGCTGTGACTTTAGACTGGCTCCCTGTGCAGCTGCTCAGGATGACAGCCTTGTGCGGCTTGGCAGATAGTTTTTGGTTTTGTATTTCTGTTGTTCTGGTGGGCTTTGGTCTTTGTGAAAGGTCACTTGCACTAAAGAGAAAAAGGAGTTTTTCCTGTCTTCTATGTAACCTGTATACTTGAGACTGCACACTGCTGACCAGTGGCTCAGGCTTAGTGTGTGACCTTGGTGAAACATTGCCTTTCTTTGTGGCTTGTTTTCTTCATCCATGGCAGGACAGGACTGGTTTTTCCCTAGCTGAGGTGAGCAGTGCCAGTGCACAGTTCTGCTTTGAGATCCCTGGCAGTGAGCTGCAGAAGCATATGAAATCTTAATATTTCTCTTGTGCTTTAGAGGTTAAAGCAACTTAAAAGAGCAGCCTGCATTGTTCTGTGCTTGAAGGACAGACAGGACACTCATGTGCTCTGGACATTGGGCCCGGCACCATCTTCCCCCTTGGCTCACAGCCCACCTGGGCTCCAGCACCAGTTGCCGCTGTTGGTGCTCCTGAAGAAGTCAGCGGCTGGAGCCAGGGGCAGCAATCTGCCACGGTTTCCTCGCCATCACCAATTACTTCCCTTGTGCTCTCTTTGCATGCGTTTGTGTTGTTTTTGCACATTAAAACATAACTGCGTATACCCCTGAGTGACTTTCCCCCAAACTATGAATTTAAAGTACTTCCGACACTGTCTTTTAGAATTTGAATATAATTATATGCTTTGGGTGTAAATTGTGGTTTTTGCTACATAAGAAACTAATGGAAATGATCTGCCTGTTCCTGTAGTTTACAGATTATACGCTTTAGATTTGGGGATGTATATTTAGGCTGCTTTTCTGTATGGTATATTAAAATGAAAATGAAGTTGGTGTGAGATACAGTGGTTGCTAAGCACGAATAGCAGGCTGATAAAGGATATTACTAAATGGAGCCAGTGCTAAGGTTTACTTTATCATCTCCTTACTTTTGCACCTTTCATCTTTTTGCATTCTTGATGATAGAGAGGAGGAGGGGAGAAAGTATTTCACAGACTATAGCAGTCCATGTGCTGCGGAAGCTCAAGGGACAAAGTGAATGAATCAGAAAGACATAAGATGCTGCTAAAAAAAGACCCTCTGCTTATTCTGCGAATACCACATGGTAAAGAATCAGTGAAGACTTTGTTATCTGGAAAGCTTAGGAGAATAGTATCACCAGGCTGCTTATCCCCAGGTCAGGGTCCATGTAACAGCTGTGGAGTGCATCAGTCTCCATTCTATCCTTGGAACCAGTTCTATGGATTTAGAACAGGTACAGTGTATCTTCATCCAGCAGATGAAATGATTGGAAGAGGAGAGGAGATGAAGTTTGCTTTCATTGTCTAACAGTTTGATCTTTAACATCACGCTGGATGACAGCAATCAATTGCTGGGACCTGTTTGGCGAACCTTTTGGTTCCCTGCTCACCTGCTGCTCTGCCCGGTGAGTGTTTTCCTGACTCTCAGTGTTGGCTGCATCCTGCAGCTACAGCAGCCTTCTGCTCCCACTCCATCTGCTTTGCTTAATGACCCCAGCCAGTGGAGACGGTGCAGCGATGCGATGTCTGGAAATGTTTCTATTTAGCTGGTGCTGCAGGTTTGCTGTTTCAGTACCAGATGTTTCGGTGCAAAAATGCACTCCCCGGTTGGTGAAGCTTCCAGCCATACTATGAGGGCAAAGCAGCTGAGCATAGAAATTTCCTGAAGTGAAAGGAAGTGGGAAGGCTGTTATGGGTTGGTCAGGGGCAAGAACATAGCAAACAACGAGCACACTGGTCATTGAAAGTGTTTCTCCTTAGCTACAGAGCATATAGGGAAGTTTATAGGGAAGCCAAAAGCACCAGTGTTGTATTAATATAAAAAAAAAAAATATCAGCACTGCTCATTTTGTCATTCACGAACACTGTCTTAAGCATGTAATTGTGCTAGAAGATATTCCAAGATGGTTTGAGATCTGCCTGCCTTCTGCAGTGCAATAGAACACGTTTGACTAAAATAAGATTTGGCATGAAATTGTTGAAGAAACACGTGTTTGGAAAGAAAGAGAGAAAAAGAGAGAGAGGGAGAACGAAAAAGACAGAAAGAAAAGACAGAAAGACAGAAGGGAAGAAGGGAGGAAGGGAGGAAGGAAGAAAGGAAGAAGGAAAGAAGGGAAGAAGGGAAGAAAGAAAAAGTAAAAAAGGTTGAGTAATTTTGATCCTGTTAAGTCACTTTCAGGCAACGTAGAGAATTAGTTCTGTCAAGGGCTCCACCTGACTGTCTGCACTGGGAAGGTTTTGTCTGTGTGGGTGAACACTCAGAAATCCACATATTTTTTGGAGTAAAACATCTCAGTTACTTTTACTCCATCTTTTCTAACTTGCTGGAGTTCTGATGATCACCTGAGATAATTTCACTCCCAAAACTCTTGAAGCTGCCATGAACTCATAAATATTGACATATTTTCTGGCTTAAAAGTTCTGTGGATCTTTTAATACCTGGTGAGGTGAAAGTGGAAGCAGGTGTATTCTTGTTTTATTTCTATTACACTTTCCCTGCATTCATATTGTTCTGCCGATAATTATGGTGTCCTAGGATTTCATAGAGGAGTTTGTGGACTAACAACCACTGAGTGCAGTGTTAAGAAATGCTGGTGGCCTAGACAGGACATAGAGGAATCTTAAATCTATATGGCTCATATCTAGAGTCATATGTTTCCTTAACTTCTCCATAGGACTGCATAACCTGCTGCTTTCTCAGTGTTGTCTGTTATTTTGCAGTTAGATAATGAATGCCAAAGATATTCCAAGTTTCCCTGATGTCTCTCCCCTGTCTGCAGTCCAACATATTTCTATCAGTGTAGGTTTGCAAGATACTGATGGCTTTGAATGCCTTTTCACTTTTTATTATCTCACCGCAGTCTGCTCTCCTTCCTGTGCCCTCATGCATTCAGAGGCAGTTCATTAGAGACAAGGAAAAGGCAAAGAAATTAATTTTCCTTGAGAAATATGTTCAGCATCTAACAAGGGCTTAAATAAGAGAAACAGCAAACATTTTTTACTTCTTTTTTTTTTTTTTTTTTTTTTTTTCTATGTTCATGTTCAGAGAAAAGAGATGTCTGTGCCCTGCAAGCATCCCTTTACTTGGCAATTTTCTGATACGTGGCAATGTGAGCATGCCACACTTGCAGGAGCTTGGAACAAAGTAAGGTGGTGGGAGTGTTTGTCCTTCAGAACGAGTAGATGTTTACTGGCTTAGGAAAAAAAGGATATGTAACATAAGTAAAGATCAAGGTAGCAAATCCTGCCCAGGTGAATGCTAGTAGTGTATATTTAAGCTTATTTCATTTCAGAAAATTGTTATCCCAGACAGGTTATTTTATACTTAGCAAGCCATAGACTCAGGCTACTTTTCCTGTCCAGTCATTAGGTAAAAATACACCGGCAAAACAAGTGCCCTCCTCTACTGTACTGATTAATACTTGATAGCTGGTTTACAGAAATGGTGAAATTGTGAGCCCTTTTAGATTCCTTGGGGGGAATTGCTATTTGCCATTGATGTCACTGAAGACAAATCTCATTTTGTGACAGAGAGTGCTGAAAAGGTTTTTCCTGGGCAGCAGTGAGCAGAACTGAAGACAAGAACCCCTAGAAGTTTTCTCCAGCTCTGCTGTTGCCTTACCTCAGCATACTGGATGGTGAATTTTCGGGCTGTATCACACATTTTAAAGTGTTCCAGTTTCCTTCTGCCATAGTGCAGAAATGTGATGTGATCCTGACATAAGCCATCTGAAGGGAAAAGCACTGTATTGTTGTTCTCTCCCAACACACAGGAAGCGGATTTTCAAACTTCAGCCAGACTATTTTGTACTTTGAATCTTGGGAACATCACGGTGTTACAGCTGCATCTTTCCCTGAAGTGCTGGGAATTCATCCCTGTGGCATCTTAAGAAGGATAAGTATCTTCTCATGTAGGCAGTTCTGCAAAGAATTATTAATCCTTACCCCAAGAGTAGAGTGTCAGAAATATGGGAAATGCCTGGACTGCATGGTTGAATGCAGTGGTTTTTTTTCCCAGTTATTTCTTCCTGGGATCATGTGATCCTCAGCTGTTAGTGATGATTTCATTTACCAATTCCAGAACTTCGGGGAATTTTTGGAGAGAAACATAGAGCTGCCCACATCATTCCAGCCTCTATTTTCAGTGTTCCCTAATCACTCTCCTCCCTCTGTCACAGGTTAGATCATCTCTGCAACTGTTCAATTTGTTCATTTTATCAAAAATTGTGAACTAAATTATCCAGGTGATTTCAGTTGGCAAAGGGAAGAACAGGGCAGGGACAGAAGAGGAGGAAGATGGAAATTAAGGTGAAGTGTAAAGCAGTCAGGGGTACAATTCCCATTCTTTCTTTTTCTTTAATCAGGAGTAAAAGAGGCAAGGATTATCAGAAGAACCACTAAAAATCCAAGTAGTTCTCAACAAAAGACACAGAAAATTTGAAGTTGGAGGAAGAAATAGATTAAGGAAAGGAAATGAAAGAGGAGTTTAAGAGCTCAGCAGGATGATTGCCTTGTTGGTCTGATCTGAAGATGTTTAGAGTGCTCTGCAGAAGTCTGTAGATCCTGCACCTCGACCTTTAGAGCCCTGATGGTTGCTATATGGTGGTCTTTTAGCCACATGATTTTCATTTTGCTTTGGACCTAAACTTCACAGTATTGCATTAGTTTTATAAACTCAGCTTACTGTGATGGTTGGAACACTCACATAGGTTATTAATTTATTTATTAACCGCTATCTGAGTTCTTAGAAATCTTATTGCCAATATCTAGAGCAAGATATTAATACATGTAATTTATTACCAACTGGTGTAAGGAGTCAAAGCAATTTTGAAAGTGTTTTCTGTAGAGGGTGAAGAGGTGGCTTCTGCCTGCTCTCAGACTGGGAAAAGCCACGCAGTACTTCACCTGTGTTACTGAGCAGGTCACTGGGCCCAGGTGGGGACTGGGCTGCACTGCAGGGTGTAGTGGGGCCAGGCTGCCTCTTCCATGCCTCTACTCCAGTGTTACGTATTAGGAGATAGGAGCAGTCATCTTTAAGTGCTGTGTCTGGCGAGCAGATATTTCTGTTGTAGCACCCCTGCATGTGTGCATAGGGATATCTGTAGTATTTCTCCTCAGGGAAGCTTGCTTCACTTCAGAAGCCATGTCTGGCTTTTACATTTATGTTGAGGTTTAGAATTATGTGTAATTCGTGTCCATAGGGAAGCTGAGTAAAAATTCAGGAAAAGGCTAGGGGCTGTATGTGTAGAATATTTCCCCCTAAACAGTGAGTTTAGACAAAGCAGTTGTATCTGTAGGAGCATTTTGATTCTAAGTTGTTCTGTAGCTCAAGCAGCCATACAACAGCAACACTTTTCTACAGCCTTTGCAGATTTGCTGTTGGATTCAAGGACACTTTCTAGACAACCTGCCTCAGTCTCTGGCCTTCATGTAGCTGAACTGGATTGGGTTTGCAGAAGTCCTGTCTAGTCGAGAATTTTAAAATATGGCAATGAAAATCATCATATTGCTGTGATATCACAATGCAAGGACATCATTTTATGGTACAGTGCTATTGGTTTCTGTTTATAATTATTAAAAATACAATTATTAGCAATGTAAAATTAACTAGCTATCATTGCTTGTAGGATCTTCATATAAAAAAGCACAGTGGATGGGTTTTGTAAAAGATGAGATTGCTGTTTTTCTGTGGTTCATTCTGAGACACTGAGAGCAAGGAAGAAGTTTCACTGAAGAAAGATCAGAACTGTCACAGTCACTCCAAAAGAGTTACTGGGAAGGTTTTAGGATGCTGCTGCTCAGATCTGGGCTCTATAAATTCACAGACAGGACTATAGCTGTAAGAAAATCATTTGGAGTCTTACAGTCTACAGTCTTGTGGGCTACAGTGCTGGAGTAGCAGAGATTCAGGAACTAAAAAAGATTTTTGGTTTAAATTACAGTTGAGTCATGCTCTCTGTTGGTAATCTCTGAGGACAAGACTTGGAAAATGTACAAGTAAATGTAGAAAGTCACTGATAAAGAAATTCTGCATTAGAATTAATGTAAGCGAGGGGCTAAACTGTCCCAGAATGCTGAGCTGCAGATAAACTCACAGTACAATCAATGATACGTCAGCACCAATTTTGGTTAGATGTTGATATGCAATTAGAAGAGACATACCAACCTGAAGGAAGAAATTAATCACACAAGATGATAAGAATTGCCATGTACATTGGTCCATCTGGTCTGGTATTCCGTCTCTGGCAGTGGCCAGTGCCAGATGCTACAGATGGATGCAAATAATCTCTTTGATGTGTTTAATTGTATATCCCAAGGGAGGGATGTTTTTTTTTTTGAGTTTGACCTCACAAATTATTATCATCCTATTCTGTAAAGAATGGAGAAGGAGACTTACTGCAATTTTATCCGGTTATAATAATTTCACTTGTCATTCTTATTAATAAGTCTATTATGAAGATTTTTCCTTAGCTATTTTATTTTGCTATCTCAAAACATAGCTACTTACATCATCATAACACTGATAGAGGGCAAACAACCAGATTTTTTTCTTATTCTAAAAAGAGAAAAATGGGGCAAAGAGAGAGAAGGCAGTTTTCCGAAGCAGAAAATGTTGCCACATTTAAACCACCTGAATTCTGCTGACGTCCTTGGGTTACTATTTTTGTCACATGACTGCAGACCATCGAGGTTCCTAATCAGTAGTTTTCTGCAGTTAATAGAGTTTATGATATCCGAATGTGGTTGTGCAGAGAATCAAACTTATCACTAGAATCTGCCACTGGTGCTGTCCTTTCCACTACGCTGTTCATATTACTTTTGCTTTGTGGTATGGCTATATTTTTATCTTGGATTTCCTTGCACAAGAATGTCACAGGGAAAGGAGGCACGTACGTAGTGTCATGCTACCAAGAAGTGCTCACCATCATCTGTGTACTGCTCAGTTAATCCACATGGATACTTTAATTCTAGCATGTCTCAGTTGCTTGTCATTTACTGTTTGTGAGCAAGCATATGTACATTCAGTATTCCTGGAAGATCTTATTCACTGTGCAAGCATTTTAGCACAAGCCTGTGCGTGAGCAAAACTAGAATTGTGAAACACATGCACACAACCCTCCAGCTTCCTCAGCCAGAATTTCCAGGTAGAAGAATAAGATGTCTTCTGGGAAATCTGTGCACATGGCAGTCATACATCTTTCTCTTCCTAATAGAAACTCACATCAGTGAGTTCAGAGGATTGGAAATACATTGTGTGTGCATGTGTTAGAGAGAGAATTTGCATTGCTCTGCAGAAAAGTTGGATTTGTGTGAACTCGTGTGTAATATAAACAACCTTAGTCTTGCTAAATGCTGCCAGAAATGTCTTCTCTTCTGCTTCTAAATTGTATAAAGTTAAGCCTGTTGTGTCCATTTTCAAACAGCAGTTGCCATGTACTCACAATGTTTCAGTTGCAGTCTGTGGTGCATAAAATTAAGTCTTTTCTATTCAGTGTTTTCTTCTAAATTAATGTGAACCTCCCAGAGAGCTTCTTTCAGATAAGAATATCCCATAGGGACAGAGGTAGAGTGATCTAAGCAATGAATATGAAAGTAACAACTTTTGAATATGTCTCCTATTTTGACCCTACCTTTTTCTATAGCTAAAGCAGAGCTCTACCTCTTCATTCTGTAAACTTGGAAGTAGTAATGAAATACTTGTATATTTCCTAGAGGTTTGGGAGGCATAACCAGCCTGATAACACATTTGTCATTGCAGGCCAGAATGCATTTGGCACAAAAACAGAATCTGGTGTGCTCTCACAATGCTCATGGATGGCTAGAGCTGCCCGTGTCAGCACAGTCTTTACCTGCATGGCCAAACAAGAAGCTGTAATCTGCAGATCTCAGATTCAGCCTCAATTGTAGTAGTATGCAGAGCATTGGTGTACATTTTGCCAGCCATGGATGAAAATATTGATCTCTCATGTTTATCCAGCAATTGGCAGACTCAGCAGCAAAAATAAATAAATAGATAGATAGATAGATAGATAGATAGATAGATAGATAGATAGATAAAGCTAATGCTAGGGAACATCTTGCCTGGGCAGGAAGGACTTCCCTCAATTGTTGTAATCTATGATGTAATTTGGGCAGGGTATAGATGATGAAGGGCTATTCTCATGTCTAATTTATTCAGTATTTCTTTTTTTTTCACTCAATGAAATGTGTCAGATGTGTCCAAAGAAGGGCATCAAAGATGGTGGAGGGTCTAGAGGGTAAGACATGAGGAGTGGCTGAGATCATTTGATTGTCTAGCCCAGAAAAGAGGAAGTTGAGTCCAACAGGAGTTTGGACTTCTCAGTACTCTTAAGAAGTATGGTCTGAATTTTGGATGGTCCTGTGTGGAGCCAAAAGTTACTCTCAAGAATCTTTGTAGGTCTTTTCCCTAGAACATCAATGGGAATGTTCTGTGATTCTATGAAATGAGACTAACTCTGATAAGTTGAAAATGTTTCAAGTTCTGAGCTTGCTATTCCAGGGAATTCAGAGAGAATTGGTCCAAGTATCTTCTTTCAACATCAACTTCTCAAGAGATGTAGATAGCTTGTATCTCTGTGTGAGACATCCGAGTATCTCACAGAAAATTACTGCACCACTCTTTCTCTGTACAAAAACGCACCCATTGTATACATTTGCTTATGACTTAAAACCATGTGGAGGACCTTGAACAGAAAGTGATGGGAAAAAATAAAAATATTTGAAGTTGTTTTTTCATAATTAATTCCTTCCCTAAAATGTCTGTAGCCCTCAATCTACCCCCACAACAATTTTACAGAATTAATTACCAGAAATAAACTTAATTCAATGAAACCAAGGCACAGACAGCCTGATTTGTGTAGCCACTATAACATCACAATAGAACCATTCAAAGCCTTGCATTTAACTCTTGTGATCCACAATATGGTGTCCTTCATCCAGCATTGCAAAAAGCCTCATGGAATCTTAGCCAGTGAGTCCAGAAAGCTGTCCTGTACCATGGTAAGCTAGCACAGACCTTCAGTAAGTAGAACTATCCTGTTAACAGTGGAAAAACATTTTTCATAGATATCCACTCTATCAGCCCTGATCCTCAAGGGAGTCCTTTAAAGTAGTTTCAAAAGAAGATGCTAGAAACTAAGATTTGTCACTATGTTAGACTAAAAATCAAGGGCTCAGTATGGCAATATTGATTTATAATATGTTACATTTCTTCTTATATCCTGTTGCCTGTGAATGCCTTTATGTCCTATAGATAATAATTAGTTCTCTCTCCCACTAAGGGAGAGATCATATTGTCTTTCCTTTTGCTAGTATCACTCCACACTGATCTACAAGTAAACATAATGTTCTCTCAAATTGACTAATTTCTTAACATAACCATGTGTTATATTTAAAAACATAAACCTGCATGCAGCTTTAAATATTGCTGTTTCAGATCTGATCTTTGTTTTGTATTTTATTCTTCAATGCTAGTTGGACTACTTAAGACAAACTTTGATTTTCTTGATTGTAACAAATTCATTAGAAGAATTTCAGTCTTTGACATTTTTAAACTTCAGTAACTATTTATTAATTAATCTTTATAAACAAAATGTTTTTAATGAAACTTGAGACCTTACTGTTAACTGCCTAAACTTTTTAGAAAAAATGAATTTAGAAAAATTCCTATGAATAGCTGAGTTCAGATAAATTACCTTTCAGAGGAAAATTCTCAGCCAGTGCTAGTTGTAAAAAGATTTGGATACAAATGCAAACATAAACACACATCTATGCCATTAGAACCATTTTGAAAGCCTGGGTTACATGAGCATTAATTCATTTAGAAGTCTCCCAAAATAGTTGCTGTTATTTCTCCTTTACTTGATACGGTGTGGCTTG
Organism: Lagopus muta; assembly: GCF_023343835.1. NCBI lineage: Eukaryota > Metazoa > Chordata > Aves > Galliformes > Phasianidae > Lagopus > Lagopus muta. Next base: position 39,982,127 of record NC_064438.1, read on the forward strand.
TGCAGTGAAAGAAATGAGAAATATTTGTGAATATTATCTGTAGATGACTGGGATCCTCAAGCCAATGGTTTGAATCATTCTCAGGATTTTAGCCTTCAAACTAAATGCACGTTACAAAGTGACTCTGATGCTAGGATCTTAATTAAAGAAGAATTTTGATCGAAGAATTTTTGAAGTGAAAATAGTGTAAGTGGGATTCTGAGAGGATGCATTCAGAGGCTCTGCGGTGTCGTGTATCAGTAACAAGTTCATGTTATTTTTTTAACTGTCACTATGAAACAAACCCAATCCTATAGATTTTTCCAGTTGCTGACTGTGGACTTCTCGAAGAGTTGTTGATCCTGGGAGTGTTTCACTGTGTACTTCTACACTGATTCTGCACCAGGAAATCAGTCTATAAGCTTCTACTGGAGAAAGCCTGATTCGTGGCTCAATCCTACCTTCACTGCTAGATACTATACCATGTTTCTCCAGTGAAGAGACATAAGCAAATATAAAGTCCAAACAATTCACTGTTAAGGCAATATGTTGTTTAAGATAATCTTTATAATAAGTTAATGCAATGCTTTATTCAGGCAAATGTAATAGTAACGTTTGCATAAATGAATAATCCTTAGTTGTATTTACACATTACAATTCACCTAATCTTGATGCTTTAAAATTTCTCAGCGGCAATTATAGAATAGATTATTTGATTTTGAGGGAATACAGACACGTGGCACATGACTTAGTCTTCATTTTGCAAGATTTCTATTTTTCTTACCAAACTGTTTTTTTTAACTAATGTCACACATAGCTGTGTGATGTTAATCTGGAAGATAGTGGAGTCTGAATCTGTTCTAGATATTCAATTTTCTGGCTTTGTAATCTAAGTTAAACAAGTTTCTTCCTCTCTGCGGAAATTGCAATAATGATCTAGATTTGTAAAGCCTTTTGAGATAAATAATAATTTTGACTGTTCAGAAATCAGGTATTATTGTAAGTCTACACATAAGAAGAATTACGTTTGTCTTCAGATTTGAGAGCAGCCCTGAAAGCAAGGCCCCCTATTTTATTATGTTGGCCCACATCTGGGGCAGATGTTGGTGTTATGGCAGTAGAGGTTGAATCTTCCCAAGAGTATTTCGTTATGTGTTGCTGCCATGTGACAAAGGGCAGAAGTGGGGCAGTCTGACAATATGGTGTCTGACATGGTAGTGTGTATGAAGCAAAAGTGTGCCATTGAATTCCTTGTGTGGAAATAATTGCACTCATTGACTTTCATTGATACTTGCTGAATGTTTATGGAGAACAAACTGGATGTGAGCACAGTGAGGTGGTGGGGGGGTTGTTTCAGCAGTGTCAACAGTGGGCCACCTCTACTGGTACAGATTTTTACATGTATGGCATGCAGGCTCTTGTTCATTGCTGGCAAAAATGCATAGCTAACGGTAGCGACTGTTGAAAAATAGTCTTTTTCAGCTTTATCAAATAGTGCTGTTGTGCCCTTTGTATCTGTTGTAGTTTCTATGGAAATAAATAGGAAGCATTACATTCTGAGTGACATACGTATTATATATAGAATGGAGCCCTTGATTTTACCTTTAATTTACCTTTCCTCAAAAAGCTTATACTGGAAACTTAATCCTCTGCATTGTGTGGTTATTGGACTAGGTATTTGAGGGTATTTTTAAAGTGGACATTCATTAACATTATGATCTTATCCAGTTCCATATTTAATCTATATTGAGCTGCCTAGATGTTATTCATATTCCCCTACCACCAGCAAGTCAAGGTCTTGAGGAAATAGACTTGATGCATTCTGCTTATCCCCGATAGTTCATCATCTGAGATAAAACAGGGTTGTCTTCAGACTGCAATCTCATCAGGCAGGCTCAGATAGCATCTCACTTGACTTTTTTTTTTGCTTATTCCATTAACACTACTGTCCTAGAGATTTGGGTTGCTCAACTTTACCATGCTGGCAATAGCAAATGATTATCATGGAATAGAGCCATCACTGGCTCCATTAAACATGACAACCTTTTTAGTTGTTGCACTGAACCTCTTTGAGGCTGTGCTCCCAGAGAGCATTTAAACAAGCGGGAGAGGAAGGATCACTGTGCAGTGCCTTTTGCGACAGCTATGTACTACTACATTAAAATTTTAAAACATCTTATTTCATGTCTCAAGAAAGGTTTTATTTTCTCCCACTTAGTTGTTAATTTTCCGTACAGTTACTCACTAGCATTGGCATGTTGAAGGTAGGAGTCAGATCTCAGTTCTTGCTTCATACAGCTTAAAAAGCCCTGGAAAGAAACCCAAGCAGTTACCCAATGATGTGTGTGTGCAGCAGCAGTTCTTGTCTTTGTGTGGTCAGGACCATTAGCATTCTGAGTATCTTCTTGCAAAGCACACGTGAGTAAAGTTTAGGAGTGCAAAGTGTGTGTAAGCTGTATACTTCATGATTTGTACATAAAATTGTGGCACATAAATAGCTAGCTCTTGAGAAACATTGGTTGGTAGATTTGTAGGTAGGAAGGCTGGTAGTCTGTGGAAAATTTAGACTGTTGTGTCCATATTTGAAAGGGAATGAATGTCAGCCTCAGTACTGTGCTTGTATTTGCTGAAAAAGAAGAAAGGGAGAGGGCACAGCAAGGAGTGAGTTAACTGCCTTTCTGTAGCACTGTGCTGAAAAATATTTTTCAGCTTATCCTTTAAATATAGAGGTTTTGATGCTTTTGCTGTATCACGTGGTTCGGAATGGATGTTTTTCATGTTCTAAGGGTTTTTACTACAGTTATAACCATTTTGATAACAGTTCCAATAGTATTTTTGATAAAGGAATTAGCATTTAAGATGTTGCAAAAATGAAAAATGTTGAAAAGTAAAATATTGCAGTTTTTAAAAGACCATTTTTCAATTTATGAAGCCTTTAGTTTGAAGACATAAAAGCAACTGTATTATCTAAGAAAATCTGCACCAGAATGCTGCCAAAGGAAGTAGGGGCTGGGAGGGGAGGAAAAGCAGCATTCTGCAGTTAGAGCACAGAATCACACAGAATCAGAGAATTAGGGGTTGGAAGGAGCCTTGAAAGATCATCTTGCCCAATCCCCCTGCCAAAGCAGGAACACCTAGATTAGGTGTTTAAAATTAGCACATTATGTTACTGCCCTAAAATGCTGTTAGTTCAGATACAAAAGGAATGCACTGTTTTGATCCTCATTACACCGACATTAATTTGAACTGGTCTGCCGCCTTTAATAAGGATCTTGCAGGTTAGTCTTGATATCACTAGCAACAGAATGTGGGCCCACATTTTACTTGTGAATAAAATATTTGTAGGTAGATAAATGAGTTTTAGAAGCCTTCTTAGAGTGTTATTTTTATTTCTTCTTCTAGTGCAGCAGATTTCTGCTGTATTCATCCATGTGGCAGTAGGGCAGTGCCCTGGGTCAGAAGGTGGAGGAAGGGGACCAACTGGGGCAGGCTGGGGAGACAGCTTCTCTGTGACTCAGACAAGCTCATTTTGGCAAATATACAGGCTGTACATTCTGTTAGGACAAAAATATGAACAGATGAGGTGATAGCCCCTCTCCATTCTGCTTCATGTTGACTCTGGTGTTAATATTTTAAGCTACAAAGGATAACTTCTCAGTAGGTATCAATATGTTGACTCATTCTACTTAGTGACTGTGGCAGAATTAAGCCAGCTTATACCCAGTGGGCATCTGACACCTTCTCTCTGTTCTTTATCTGCTTCAGGTGTCTTAAAAAAAAAGAAAAAAAGAAAGAAAAAAAAAAAAAAAAAGAAAAAAAAAAAAAAGGAGAGAGAAACAGATTGCATATGATCTAATTTCTTCCCTGGTCCATCCGGTGTGTCAGCAGTTGCATGACAGAATCCAAAGGAAGCTGTGATTTGGAAAAGTAATACACTGAATAAACTGTAATGCTACACTGAGACTCCAAGGAGTTTGTCCCTCCCCACAAATCTTAATAAAAAAATCTTAGTTTGTAACCCGAAAGAGAAAAAGATCAAAAGCCAGGTAGAACATTCCTCACAGACCTGGAGAAGTACTGCATTTATGGATGAACTCACAATGGAATCACAATGGTATCTGGAATCATTAAGAAAGAATGATAGCTGTCTAAATCTGTCAAATTCTACTTTAAACTGTTGTTTACTTATTCAGTCTGGCTGTGACCCAGAAGATGGTTCACCATGGGGCTGGGAGGGCTGTGCTGTGCAGGGACCATTGACAGGGCAGCATGACAGGTCTTTTACTGCTACTAACAGAAGTGCTGTTTCAAAGCTTATCCCTAGAAATGAGGATGAGACCTAAGAAGTAAGACAGCACATCTTCTCAAATTTGACCAGAGCAGATTGCAGCTAATAGCATTGTTGTGGCTGTAATGGTGTTAGTATGTACCTGAGCAAGGCTAGTAAATTACCTGATATAATTATGGCAGGCTAGCCTTGGGGCTGGAATCATGCCTGCTTGTTCTAACTATATCAGTTCTATTAAATTGCATTAATTCTCTCTCATGACAGGTTTTGCTGTCCTGTCAACGAGGAATAGCTACCGTTGTGGGCACATAGTGGACTATATGGATCTAGGTTTCATCTGGAATGGCCATTATAGCGTTTCAGCAACGAGCTCACAGCTCTTGGTGATCGCGAGCAGGTTGTCACTTGTGGAGTAATTTTTGTTATTAGGCAAAAAACTGGAAATCTTCTTTAGTCATTGTCCCTGAAGTTGTCCAGTGCTTTCTCAAGATTCTGGGATGTTAGCTGCTGACTGTGTCTCAATTTTGTTATTTTTAGCCTGGCTTCTTAAATTCTTCTTGCAGGCTTATGTAGATACTGATTTACTCTTAATTTCCTGGCCTACTCTGTTCCCTTGTGCTTTTGTGAACTGTTCATCAGCTTTCAGGCCCCATGACAGAGGGAGTCACACCTCAGGGGAAAGCAGTAAGCATAGAATCAAGCCACTACTGAATTCTTTTGATGCAACTACTGAGTAATATGGGTTTGATTCAGGGCAAATAGCAAAGCAAGGTGGTATAACTGAACAAGCAAAGGTTTTCTAAAGGTAGTGCCCTCTTCACCCTGCTATTCAAGAGATAGAGTAGGATTGCTCTAAGGTTGGGAATTAGTGAGAGAGTTCTCTTTCAGTCCTCCAGGTAGCTGATAAAACTGGCACAAATGCAGGAAAGCTTTTAGGGAGGTGTCAAGTGTGGGAATGCAGTCTGCTGGATAATACGCTGCACTTGGGCTTTGGGATTAGAAGATACCACTGCCAACTTTTTAATGCAGTAGCTAAAACTCTCAGGTTTAAAAGATTAATACCATTTATTTGCTTCATTTCCTCCCACCCTGCACCCCTAAAGCAAAACTTCCCTCATCAGCATGTAGCTCCTGCTGAGCCAGCTGGCTTCCTTTTTTTTTTTTTTTTTTTTTTCCTTTTTTTTCCTTTTTTTTCTCCTCCTTTACACTTTTTTTTTTTTTTTTCCCTATATTGAAAAAGCCTGAGAAGAAAAAAAAAAAATGACTGAGGAAAGCTCAGGTAAGGGGGAATTGGACACGCTTTTGGAATTGATTTAACTCTTTATTTCAAATATCTCTCATTTTTCTGCTGGTGTGCTGAGGGTAGCAGTGATTTTTTTCTGCAGCAAATTTAATGCTCTGTGTATTTGCAGAGGAGGGAGAGCACAGCAGTTTTTTCTTTAGGGCTGCACAGCACAACAGATGTGAAAGCAGGAGTCCTTGTAAGGCTGCAGTCTGTGTGAACTGTGCCAGGGCAGAGGGGAGGAAGAGGCTCCTCTGGGTCAGCTTTGAGCCTTGGAGCAGGGCACAGATGGCAGTGCAGAGAGCAGAGGGGCTGCAAAATCACCCCAGGAATCTCTTTACTTCTGCCTGAGACCATTTTAACCGTGTATCATCGGTATTTCCTGTGTGTTTTAGGTGTGATAGGTGTGTTTTACGGAGTTCAGAGTATGTATAAATGGGGCTGACGTATTTCTCATTTCTACCACACCTGATAGAAAATGTTTCTCCTGCATGGTATTTGAACAAGTCACTTACTTAGCTGTTAAGGGATTTTGATCTCTTTGCTACTCATTCAGGTAACTGAGTCCTTTTGTATGGCATAAAGATTTGTGAGGCTGAGGTCAAGCTGTGAAGTTTATTTAGTACTTTGAAATTACCTATGGTTTCAAGAATTTTTTTCTAGATGCAAGAGGTGAGTGACTCGCACTTTATTATGTGACTAGTGGCGGGCTAAAATTCCAATTGCTGTCTCCAGTTACAGAACAGAAATACATACTAGTGTGTAAAGATTTATGACAGTGTAACTATAAGCAAGTGCAAACGGGATAAATTATTTTTATTCTCAATTTCACAGCTGTTTATGTGTCTAGAGCCATCTAAAATGATCCTACTAAGAATAGACAGTATCGTTAATTCCATTTCATTGGAAATTGAGTTTCATAAGAAAACTAAGTATCATAAGATTACTGAGGCCTGGAGGGAAGAAGCATCTCATCCAGGTGCACAAAGCAATTCTGTTAGAGAACGTGCAGAACCCAGGAGCTATGATATGTCCCCAGTTTACTATACTGAGCTGTAAGTAAATGGTAGAAGTGACAAAATCCTTCTTAGATAGTGGTTCTGGATATTTTCAGATTTACACATGCAGGCTTCAGTTGAGTAAGCTACCAAAGCAGTTGATAACCTATAGCCAACTTCTGTATTCTACTGTTAAATTTCCTAGATAGCTACACTGATCAGCACTCCCGAAATACCTTAGCTAGATAAGAAGCTATATTGTATTTTATTTTTGTTACACCAAGAGTTCGGCTGATAGGATGTAATAATAATGCCAAATCATTGTGATGAATGACATTCAAGAAATGTCAGTCTGTGGCATCTGAATTGTGATTCTGAGACCAAAAATATGTAGGACAAGTGAATCTGCAGTAGCTGGGGTGTCATTAGTGCTGATCTTTGATATAAAATTCCAAATTCTTGTGAATTGCCGAAGTGGATGCTGTGTTTTCTTCTTTGAGGAAAGGGAATCCTGTGCAGTGGACCTTGCACCACTTTCCATTTTCAATGATTTTGGGTGTAGATTTGTCTTAGAGGTACTGCCCCACATCGTTAACAGAATCCTGTTATAGTAGGTTTCTCTGGAATATTTGGCAGCATTTGTCTTTCTTCATCCAATCTAGTCTTTCTTCCTCAAATTCCTTCCCAGCTCCTCCACTTGTTTTTCATTTTCTGTGTCCTTGCGTATGTCTGTGCCTTACAGTTGTGGCTTTATCTAGCCAAACATATTTAGATGCATGTAGGAGCTGCATTGCTTTTTATTTATTTATTTTTGAAGACTCCCTTAGAGAACTTGGCTTCTCTGTGATAAAATGCTACCTCTACTTGTCCTCTTGATGAGGGAAAAGAGGGGAGGATAACCTTCTCTTCCTGACAAGCAACTTATATTTAGCTGAAGAGCAATATAATCCAGATCTCTGGGCTACTGGAGATAGGCAGATGAGGCTCCTATTGGCCAGAGTCCCCACTTCTCTCATTAATCAGATCTAGCCCAGACCTATGGAGCAGTTCTGTCTTGATTGTAACAGCCATGTCAGTCCATGATAAATGTTTTGCATCCTCTTCTTTCAGAGGCAGGGAGGGATGGAGAGATGGGGAAAAAAAAAAAAAAAGAAGAAGGTATGAGAGTCCTGTTTCGTCCTTCCCATCTTTTCTTATTGCTTCCACATAGAAACTAAACTCCAGCCCCTTGAGCACCTTGAAGGATTAAATGCTGATCAAAGGCAGGTTTAACCGTATCCCCAGGACAAGCTGCTTAGACACCAGGCAGCACAAGCTCTGGGTTAGCATGGGAACCAGAAAAGCAGAATAAATTAACAATTATCATTTCAACGGGAGCAGAGCAGAGGTTTGGAAGGGAAGACACTGGGAGGTTTGGGGAGGGGGGACGGCAGCAGAGTATGGGGGATACAGATGGAAATGAAGTCAACGTTTATCTCATTCGTATAGCCTGGAGACATACTCTCCCTCTGATCTTGGCTGATTGCTGGCATCTGCTGCCACATGCTGCCTTTTCCCTCCTTAGGTTTGGGCTTTCAAGAATAATAGCATTAGTGGCATTAGATAGGAGTTTGTGTTATTAGATGCAACCTAAGGGAGGAAGAAATCTTTGGGGGGTAAGTTAACAGACCCCTCAGCTATCCAGATTGGCACTCAGCACTTCTGTTCCCGTCCCCTCTGTTCCAGCTCAGCTTTTTATGAGGTTGCAAAATGTTGAATATCTTATTCATCTGTTTATTTTGTAGCAGTTTCCCTTACTGAGTTCTGCATTTGCAGTTTCTGGCTTGGACATAGTCAGAGCACATGCTTCTGCTTTGAGACTTCCTAGCATTGGCAAAATCTGCGGAGAAAGGTGCACTGACTGTTAACGTTTGTAAGTGGAGGAGATACTGAAAAAGAGATTACTTGGATTTGAGAACAGATGAGATAGACTACTTAACTGTTAGTGCTTGGACTATGAAGGATGAGCACCTAGTGATCAGCATCTAGTTTTCATCTTCGGTGAGATGGGACCAAAGGGCCAGCAAGTCACTTAGAGAGTTTGTTCTTTGAACAAAGCCTATATCCTAACATTATCTCTTCCCACTGTGCAGTAGATCCCAGTGGACCCCTACATTCTCTTGAAGGAGTAACAGCTGCTAGTGTAAGACTCTAAATTGAGTTCAGTTTCATTTTTACAGAAGATGAATTAACCCTTGCCTCCTTTGCTTGAAGCCTAGCTCCAAACCTTTTGGCATCTGTGGGCATGGCGGCAGACTTGTGTTGCCATTCCGGAAGAGCGGGATTGGGCAGAGGGAGGGCATATAAAGGGATTCTTCTCTTAACCCAGAGTAGTGTTAAAGCAAAGAGAGAATTCCTGTTTGAATTTCCAGTTCACTCCCTGCCTTCATGGATGTACCTCAGGGGAACATTCTGGCTCTAGCAGAGGGATAATCAAATTACATGCTTCAAGTCTAATCACTGAAGAGGTCAGGAAGGAGTCTCTCACCTCTCCCGGTGGTGTCTGGTGCTGCTGGATGAGCCCATGCTGTAAGCTCTTTTAACTTCCTATCTGGAGTTCAGAGAGAGAAGGCAAGATCTGATGGAGCATCAGTCCAATTTGGTATGTACACCCAACGTTCTTCTGAAAAATCAGCAGAACTTCTCTTGCACACTGGTGTGGAACTGGCATAAGACTCTCGCTCTCTGTTCTGCTATAATATGAATGTGAGCAGCATGAGCAGCAGAAGTCTTTCAGAAAGGTATATCTTTATTTGTACTAAATAATGAAAGGAATTCCTTATGAGTGAATAAATCTGCCAGAAGGATTCAACTTGCTCACTAAAACTTTTCCTTTACTATGAGGCTGCAGTGCTGCATAGATTAGAAACTATAATTTGCTATAACACTACCAGTTCTTTACAAAAAGAACCAAAATGAATGTACCATTTTATCTTACTTGTCCTTTCTCACAAGCACCACACTTTTTTTTTTTTTTTTGCCCCCTGGATACTTTTGTCTGAATAATTTGTCATAGAAACCAGAAAGGCTTAATGTGGCCGGTATGAAGAATGATTTACTGGCCCACCAAAGGCTTGAAAAACAAATTGTCCAAGGAACTAAATGATCATGGTTTCTGATGCTTTTTCTATTCCTGAAATACTGGAAATATATACAAGCCTTTCACCCTATCTGGACCCAGAAGACCATCTAAGCTTGAATTCTGGGATGAAGTAAAAAGGCAGAGCTGGTGTGCCTTGAGGAAGTCCAGTGAAATGAAGCGTTTGTTGAACTTGCGGTAGTAGAAAATGCAACTATTTACCCAAACTCAGCTGCTGAATTCTGTTAGCATGACTGGTTGAGAAAAAAAGAGAGGTGAAAAGGGGTTGTGAAAGAAAGGTGAGAGGTTGTCTGGGACTATTTAGTTACATTCTGGGGGTTTTGTGTCTTTAAGGTGGCTTTCTTTCACTTGAGAAGCAATCAGCTTTCCTCTGTAAGCTAAGCAAAGCTTTACCATTGTCTTGATGGGTCTGTAGTCTTCAGTGCCTCTGTGAGTTGTGCTTATTAATTAATTAATTATTGATTAATTGAAGAAGTGCAGTTATCTCTTTTTCCAAGCAGGAAAGCAAGACTGTCAGGTCATTGCTTATTTTACCTCTGCACATGTACTGTATTGCCCCATGAAGAAGATTGAATGTCTTCTAATTATCCAAATTTTTAACCAGAATTAGACCATATATCACCTTCCCACTGTCTCATTTTTTCCAGGTTTTCCATTCATGAAGACTAGGGTGTTAAGTGGAAGGGTTGATATGTGCCCAGTTCTTGCTCTGGTTTGGATCTGGGACAGTGTTTGGGTCCAAGCATGAACTTGTGAACGTGGAATCTCCCTTTGACCTAGTGCTTGCTCCTTCCTCTTGGGCTTGGGAGAAACAGGGAGCCTGGCAAAGGCCGGCCTTCCTGTCTACCTGGAGTGGATTGTGCAGGAGCAGAAGTATTTGTGAGTGACAGCACAAAGAAGTAAGTAGTCACTGAGGTGTTTGGGAAAGACAGGAGAGCACCACAGATGCTGCTATCAGGACATGCTGATGCCAAGGGCAAAGGGGCAAATGTGGAGGAGGGGAGACAGGCAAGATAGAAACTTCCTAAGCAGCTGAGATGAACTTTGAAGCAGCAATGAAAAAGCTTTGTGGATGTATAAAGACATGTAAGGAGACAAATCTCTTAAAATATGCAAAGTGGCTGTCATTTTAGAAGCTCCTTTCTTTCTTGACCAGGGGCAGTGTTCCTTTGATCCTCTGTCCGTGGAGTTTGGGAGGGACACAAGTCTCAGCAAATACAGGCTCTTGGAAGTGTGCATATGCATGTACACAGAATTACATACTCTAGTGTGTCACCATGTGCCATTAAATTTCACATTACTGAGATATTGTTTCTAATACGTGGCATGAAGCTATAGAATCTGATTTCTGTGGGAAAAGAATGAAATGTTTGCAATCAGGATCTGATCCATGACAGAGGCACCCCTACTACCAGGAGTCCATGCATCAGGAAAACTGATTTTTTAGCCTGGGGACATTTAGAGACAGGAGTGGTGATGCTGGCTCCTCACCTGGCAGGGTGGATTTCCAGCAGGAGCCGGACCTGGAGAATTTGGTGTGTGCATGTCTTAAAATCAAGGCCAGCTGTCTGCTCTGATGGGATATAAGGCATTGTACAGCATTTCTGAAGCACATCGATATTTCTTCTCCCTTTCAGTCCTCTGCACTGAGTCTACTTGCTGTCTGCCACCTCAGGAAGGCTGTGTGCATCCTGATGGAGTACTTGGAGTTGAAAGTTATTTACTATAGAGACTATATTCCATCTATCTGAGCTTTTCAACATGTTTTAGAAAACATGTTGAACATGTTTAGCCATTTTTGTCAGGAATGAAGAAAACTTTACACAGTGCTCCTGGGATGCTCCTGTAGGAGGCCGTTCTTTGCAATACGTTAATGAAAAGGAAATTACATTAGAATATGTTTTTTGATTGGTTTGTGTTTTTTTTTGGTGTGTGGTTTTGATTTTTTTTTTTTTTTTTTGGTGTGTGTGTGTGTGTGTGTGTGTGTGTCTTTTTTCCCGGCACTTTTAATTTTGGTATTTATTTGGCCTTATTGAGAATTGGGATTTCCCACCCTGAGCTTCAATATGAAAGACTGGGAAATTTTGGTGCAGTACTTCCAAATCAATGGTAGTAAGATGGAACAAAGCACTGTGCTAGCTGTTATCAATCTTTCTGAAGCCTGTGGGTGAACTTGATATTAGTTCATGTTCATTTTGTTCCACTGCAGCCTGTGATATGCAGGCTGATTTAGTCAATTTGTTGACTATACAGATGTTTGTCATATTCAAGACAAACATCTGTAGAAGTCAAAGGAATTTGTTCAGTATTGACACTATAGGACTTGTTGCCACAAAGAACACTTATTATTAGAGTTATTTATGTGATGCTGGTTATTTGGCACGTTGCTTTCATGGTCTTGATACAGAGAAGTCGAGAGATTTGCATTCATTCTGTGTATTCCAGGCCCTGCCTTAGGAGAGGGCTGCAACTGTTAGGGATTTTTCTGCTGTTGATCCTTGTGTTGCTTTCTTTCTAGTTGTTTTTTTTTTTTTTCTTCCACATTTTAATATTTTTTCTCAATAGTTGTGTTTACATTCTGTACAGAACTAGTAGGTATAAATGAGGGCACAATGTACCCCAAAATATGCTCACGGGATTTATAGCCAGGACCCATTATGCACAGTAACTTCAGTCATGTAAAATAACCCTAACATTCATTTTACTTGCAGATGCTTCCTGCTAAAAAGCAGTCGAAAATGCACCACAACATGCTGTGAAGTGTTCTGGAAGGCGCAGAGCCAGAGCTGGGCCCAAAACAGACACTGGTCTTCTGGCTTCAACATGCTTGAATTCATGCACACACGTGCTGGGAAGGCTGTCCTGCATTGCCCTTCTTTCCTGTAGCTGGGAAAGAAAGCAAATCAGCCTGTGAGCTGGAAAAGGTTGGCTAGGATGGCAGCATCTGTCCCACAGCCTACAGAAAGCAGCAAGCCTTCTGCGGGTGGAGCCAGCTTGCTGGCCCTGGCGCTGTGTGGGGCAGGTAACAGAAGGCCTCCTGCCTCTCACTCACCTTCCTTGCAAATGCTTTCCATCTGCACTGATACTTGTACATTCTTCCAGAGTGACAACATCGTTACCATTTCTCAATATTTGAGCTACTGAAGTATTTTCTGCATAATCCAGTGCTCATACAGGATAATGCATTCGAGTGGGTCACGAGGCACTCTGGGCTCCCCACGCGCTGCGGCTCTGCTCTGGGGGTGCCTGGACTGCTGAGCAAGTTCCTTGCTGCCTAATCCTGTTACCTTCAGGTGGGGAATCCATCCCTCTCAAGCCTGAATGGCAGGAAAATCCAAGAAGCCTTGATAATTATAACATTAAAAACATTTCACCCCAGAAATCAGGGGTAGCTGGAGAAGCATATAGGAGCTGATGGGAAAGGAATTGAAATGACCCTGGGAGAAAACTGGAATGCTGTATTTCTGAAGCCAAGACAGCATTAGAAAGCTGAGATTATCCTCACAGAGCATAATCTTCTTAGGCTTTGTTCACAGGCAGCACTGGGCTGTTTAAACAGAGCAAAAGGTGGGGGAATCCAAACCCACATGTCTGTTATTTAAATGCAGGCTAATTTTGCAGCATGTGTTCTTCACCCTCCCACCTGGGATTCTGTTGATTGGTTCAGAATAAATGGCTACAAATCCAGAAACATAATTTTTTTCCCCTTTCCAATCTTGCCATTGTGCTTGCCACAGTATTTCCTTTAGGTCTCCAACTCTTGTAGGATGGAAATGAGCTCCCTCCGAGCTGTGAATTCCTCAGCAGCCCCTTGCCTTGTTTTATGGGAGCAGTGCATCGCTGTGACAGTTGAAGGAGACAGGGGGAAGGACTAAGTGCTCTTTTTCTTTATCCAACTTCAACAGTTCCCAGGAAATGTCACTACCTTTGCCAGCTTCCCTGGCATATTGTTATGTGGCACACATCCCTATGTGGCAGGTCGAATATGGCTATAGACACTTCTGCTCCCCATAAGAAAAGGATATGTTCTTCATCAAGAAAAATGCTTCTGCTTTTGCTCTTGACAATTTGATTATTTTCGTTATCAAAACCCAAAGGTTGAAACAGTTTTTTTTCCTACATAAAAAAATCAAATTCCTGTCTAGAAAATGGAAACTAGTTAGACCCATTGCTTCTCCCTCCATGGTAGTCTGGTCAATGCTCGCTTGCCACATATCCTCTATGCTGACCCTGGAATATCATAATAGTGTTAGAGTTTTCTTTTTAAGATGTAGAGACATATCTAGTTCCACTGGAAGGTTAAGTGAAATGTGAAGAAGGGCCAGCCCCGCTTCCCTCCTATGTCACATATGCCAGTTCCCTTCTGCTGAGCCAGTCTCCCAGCAGGAATATTTCTTTATGCTTTATCCAGCAGAGTTGGCTTATTTTCTTTCCTCTTTGCAGTGTCACTGCTAGCCATTGTAGCATCCTCTGAAAGGACGAGGGTGTATGTTTATGCTTCAAGCAGCTGTTTGGAGAAGAAAGGCATATGTATGTGCATAGGTAAATGGTGTCTTGTGAATCCTCTTCACAGGCTGCCTGGCGTTGAATTGCTCAAACAGAGCAGCCCAAACATTTGGAGAAGACATGCCACTATTATACTGAGTCAGATTGTAAATTGAGGGCAGTTGAGCAAGACATGTTTGAAAACACTGTGTTGAAATGCAGCAGTTTTAAAACAAAGAAAGTAGGGCATTCTTACAGAATATTTTAGGAAGCAGTGATTTTTGTGAAAGACTTTAGGGCTGTGACTGTTACTCCGATGAATATGAGCTCTCAGGATAATTCTGTGACCAAGAAACTAAATAACACCCTGGCTTTGTAAATAAGAGAGTATTATTGAGTGGAAATAAATATATCTATTTTTGGCATGAGTGTGAATGCCATCAGTTTCTTATGCTTACATCTGCTATTATATCAGAGGGGGTTAATTCCTGTATATAAGATTAATTAGAAGATTGGAAAATTTACTCATTAGTGAGACATGAAAGATATCCAGCTAGAAGAGAATGTGAGGGGTGATGATCACAATTAGCTAAAATGGCAAACAGCAATTTAATCATAGAGGCTTTTAAATTCTTAAAAATAAAAGCACGATGTGGCTAGGCATTTAAGCTAGACAAATATAGACTAAAAGTAGTCTACACATTTTAAATTATGAAGATTAAGTAATAATACAGTGGTTTCCCGCTCTGTGGGAACATCATCATTGCTGGCAGTTTTCAGCCAAAAATCACTTTCCTTCTCCCTCCAAAAGATTAAGAAAAGAAGTACTCTGGTTCAGACATAGCTATTGGACTTCCAGTGGAAATTAAAATGAGGAAGTCATGCAGCCATGCAGTCCAGAGTTACACTGGAATTCAGAGCAGATTTCTTCATGGCTGCAAGAAAAAGAGTTATTAATATCTACCTCTTGTATCTACTGTAGAATCCATGCTGCTGTGGGCCTAGCACTTGAGGGCACAAAGCAAAGACTTCTACTCTCTCTCTGGTATTTCTTTCCCTACTGAGCTCTCCCAGCCTCCTCCTACTGTGTACAGAACTACAGTGTGGGTGACTTACAGCATCAGCCTTTTCATCCTAACAGGAAATAAGCTAGCAAATTTCTCAAATAATTTATGCAGACAGAATTTATTTTGCAAAAGCCTGTCTACTAACTTTTCTTTCTCTTGCTGACTTGTCAGAATAAAATCATATAATCCACATATGAGATGAAAAAAATAAGTCAAAACCATTCTTGTAAAGCCCAGCATCTTATAGTTGCTTTGAATCACAGAATCACAGAATCACCCGGGTTGGAAGGGACCCCAAGGATCATGTAGTTCCAACCCCCCTGCCTAGCAGGGCCACCAAACATACACATTCAGATCAGGTTGCCCAGGACCCCGTCCAACCTGGCCTTAAACACGTCCAAGGACGGGGCATCCACAACCTCCCTGGGCAGCCCGTTCCAGGGCCTAACCACTCTCCTAGTAAAGAACTTCCCCCTAACATCCAACCTAAATCTTCCCTCCTTCAACTTAAAACCATTTCCCCTAGTCCTGCTGTTGTCAGCCCTTTTGAAGAGTTTACTCCCCTCCTGGGTGTAGGTTCCCTTCAGGTATTGATAGGCTGCAATGAGGTCACCCCGCAGCCTTCTCTTCTCCAGGCTGAACAAGCCCAACTCCCTCAGCCTGTCCTCATAGGGGAGGTGCTCCAGCCCCCTGATCATCTTAGTCCCTTCTCCCTATTAGATATGGGAAACTTGTTTCTTTGTGATTAGAAGGAAACATGCTTTTTTTAAACAGGTGATTCTTTAAAGCTATGATTTACAGCTCCACCTCCTCCTCTTTACCACACACTTGTTATGCTTGATCTCCTGTTACATTTTGCTAATGCCACGGAGTGCTGGTCATAAACTGTTGCCCTAATTACTCAGAACATGGGGCTGAACGGTTAGTTAGCAGCACTATTGTAATTATAGCAGCTTTTAGGTCTAATAGCATTTTATGTTTCACTGCCTTTTGTATGTCAGTGGTTAAGATGATGAATTAGAGGTAGTGCTGCACCACCTGCTCCTGTTCTCTCAGCTGTGGTGGTGCACTATTTAGGATACTGTGTAGCTGTCAGCTGGTGCTCACTGAGCAGGTGCAGGTGGTTGAGGTGCCTGGCCTATGCTCATCTGTGGATGTAGCATTCTTGGTTTGTATTTTCCCATATTCTTTCAAGCATGTGATTTCTCTTAGTTTCTCTTCTGTGTGTGCTGTTGTTTTCTCCTTAGTGTTTGTCTGATGGTGCTGAGGTAAGAGCAACAAGTATAAACCTTGGGAAAAGAGGCACGTTAAATGGCATGCAACTTTTCTCTTGGCTGAAATTTTTGCTACTTAAAATGCTGTGTAAAAGGAAAGAGAGAAGCTGCAGCTTTGAACTTTTAATGTATCTCAGTATCTTTGAACTAACTGGTGCATGAAATGTTCTTAAAATTCTTTAAAAACATGATAGAGAATTATGATGTGTAGACTTCTTTTTTTAAAGGGGCATAAGGGGATGAATATCAGTATAATGGACTGACTTTTTGAGCCTCTGTATGGTCTTGAAATTCTTGGGTATTACATTGTAATTAAGAGCTTTAATTGTCTAGTCCCTCCTATCTGAAGAACTCCCCCTTCCATTGCCTTTTATCAGTTTTAGAAGATGATATTTAAACAGGACTGCATGCCTACTCTTGTAAAAAGCAATTAAAAAACAACAACAAGAAAAAAAAAAACCCAGAACAATCACAAAACAATGTATTTTTTTATTGTCATGCCTTTGATTCCAGCTGAGGGAAAATTAGTTTGTTCCTAGCACCTTCAGAGAGTTTTAGTGTAGGCAAGATACTTTGGATATGTGTAGTATGGTGTTGTGATTGAATAAAGTGCTGTATTGTTATGTTATTTAATTGATTTGATATGGTGCACTACTAAACTGACAGCTTTTCTTTTTATTTACAGCATATTTATACAATTTTTGTATCATGTAAGGTCACCATATACATTTAGCCTGACTTAAATAACTGAATTGTCTGGCCCAAAGTGGAATTCCTACTGTAGACTCAGTATTCTCTATTGAGGTGTTCCTCGAAGGACTACATTTCTCCTTGATTTTATGGTGCTTGTAGGGTAACAGTAGGTTTTTATGTTTTCTGCTGGATTGATCTGATCATTGGTGACTGGATCAATCTACAAAACTCATGTTAGAAGGGTTCTGAACCACTGTCAGATGTGATTCACTTTCCTTTGATTCTGCCCTGTGTCAATTGAAGGTCAGCAGTCTAACAGTGAAATGCTATTTGACCTCTTCTTGTTTCCTTTGTGCCACATTTGGATCTAAACTTAGGTTTAGATGCATTACCACGTTCTCTTCTCAGTCCAAGAAACGTTATGAAGCTGGAGTGATAGCTGGAGATAGAGAGGAACCTGACAAGTTATGCAAAATGAAGACATATCAGGGAAAGAAATGTGCTAAGGACATGGATGGATTTTTCTAGAGCAGAGGGATGTGTGGCAATCAAACAGGTTCTCAGTGTTTGTCAGGAAATATTCTATGAGAGGAGCAACAGAGCAAATGCAGCGCACAGCAGAGCCATGCTTTGTCTGCCATGGTTGTATCTAAAGCATAGATATCAAATCCTACCCTATTGTTGAAACCAGTAGCACAGTTGCAGTACAATGTATCATCCAATAGCTACAAAGAAGTCAAGATCCCCTTGACCACCTTTGAAGTAAGTAATGGAATGCTCAGAAGTAGTGAAATTGCACTTACTTCCCAAACACAGTGGCTGCTTTCACAGAGTTTAAAATAAATAGGGCAGTTTTGTATCGTCAGTCTCCCACTAAGGCAACACGTAATAAGCAGCTGTGGTAATGAATTGCTCTATTTCCACACACACACACACACACACACACACACACACACACACACACACACACACTTCTAACCTTTGCTGCTGATGCTGATCAGATCTGAGGATGCTTGTGTACTGCATACACCATTGTATACCAACCAGTGCTAGTTTTGTGAACTGATCTGTTTTCAGCCTTCTAGCAAATGACTGCTTTAGACTATTCTCCCTTCTTGTCCAAAATTTCTGTTGCTCCCTCCCATAGCCCTTTTCAGCCTGCAGCTTAGTGGCTAGTTCTAGTGTGTGTATCTTTAAGAAAATGCCCTTGAGAGATATCATGCCATTATGAATGTGTCCCAGACGCTTTCCAATATATGCTCAAAATACATTTTTTCTTTCTATTTCTACAGCAAGGTTGTGTCTTACCTCATTTCCTTGATTTAAGTTGACTCGATTTACATTTAAGTTCATATCATCTTGGTTTTTGCAAAGCTTGGCATGTACCTCACTTGAACTTGGCCATTATGTCTGAATTTAGACCATCACTTGCTGAATGCAGGCTGACCTGCATTTGGCTGGCATAGCAAAAAAAGAGGCACTATTTAGAGGAAGTTACATCTGTAGGGTGCTGTGTGGTTTATAGAGCTTCCAAAAGCAGACAGAGACATTTCAAGTAGAAAAGTTGGGCAGAAAATACTGTAATAACCAATTGAAAGCACCTGAAATAGGAACAATGAGTACTTTACCCCTTCTTTATTTTCTGTACATTATCAATTCTCTTATAATGACTGGAGAAATGAATGGCATGAGAGTGACAGTAGAGATCACATTACACCAGGTTTCTAATGTAAGCAGCTTTTAGATGGGAATGCCACTGTGAGCAGATATGTGACTTATTTTGTGTTTAGGACAGTGATCATGTATGTATACTGTGTGTTTCAGATTTTTTTTTTCCCTACAGAGCTTCCATCACAAATAATATGCAGACAATGAAAGTATTAAGACTCACAGGTGTTTAGTGTGAACTGAACATGAAACTCTGCTCCTGTACCAGTATCATATGTCTGCTTGTTCTCTCTAAAATCCCTTGGTCTTATTTTCTGTCTCTTTGTCCTCTGCAGCAGCCCTTTCTTGCTGGCAGTGTAGTGTCTTTTTGTATGACTTTTTCCTTCTGTCTTGCCTTTTGGTCTTTTTGTAGGAGACACTAGTATTTGCTGCCTACATTGTCATCTCTCTACCTGGTAGGATTCTTTGTTCATGTTTTGTTCTTTTCCCTCAAAGTCCTGAGAAAATAGCAAGTGGCCGTCTTTGCTCCCTGCTCCTGTTAGCACTGTTGTTTCTCTTTCTGGGCTGGTTCTCAGTTCTTAAAAGTGGTCTTTCCAAATTCCAGTGGGAGTTTGAAATCCAGAGCAGGACTTGACACGAGCATGAGCCTGTCTGTGGTTGTGATGCGTGTTTGTCTTTTCTGCTGTGTCTTCCTCATCCTTCCATCTGTATCCTTGAAGAGATGGGGCATGGTTCCCAGAGCTATTTTCCAGTAGTCCATCCAATATGATGAAGCCTGTGAAAGAAAGATAGGCATGTAGATAACATGACAAAGAAGCAGAGACACTGAAAACAGGAGTCCCAATCTCCAATTTGTATTGTAGTAATTAGTTAGCATACTTTTTCAGAACTGGGGAAAGAAGCTAGAATTATTGACTGAGCCAAGCTTCTTAATTCCCTATTCTCATTGCTTTTCTTTCAGTTTTGTCATTCACGTGTGTAGGAGACAACCTTTCTCCGTGCAATGTACAAGCCTGAACTTTGCTTGGTTAAAAAGGGCGTTGAGGCAGTGAGAAATTTCTTTGGTTTTACACCTTTCTTTTTATCATAAAAAGAAGCACAACAGATTAACTATAAAGCTAAAAGTGCATGTGACCTTATCGTGGAACGTTATTATCAATTTAATACCCACAGAGTAGAAGAGGGAGAGAATCACCAGCCACATGCAAGAAATTCTCAGGTGAAACAGAGTAGTGTCCTAGTGCTTTAAGAAGCCAAAGCTAATGAGGTTGGTACCAAGCCACCATGAGCAGTCCGCTGCATGCAAGAGTCGGAGTGGGCTAAGGTTACCTTCACAGCTATAATTTCACTGCTGCTGCTTTTTCATGGAAAGTGTTTTTTTTTTTTTAATTTATTCAACAAATGAGGCAGAGGGAGAATGAACGGACATGTGGCACAGAAGTGTTTTCATAAAACCCAGGCTGAATTCATGTTGCTTATGAGCTGGTAATATGAGTGGTGGATTTCGTTCTTTTCTTCACACGGCTGTCATCTGAAAAGAGAGCTCATAGATGTTAGTGAATTTGCCTCAGAATGAAACTGGTATGAATGTAAGAGGGTTTGGACTAATTCTTAGTGTTCTTAGTTTCAAGAGGTTTGTCTAAAAAAAATCATTTGTGGTTAATTGTACTACTTGTAGGCTTCTAATTTGATTCTTCAATGAGAGAATTTTTTCTTTGCATACCCACAAATGAAGACCTTTACTTGCCACATCAAATGTAGGGTAAAGGAAATTTGCCTTTCTTTCAAAAGATTTTCAGTGCTCTTTTATAAAAGTTAATCATTTTAAAGGCAGGCAGTGTGATACCCTGTATCACCAAATTATTTTGCATGGGAAAGGTGGAGGAAAAAATTCCGTCCTTTCATCTTCAAAGAAAGTTGTGAGAAGTGGGAATAAGAAATAAGCTGAGTTTAGGAGGCTGATAACAAGAATCATATACAGAAAACATTGCTGTTCTAGTCTAGAAGAATTGACCCTTAAAAAAGAATTAGGAGGCTTTCTCATGCATTTCTCAGCTGTCATAGGGATTACTGATGCTGTGGCAGCATACAGCATAGAAAGAGTATGAGGTTTGGATGGTTAGGGAACTTGTTTCTCCATTTATTTCACACATGCAGCAGTTTCTAGCACCTATTTAGATATTTGTCTGCTAACAGAAGGAAATGGGAAACAAAGCGACCAAGTAAGAGCTGAGTAGCTCGATGCCATTAATGATCTAAGCATGAAAAACTTTGACCATGATTGTCTTCAGTGAGAGCTTGTGATTGAGTAGTTCTCCCCACCAACTTCCTCCTTAGGCCTGGCTGTTACACACAAGGCACTGCTCAAGCAGTGGGAGCAGTACTGATAACTTTCAAGATCTCACTGAGACAGATAATAACCACAAATCTATCTCGAACTAGGAGCTGAAAGAGCTCATAGCAGACACCTAGTTCAACAGCAGAAGGCCAAATGAGTATTCCTCAAAGCTATGATTATGGGTCAAACATCTTACCTCATAATTAGTGAGCAGCCGAAGAGCTCCTTCTGCTCTCTTGCGTGGCAGTGGGTTGTGTGACAGAATGTGTCCTCAAGTAAGGGCACCTCTTGAGGTCACACCTGCTGCAGAGTTCCTTACACCTTGATATCAGAGAAGTTTTGCTGGTACAGATCCTTGGCAAGTGATTTGGCAAGTTTAAACTTCACTGAGATTGTATCTTTGGTTGTGCATATAAAATCCCCTCAAGACATAAACAGTTAACTAAGTCTGGGATTAGGAGTGGAGTCAGCTGCACCTAGGCTCCTTACCTCTGTGGTTCAAGAGATTAAGAAAGCGAGGGGCCCCACTCTGAACCTTGTGACTCCATGGGAGAACATATTCCACCTTTAGACACAAGTTTGTTGACTGAGTCTGGGACTAGGAGTGGATTCAGGTGCACCTTAACTCCCCTGGTGAGCAGTGTACAAAGTAAGGAGATTCACTCTGAGCCTCATGGCTCAATGGGAACACCTCCTGGATGAGTGTGCTTAACTCCACCCTCTATGCAGTAATTAAGCTAGTGTACCTTTTTTTTTTCAAATCTTATATAATTCTCTTATTTACGATTAAGCTTTGTTAAATCATTATACTACATTAATATATGTATTCTTTCTTTTCTCTTACGGGTGTAGTTTCCACCTGCAGTAGAGCTACAATTCTTCTATCTCGAAAGTTAAAGTTTTAAGAAATTATTTAATTTAGATCAAGTGCTTAAGATTAAGTACTATGATTTTACATCTAGAAAATGAGACGAATGGCACATATTCCTGGAGGCTGAAAGCAGTAGGCCTATTCTGACATTGTTCTGTTTAGTTCAGTGGAAGCATTCCCTATTTAATTGTTCAGAGATTCAACCTTAAGTCCTGTGTATGGGCAACAGTGGTTTTTGTCTGTTTATCTAGTTCATAGAAGAACTTCAGGCTGACTTTTATGTGATGGGATTCTAATGTGCTATAAATTAATTCAACAAGAACTAGAGGCTGGTAATCAAAGTATGATATACATGTGCCAAATCATGGATGAAGTACTGAGCAATTTCAAGCAGATATGACTTCCCATGTGTGTGATGGAAACTGTCTAGCTGTCTAGTTAACTGGCTACAGAATTTTTCATTTTATTTGTTATAGTCAAACAAAATTTGTTGCCATTTGGCTGTCCTCCACTGGCTTTCAGACATGAATGTTGGATGTTGCTGCTAAAAAAAACTTATAGTTGCTGCCTTTTTGTGACAAATGGATGCCAGATATGGTCTGGAACTAATTCTTGAGCACTTAAGGGAAATTTACAGTACTTGTTACATTAGATGAAAGCACTGGCTTCTGCAAAGTCAAAAACAGTTTCAAGGATAAAAAGTAGATTGGATTAAAAAAGCTGAAATTATATTGGATTGCTTCAAAGGTCTTTTGTTAATGTACAAAACACCTAGAAAAATCTTGTATTTTGAAAAAACCACCACCCACCCAAGCAAAGGTAAAACAATACAGAAGATAACTGTGTAAAATACAGGAGAGCCTGCAGGAGGGTTGAGAAGAATCTCCATTGAAGTGTTATGGGAACACTGAAAATGGAATCTCCAAAATTTCAGTGATATTTTGTGGGTTTCTTATTATTTTTAGTCATTTTACATGAAAAATTCATATATAAATGTCCAGAATTTAGATTTCATTTTACGTTTCTGAATTTTGAATTGCTAAGTGGAATCTGAATCATTATTGCTTATCAGACAGGTAAAGTGAAGCAGAAGAGATAACATATTTGGGGTTATGAAGCATATCATTAATGAAATTGCAACTAACATTCAGCTTTCTAAGTTAGCATTCAGTAGGTTGCGCTGCATCCCCAGCCACTCATTCATCACTTGGCCCATCTTCATCTGACAGAGCAGAGCTCTTATTCCTTCTAAATAGAATAGGAAAATATTGCGAGGGGGGGGTAGGAGGGGGGAAGATGATGCTAATATGCAGAAAATCTTGGTGGTTTTGTTTTGTTTGTTTTTAATGAAAAATTTAACAAATAGTGAGGAATTTGTAACTAGGTTGTGTACATTTTTAATACATCTTTCCTTCTATTCAGCTGCAACTTACCTGTCAGGAGAGGAGTTTTGCACTCATGTAGTTTGCTGCTGGTCCTCTGGATTTGACCTCAGATACAAAGCAAATAATTCCAACACTTTATTTTATGGCTTTAGTGATTTGGATTAAAAAAAAAAAAAAAAAAAGTAAATCTATGCAGTGAATTAAAGGTTTTCAGGTTGTGGGAAATGACTTCAGCAGAGCTGCAGATTTTCCTTGTCTTAAAACCTGGCCCAAAATCAGATTCAGTTTCACAACAGACAAGAATTCTCAAGACATCCATAGGAAAAATAATTCAAAATAATGTAAAATACCTGGCAGGGTCTGTTTAACAGAGATGGAACTTAATCAATTTTAGAGAGGAGATGGTTAAAGCTTGTAATGAAGAGATTATTTTATGTCATTTGGTGTGGGTTCTTCAGCAATTATCTGAAATGAGGTTTGGATGACATAGCTATATCCTCCCTCCCTCCAGCAGCACTTGGAGCATCTTCATGTTGAATTTCAAGAGCCACTGGAGAGAAGAGAGACAGAGGCTGGTGTTAGATCTTGGCTGACAAGCCAGGTTGGTTTTGCAGTAATCTTATACATTGTAACAGGAGTGCAAAAAGCATGAAGGCAGTTCTGAGAACAAAATGCTCTTGTGTTTGATTTATTCAAAAAAGAGCATTGAACTGATTGAGTAAACTATTTTGTAATTATTAACTATTGTAACTATTGAGTAAACTGAGTGAGTAAACTATTTCAGGGGGTTTGGAGAATGTTCTCCTTTTCTTGTCTGTTTGGCTCATTCCGAAAGGCAACTTGATTAGTTTTGTTGATTTGGAAAGAATTTGGTGATGTTATACTATCAAATTGTGTTGAGTATTTGAATTAATAGAAAAAATTAATTTGACATGTAGTGTTAATATCAGAATATGTTTCTGGTCACTCCTCTAAGAAAGATGCATTTCTTCTGCGAAAGATAAATGGAAGACATTCTAGGTTTATTAAAGGAATGGCACTGTCCTTTGATTAAAGGAAAGTCCTTTACAGTAAAGGATTGTTGAATAGTCAAGGGGAAGATTCTTAACCCTTAAAACCATCATTTATTTATTTTGGGCAGTTTTCAAAGAAAGATAGGTAGGGAGAAAAGGGGCAAAAAACCTAAAAAAAACCCTAACTTTTTAAGATGGATCCTGAATACTTTTTCAGACAGATCTGAGTAGGAAAGAATGGACAGATGGAGAAAGGTATGAAATCACTCTGCCTGAATGTAAGTGTTCAGAGATGAGTAAGATCTGATCCAGAAGCTGCAGAGCTGTGGTAGCCTGGCATTGTGACCCAGATAATGAGACCAGCTGAGTGGGAGGATGCCTGCACACCACACCACTGTAATATATTTGTGGAGCTGCAGCTGGTTGATTTTAATATATTGATACATTGATTATATTGATATATTGATATTGAATATATTGATATATTGATATTGAAACAATACTGAGTACAGACAGGACTAATACGTGGTTATGTCTTTTTGTGTAAACATACTCTGTATTCAAGCTAAATGCTATCTGTGCTGCTCTTGTACTGTAAGAATGGAAAGCTTTAGTGTGATGCTGAAGGCTTCTTGGGATGAACATAAAAACCTTTCCCATTGGTACCAGACTATGCTAACCCAGGAAAGAATCTCTCTCTAGCTTATGATTCATTAATGGTAGTAAGGAACTCTAATTGAAGTATTTATCACGATATGTTATGAATCTATGTTGTGGATTTCAAGAAGTCTGCAGTGTCTCTAAAGCCCCCTTCCAGCAGAGTGAATGTCCTGTATAGATTAGTTTCTCTCATTCTATCTTTCTCATACTCTGAACTGTAATGGGCAAATTCATAACCTGCAGTTAGGGAGATGCTGGGGAGGTGAAACAGACCAACCAAGTGGATGGCAAGGCAGGATTTGGCTTTTTAACCCAGTTTTGGAATACTCACCACTTTCCAGGAGCGAAATAGCCTGAATGTGTTGACCCTCATCATATGCAGTTTGTTTAAGGAAGGAGTGCAAAAAGGACAGATTGCTTGAAAAGAACTTGATGAGTTTTTCATTAACTGAAGGAGCTTTTATTATTGTGTAATTATAGTTCTTGAATATGTTTTGAAAGGCTTGTAGAGAATAGGAAGAGCTCCATAAACTCGAGTGTTTTGTGGGGCCATAATGGTCTTCTCTTCCTGTCCTTTCCTCCTACTTTGCACTCCCTTTGTTGACATGCTGACAGCCTCTTTAACCTGCAGGAGACAGCTTACTGTTGTGTGAATGGCCCTGCACTTAGGCACGCTGAGATCTGTATGCAAGTGTGGAATTTCAGTCCACAAGGAGAATGCTGTTTGAGGTGCATAATTAGAGGATAAATTGTTATTTATCAACCAATACAGAATAAAGAAACCTATCTTTATCTGAAGGTTTATCGTTAGTTGAAGCAGGGGGAAGATTTTAAAGTTCAGTTTCAATAAAGAGAAGACAATATGGACATGAATTTCTTAAATTGGCTGCTTTTATTGTAGTTAGTACTTTGGTTAAACTTTTTAATTTATCACTTAGTACAGGGTAATTATTCAATTATTATTATGGAAATAAACCAAGTTTATTGTATTTCTAAGGTATATTTGCACCGTGTAAACTACAGTTAAACCACATCAATTGTGTTATCAGTCAATGCTGTAGTGGTAACAGCTCTATTGAGAGCTCCAGGTAAATTTCAGATTGTGACCTCTTGATCCCTCTTATCGGTTCAACACAGGTAGAGAAACTCTCCTTGGGAAATTTGACTTTGATTAATGCTGTTCTTTCTTTAATTGGGGAGGCTGATTGATAGAATAAAACTTCATGATTTATTTCAACCATTTGATGTGCCAAATCATCAATTATCATTATCTAAATTAACACAGATTGGCACAAGAGCAGAAGAAGTAAATTGCTTTATGGATTACCTCAAGTACGGTGCATACGTTTTTTATTTGGTTTAATAGATGTATTTTTTGACCTGATAGCCTGCTATATATAGGTGTCTCAGGTTTCTACACAGAGCAATTATTATCATCTCAATTCATCGTTTTCCCATATCGTGTTCAGTGGGAACTGCTGGTATTTAAAACACAAGACAAAAGTAGTGAAGGATGTAGAAGAAAAGAGGTAAATGCCACTCCATTTCTACGGTGATAGTTATCAAATAGTTATTTACTTTGTGTGGCATTAGCTGACTTTTTCCAGTTTGTTGTGGAAAGAATTGGATTTGGCTGTAGTTTAATACTTAGCCCACTTCAAAAAGCACGCAAATAGTTTGCTGACATCTTTAAAGACAGATTCAGCTGAAAAATGGAAGGAAACTTTGTATCCTTACTAGAAAATGGCTTTCCCCAGAATCTTTATTAATATCTCCTTTATAATACAAGCTGTATTTATACTGTGAATGTGATATTCTGGGGTGACAGTCTAGCACTCATTACCAATAACTAATCTTGCTGCAATTTGGTCAAGTCATCTTGCAAATCACACTATTGAAGACTACACCACCCAAAAGTCTTTAGGCAGAGTTATTTAAAAAGAACAGAATTATTTCAGTTCTTGGTGATTTACTCACTCCTAACGCCAAAAACATTTTAAACAATACTGTTCTCTCTTCAGTTGTGAAGTAGAAACACCTGTGCAACTATTGTTGTGTTTTCCTCCATTTCCTTTAATTCTGTGAGAGAAACTGAAATGGAAGAGGTGTTCTGATGTAGAATGGTTTGGGAAGGAAAGAGGAGAGGTTGTGGACTCCCAGTTACATTGTAGTCACACAAATTAGAATGAGAATCACAGGATGACTTGGGGGAGAAACAATTTTATTTTGAAAATGTTGATAGTATCTAAAATATCCTTTTTTGCTGTATGGCTCAATTAAGCACAATGTATGAGCATAAGGTAAACTTCAAGCATGTGCTTAAAGCTCTTGCGATGAATTGTTGTAGTTGTTTAGAACTCATTGACTTTCTTGAATTGGTGCCCTGGGAGATAGCTACTATGTTCTATACATCTTCAAATAATAGGTTCCTACCTATATTGCTGCTGCCTTCACCTTACCAGAGAAGGTGAGCATGGAAGATTTTTTTTGTAAATAACTGATCAAACCAGTTGCTTCTTTTGATTATTACTATTATATTTTTAAAGAAGTTATTGACTCTAAAGAAGTCACCAGTTATCATCTGTGTTTTGTAGGACAAATATAGATTTAATATAAGTTTACAGCTTTAAATATTCCCTCTGATAGCTAGATTCGTAATTGCTGGCATGGTTAAATGCAAGCATGCCTGATTTCAGATTGCTGGACTGGATCTGGAAAACATGCAAATTGCAATCTCAAGGTCAGAAGTAAAATCTGGGCTTCTTTATTTTCAGGATTTGTCTTACCAGGCATTTAATTTATTTTAAAACTTAATTAATTTAATACCTCTTTTTTTTTTTTTTCTTTTTTCCCCTCTTTTGCAATGCTGTTCCATGAGTATTAAAACTTAGTAATGGAAAATTGAAGTGACTTGGCAACAGCATGGAGGTGTGTTTATGAAAAGAAAATACCAAGCATTAAAGGGATCTTCAATCTGCAGATGAAAATATAACCCAAACCAGTAACTAAAGCTGAATCTGGAGAAATTCAGTTGATGAATTGGACACATTTTTAATACAAAGATTGATTTATCTTTTACACAAAAAATATCAAAAGTAATAGTGACTTCTCTATTTCTTCCTGACAGGAAGTTTCTAGGCAGTTCTCTTTAGTGTCCTGAAGCACCTTCACCCTGTTTGCTTATGGGAATGCATTGTTTAGATGTAGAGATGGTTGTGTACCTATGGTTTTGTTTTTATGCTTATTAGAGACCTGATAAAAATTAATGAATTGTGTTCTTACTATCACATTATTCCATTGATTCATTAGGTATTTACACACAGGGAAGAACACTGTCACTCTTACTACAACTTTCTCAAACTTTAGGGGAAGTATCCTGTGTTAAATGTATGTAATAAACAGCGTGGATCTAAAATTAGTATTTGGTTTTGAGTATGAACTAAGAAATACAAGAAAATATCTAAAGATATTCCTCAATAATGAGGCTTTGGAATGAACTAGCAGTGAGCTTCGGAAGATCAGAGGAATCATTTGTTAGCAGATGACGTGTTGTTGGGATGAGGGCTATTCCAATTGCATCTTCTGCTCTATTGCACACGTAGTTCTTTGACATAGTGTAGTCTCAGCTGCTGAGATCGGCTTTAATTTTCTGTAAGCTGAGATGAGCTGTACCCATCATAGTGACAGAAGATGTACCTGAGCCTTTTGATGAGGCTGCAGATCTTTAACACATCTCAGACGTGCATATTTTTCCCCCTCACAGTTCAACGAACATCCACTTCAAGAGGCAAGGGGAGAGTGAATAGTTGTTTACAAAGATGTGAGCAAAGCTGTTTCCCTCAGGCCAACATACATTTAAAAACCCATTTTAACACATGCATTTATACTGTCTGTTTCTTACAAAAGCAGTGTCTACTGAATCTTACCACTTCCCAGTTTTTCTATTGAAATAGAAAGTAAAAAAGACCATTTCTGGTTTTCCTGTATTTATTACTTCCCATAGAGCTATATGTAGATGAGGATCTTTCTTTGATCATGAAGAACTTTAAGGAATAGAGTACCCACTTGAAGAGGCTTTCTCTGGTTTCTGAAGTTAGAGGTAAACCAAGTCCATCTGAGAGGCTGCCATGCCAATTCTACTAGGGTAAACCCAGCCTTCAACCCACAGTGTCCTTCAAGCAGTCGCTGAGATGTGGAGTGTGGGTTGTATTTAGTAAGGCATTGCCTTGTAGCTGTAAGCGCTGAAAGGAACCTCTCTTGCATCACTGGCTACATTTTTTCCAATAGTTGACTATTTTTTATTGTCAAAGATTTAACTCGGTAATTGAGCCTCTTAAACAGACAATTTGTTTACACTGCGTAAATCAGCTAAGAAGTACAGACCTGCCTGCTGCAGTTATTGCAGTATTGCATGTATGTTGTGAAGGAGAGAAGTAATGAGCAGGGTAACACTAATCATTAACTAATTAGCAAACTTAGGTTACCATCTAGACATTTTGTTAACAGAATGAAGTGTATATCTCCACGCAATTATGAGAATCTAAGTTAATTTTTTTTTTCCTCAGATATGCTTGTTCTCTTCCTCTTCCTTGGAGGGTCACACCAATCTCAGGTGATGTGGACCATCATGGAACCTGATTAATTATTTCTGACTCTATCTTGCAACTCTATAGTGTATATATGACAAGGAGAGATCAATGCTGTGATACGTTAAACAGTAGGGACAAAATTCTTGAGATTTGAAAGTGATTGCTAAAGTGGCTGGAGGTCATACTTCCCATTCACAGCTACTCTGGTCTTTCAGTTCTGCAGCAGATTCTAATCTTTGGCATATAATGTTTAAAGATTTCTCAGAAACACTTGATTGCACTCATGTCTGGTTTTCAGTGTGTCTCACAGCTCATGTGACCTGCTTGCTTTACTAAGTGGGGATTATATACCTTCCAGATGACAATGGTTTGGACCTTATAAAAATCAAAACTGCTTCTCAGTCTAAAGAAAAGGTACAGTTAAATCCTAATTAAATTCATTATAAAAAATAACATATGCTTCCTTCTGTGAAATAGCTTATGATGAATTTTCTTCAAAGTGGTGTATTGTGCAAATGATTCCCTTAGTTATGAAAACAACCAAGACAATGCCTACAAAGCAGATTTTTTTGTGGCTTCTGAGTTCTTTTGTGTCATAAGTTTATAGCAGAAAATGGGGGAATTGGTAGATCTGATAGAAATACAGTGGACAGAAAACATTCCCTTCTGACAAAGGCAAAAATTTCTCTTGTCAGATCAGCTTTGCTATTGCATTTGCATTGAAGACCTTTGGAAATGGAGTGGAAGATGAATTTAGCCACAGGAATGTTTTTAATCGTCTGTTTATCTCTACCATCTTCTGGAAGTAACTCATTCAAAGTATGTAGGCAACCACTCAATTTCCTCAATGCCTCCTTTAGAAAGTTAATGGCATTGAGACTTGCTAAAGAAGCCATGAAATGGGTGGATTTGCTACTGTCTTTTCATGAGTGAAAAGGTTGAGCATTTCTAGCTTGATCCAGGCACCATGCAGGATCATGCATGCCGCAGCTCTGCCAGGACTGCTCACTTTTCCATGTGTCCCAACATGGATTTGGTTGGCACTATTTCCAGTACACTTCATTTCTGACATGCAGTACTCACTACTGTCCTTGGCTTCTGCACACTCCAGGCTGTCATCTTTTTCCTGAGCTGAAGAAATGTTTGTAGATTTGTTAATCCTTTATGGACAACTGCAGCTTTGACTGTTCCAGTTCACAACATCAGCTCTTTGCAAGCACTTCTGTCATGGCCTTCAGCGTCTCTGCAGTCCTAGACCAGTGCCTTTTGCTGCTGAAAATCAAATGTGACTTACGTTCTGCTTTTGTCGTTCCTCACAATGTGTCTTTGCCCTGGTGAGTATAGTTGCAAAAATTTGCTCTGAGCTAATCATCTGAGCACGAAGTGATCAGGAAAAGCCCCCAAGCTGCACTGTGGCACTTCTGAAATAATGGTCTCAAGATCATTTTGTGGGTAAAGCTATTTACAATTCACTTCACTCAGAAATAATTGTAGGAGTGAAGTAACCATAGATGGAGAAATCTATTATATTTGTGTGGATGTATTATTATTTATTTGCTTATGTGCAGAGCCACTCTTTTAATAGGCTGTAGCCAACTGGGAGCTCTCTGTTCTCTGCATTTGTTAAAACCCTATGCAATCTCTGCTGTTCCTACAACTGAATGTTTTGAAGGGTGTCAAAACCACAGTTACCCTCCACCTGGAAAAAGGAGCTGACTGTGCCAGCAAAAAACTATTCTTAGAGACAGGCAGTTGTACAAACTGTGGAATAGAGAAAAAGGATGCTGGGATCCATGAGTTATTGGGTATGGCTGCCAGTTTTAGATTTACCAGTATGGCCACTATCCAGCATTTAGGTCTTGATCGCCCAGGGCCCTACCAAACTCCTCTGCACTGAACAGCCCCTGATATCTACATAATGAGTACATGAATTAGACTAACATGGAGAGATAAATTCAATAAATTCAAGTTCTGTTGGCCTACTGGTTGTTAACGATCTGTATATCTTTGAGTGGAATTCAGTTGTGCCCTTTTTTGTACTAACGAAGTGTGGTATTTTGATACAGAGTTGTATACTTAACTTGGGATCCTGGCAAAGGAAGTGAAAGATGTGTAGTGGTTTATAGACTGGTACAAATGTGGTTTGTTTTATGTACTTGGCTTCTTCATGTGGAGTGGGTGAGTTGAAGCTTTACTTTATCAAATGTACAGTGATTATGTGCGTAAGTATTTATCTATGAATTTATTAGTCTGTGTATAATCAATGAATATTAAGATGTTATAATTACAAAATAAACAAGAGAGTTAGGCAAAGCAGATTATAATAACAAAAAGAGAATAGATAGAAAGCTAACCCGTGTCCTGGGCTTGCTTACAAAACTCCAGTGGAGTGGATCTCCAGAAGAGATCCTTCCCCACTGATAGTCAGCTCCTAGATGGGCCTAGGAGAGGTGGAACCAGGCTCCACCCCTTCCGGCAGCACAGGTGAATTGCCTTCACCTGTGCTCCCGTGGCTGACTCATTGCTCTATCTTTTTAATACAATTCCATAATTGAAAATTAGGGGACTATGGGGGAAATTTGAGATGAAACCATTCTTCCCAGACAGCCAAGAAATGTTATATGTACCCTTTGTGCTCTATAGACCACAACTAGGGCATTTCTGCTTTGTTCCACAAATCTATTTCCTTTTTAGCTTTTTATGAAGATGACTTTGGTTTTATATTCAAAATATGTTGTCAGCGCTATGGGAAGGTTGCAAAAAAAAAGCATTCTCTTGTACTGTGGCACACTATAGTCCTTTACTCTTAACTCTTACATACTCTTAAAATTACAGTGAGTGGAACTATTAGTCCATAGTGCAGAACAAAGTCAAATATAATGTGGTCTGACTCTGATATCGTGATTTTTATTGTTGGTTTCTTTTTCTAAGGTATATTTTGCCAGACTATGTTTCAATAAGTGTTTGATATTTTACATTATGCTAAAGTTTCATATTGCACGGTGGTTACTTGAAAGCCCAGAGTACTAAGGACTACTTGGAGGAGATTCTGCTCCAAAAGCTTATGCATCTGCTATATGAGTACTTATTTATAAGTACATTTGTTAGTATTAATCAGCTGTAATACACTGCTACATGTTGCTGATCATGGTCAGTTAAAGCACTTTACTAACAAGAGAAATTATAAAAATGGTGTAAAAATATTCTTATTTTCCAGGAGTATATTCCCATGTTCCAAAAAATCTTCCAAGGTCAGAAGTTTTATTTAAATCTCTGAGTTTAAATCGTCAGTCGAATTTGCTTCTGCAAATGAGTCTAATGACTTTTTCAGTCTATTTGTATTTGTGGTACAAAACAAGATTCCAGCCTGAAAAATCAATATCAAAATTGTAATTATGAATTCTGTGGAAAAAAGTCTTTATTTTTCATAAAGTTTTGGCTTGCTCTTGTGGTGTCTCTTTCTTATTGTGAAATAGTTACAGTTGTTCTATTCATCTTATCTGTGCCTTTCATAACATTGTTTATTCCTCTTGTAAATCCTCCTGATCATGTCTTCGAAGTTGAAAAATCTTCATCAATTTAATTTATCCTTGTATGTCAACCTTTCTCAATTTGCCCATTCCTGTACCTTCTCTAGTTCTGTTGTATCTTTGTGAGGTGAATCTGACTTGTACTAGGATCGCTTTTCCTCTGTAGAAAGGAGAAGTATGCACGTTTAAAATATATGCAGTTCGAAGTACTGCTTATCAGTAAAAGACAGCCAATTTCAAGCACTGGTGATTACCTTTTATTGCTCAAAGGTGTACCCGAAACACACCTCTAAGCACACCTGATAGGTGCTGATATAGACCCAAGCTCGCATATTGATAAGTGCAAACTCCGGTTCGTCACAGTAGACTCAGCTGCAGTTTCTACTGTAGTTTAAAAAAGCTTATCCTCATCACACTGCCATCATTCAGAATCTTTGAAATTCAGAGGGCTGTGGATTATGCCACAGCAAGGAGTGAACTGGACCCTTGCAGGTGTTGTGGTTTTTTTTTTTCTTTCCGATCAGCATACCACTACAGACCCTTTCCTACTTTAAAGGAAAAAGAGGGAGATTTTCCTGGAGCTTCACCAGCTCTACTGACTTTTGGTATAAGCAGAACAAAAAAGTGCTGCAAGGATTTCAAAGCCTTAGAGATTAACTAGAACAGCTGGGTTTCAGGGAATTTCAGGCTGCAATTTTAACTAATATATGTAGCTTTATGGAAGTTGTACTTATTTTCATAGAAAAAATGAATAACCTAGGATTTGAATCATTGTCCCTTCCATTTGTGGGCTAAGCCTTTGTTTCTCCTCATCAGACAACAATACTTGGTCTTGTATGTTGTAAAGGCTCTCTTAGCCATAAGTCATTGTAGAAAAGAAGGAATATAGAGAAATGAAATGGCATTTCTCTACATCCCCATAGGAGATTTGAAAGAGGAGGAAGGGGACTGAAAAGAAAACCAAGGATTCTGTAGAATTCTAATGCTTGTTAAATGTAATGCTGTGGTTTGTTACCTAAAGTTAGATAACCATCTATGCTTAAGGGATAATTCTTTTAAAATAATATTAGCCTCAGTTGAATGATTGGGTACATCAGCGTGTGTAATATTTTAATCAATTTACAGAATTGAAAATGCCAAGTGCCTGTATTCATTTGCAGAATGTTTTGTCCATATGTGAGACTAACACAAATACTCTACTGAATGCAATTGTGTATACATATATTTTTTCATAATCTTGCTAAACTGAAGTTTATAAAAGTTAAGTATCTCTGCCTTTCTCCTGTGGCTGGAAATCACTTTCGGGGAATATGGAAGAGTTGTTTTTCCTGCAGAACATAAAAGCAACTGGCTATTGAGAGAAATGCAGCCATTTTGGCAAACTCCAAAAGTTGTTCCACCCTTTTAGGAGCCACAGGGTTTATCATAGAATGATAGAATGGTTTGGGTTTCTATGGGAACTGCTGAATCACGGCCTGAACCTCAGATTGATCACCTGAGGCAAGCAATGAGCCAGGGGAGCACAGGTGAAGGCAATTCACCTGTACTGCTGGAAGGGGTGAAGCCTGGCCCCACCTCTCCTAGACCCTTTTAAGAGCTGACTGCCAGTGGGAAAGGTTCTCTTCTGGAGATCCCCTCCTCTGAAGTTTCATAGTGAGCCCAGGATGGATAAGCATTCTATTCTGTTTTGGTATAATAACTGTGTAGCCAAGCTCTCTGGTATATTTCATAACTATAGCATCTGTCCATTCATTGATTATACAGGGTTGGAGGGGATCTTAAAGATCATCTAGTTCTAATCCCCCTGCTATAGGCAGGGACAATCCCCTTCTAGACCAGGTTGCTGAGTCTTATCCAACCTGGCTTTGAATGCTTCTAGAAAAGGAGCATTCACAACCTTGCTGGGCAACCTATTCCAGTTTAAAACCATTTTCTCTTATCCTGTCACTACATGCCCTTATAAAAAGTCCCTCCCCAGCTTTTCTTTACTTCCCTTTCAAGCACTGGAAGGCAGCTGTAGGGTCTCCTCAGAGCCTTCATGTGTCCAAGCTGAAAAGCCCCAGTTCACTTAGCTTGTCTTTGTCGGGGAGGTTCTCTAGCCTTCTGATCATCTTCTTGGCCCTTCTCTGGACCTGCTTCAACAACTCCATGTCCTCCTTGTGCTATGGACTCCAGAACTGATTGCAGTACTCCAGGTGGGATCTCACAGGAGCAGAGTAGAGGGGCAGAATCGTATCCCTTGACCTGTTGGTCACGCTTCTCTTGGTACAACCCAGGATAAACTGGTTTTCTGGGCTGCAAGTGCACATTGCCAGCTCATGTCAAATCTTTTCACCAAATAACTTCTCAGGGCTGCTCTCAAGCTGTTTGCTGCCCAACCTGTACCTATGCTTGAGATTCCCCTGAGCCAGGAGAAGGACCTTGCACTTGGCCTTGTTAAACTTCATGAGGTTGGCATGGGCCCACCTCTACAGCCTGTCCAGGTCCCTCTGGATGTCATCCCTTCCCGCCTGCTTGTCAACTGCACCACTCTGCTGAGGGTGAGTTTGATTCCAATATTCACATGGCCTACAAAGATGTTAAATAACATCAGTCCCAGCTCTGATCCCTGGGGAGTGTCACTCATCACTGGTCTCCTCTAGGACATTGAGCCATTGACCATAACTCTCTGACTGTGACCATTCAGCCAGTTCCTTATTCAATTAATGGTCCATCCATCAAATCCATTTTTCTCCAATTTGGCGACCAGGATGTCATGCAGGATAGTGTCAAATGCTGTGCACAAGTCCAGGTAGATGACATCAGTTGCTTTTCCTTTATCCTCTGATGTAGTAACTCCATTATAAGGGGCGACCAGTTTTGTCAGACATGACTTGCCCTTGGTGAAGCCATGCTGGTTACCACCAATCACCTCATCTTTATTTTCCATGTGCTTTAGAAGTGCCTTCAGGATGATCTGCTCTATGATCTTGCTGGGCACAGCGCTGAGACTGGCTGTCCTGTAGTTCTCCAGATCTTTTTATTTACCTTGAAAAATGGGGGATTATATTTTCAATAAGGGAAAATAAATAATAATCTATTTAGAATCAGTGGTGTTTTCTAAATGGCCTCTGTTATAAGTCAAAGGAGAGCAGAGTGTATTTACACTTCTGCAAAAAGAACGTGCAGCTGTCTACCTGCCTGCTGAGGACAAAATGCTCATTTTTTCAGAACCTTAGCATGTTCTTTATATTTTATCTAGTCTTATTTACAATAAATTATGAACAACTTAAAGAGAGTTCATATGTGACAAATAAGCTCTTGGAGGAAATTTTGCAATTAATCGCAATGCATCAGAAGAAGATATTTCATTGCGATTATGAGTTATAGCAATTAAAACCAATCATTCTGTGAGCTTCAGTTTGGTCTGTGGTATATACCTGGTCATTTATGGCAACGTTGATTAAACAGTAACTCTTTATAATTAACATAACAATACAAAGTGTGACTCTACAAATGTTCAAAGCAGGAAAATCTCTCTCAAGACAGGTCAAGCATACTTGTCACATATGCTGACCATCACTTTTAACATTACCAATCATCAAAGTTGTCAGCAACTAGTACCTAGTAGCTGTGGAAGTCTCCTGCTTTTTGTAACCAGAGGAGCATGAAATAGCTAAAAGATAGGCAGAAGATGTGTAGTAAGATACTGGGGTCTGCTATTTCTTCCAGGAATTATGGAAAAAGATAATAGGGAAATGGGATTTTCAGTTGCAAACAGATTGGATAATAAAAAATCCAAATGAAGAAAATCTTCATGCAAAATTAATATTCATTTGGCCATTATTAACTTACTCCAGCTTCCCAATACTTGTATTATATTATACTTTTGAATGTATGAGTAGAATGGTCATACTAAGAAATTGTACCAATAAGCAGTACAGTGTCAGATTCCTTGCTATGGCATAGTCCCTGGTGGTTCAAGGAGAGAATTCTCTACTTTTAGGGAGGGATACTTGAAAAAATCCTGCCTACAGCAACAGTCTCTCTGTATCTGCTGCTCTGTTTCCTAAGCACACTCTTTGGTACAGTATTTAGAATGGAGTGTATTCCTGTATAGAATGGGAATAAATTTAATTTGTTAAAATTAAGCTGATAAGAAATGAGGATCTTGTCAGAAATTCTAATTTGTAATTCAGCTCCTGAGCTTTGTTCTATATTTGCCCCTTCTGACAGAATTATAGTAAATAAACCCATCATTTTTCTTTGAAATAAGTCATCCAGCATTGTGCAAGTAGGTGAAAGCACAGTGTATGGAAATAATGAGACTTGCCCCGAGGAAACAAACATAATAACTTAGTAACAAAGATATCCTGGTTTCTAGTGGGCTGTTTACATCAACCTTAGGAATAAAAAATAAAATCAAGAAACTAACAAAGAACTAAAATCATATAATTTTTAAAAAATTGCATGAAATAAAGATAATCAGTGTAAAGAAAACTACAGAGCATGGAATTCATCAGCAAATCAAAGTGGTCATTTAGAAGAAACTGCACCAGTTTTTTTTCTCAAAAGTATTCTGAATTCATAAATGTTCAGTATCTTTTGGTGTACTTCAATGTTATTAATGGTATTTCAGATTATGGACCTGAAGTAATAAAGTGGAAGGCTCCGTGAATATTGGTGTGTAAATTAGAGATAAGAATGACCTTTATAAGCTCTGTCAAGTGTGGTGTGTGAATGCATACGATGTTAATGATGTTTTCATATAGTACTTCCCATATTTGTGAATTATAATTTTTATCTTTGGGTTTTAAGACCATTGGTGGAAACCTACTTCTAAGGCTGCATCTCTTCAGGAGACTTCAGGATTAATTTCTGAAGCTCTTAGTGAATTGCACCTTCTATTAGATTTTTATCCTTTTGAGTTAAAATGACCAATGTACTGAGACATCTGCGATTTTCCTTTGAGAGGGAATTTCATAGCCAGATAGAGCTCACTGTCAAGAAGTTTTTTTTCACTAATGAACCTTAATTTTCCTTTTATTACTCCCCTTGAATTTTTCAAAAACAAATACAATGCTATAATTAACCATGTTTTCTTCGGTGTGGAAATGCTGGCCTTAGAATAGATCTCTTGCTGTCAGTAGCTGGTATTTATGCTCCCAGGAGCTAATACCAGGGCAATTCTTATTAGATATAATTTGCAGCCCTCAGAAAGTTTATTTACCAGAAATTGCACAGTCTTGTCTCTCTATTCCTGAAGTTAAGAAAGGATAAGGCTGGGACAGAATAGTGGTGTTTAAACAGGTAGTGTTTTAGAGTCTCAGCAGGCATAGGTCAACAGTAGCCTTTTAATACTGATCCCACAGAACTAGCCTCCATCTACGAACAGGCGAAAATGATGTTTTGGTTTTTGATTGTTTGTAATGCTATCCTGTTTGCTGTGAGGGAGCAGCAACAATGATGATCTTCTCTATCTAACACAATTTTGAATTGTTCTTTGCCTATATTCAGATAAGAAACTTATCCTAGCACAGTTTTATCGGTGCTGATAGTGGTCTCCTTGGCTGTATGGAAATATTGATACCATACATCAGCATCTCTTGTCTTGACATCTACTTTTAGCAAATTGAAAAAGAATAATGGAAGCGCGATGTTGTATTGTTGTGAATTGTCAACAGGCAGAATGTGTGATTCTAATGGGGTGCATATGTTTCTTATGTATGAACTTGTAGTAAATGCATTTTATCTTTTCTTCTTCCCCTCCTATTTTTTTCTTACAGACTTGCTTTGACCTATTTTCATCTTTTCTCTCAATTTTTCACTCTTGCTGCACCATCTTTGATATTTTCCCTTTTCTTCTCATACGCAGTCACTTATTTTTCTTTCTATTCTGTTTTCATATAATTTTCTCAACAATAAATGTTGACCAGTCAAAATATACTCTATGCATTAGGCAATTTGGAAAGGTTAATTTGGAAACCTTCACAAGACAAAAAATTTGTACACTTTTGGACTTTGTGGCAATGGAAGAAATCTGGATGAGAAAGTTACGTAGCTTATTGCTGTATGTGGTATCTCTGTATCCTGCAAGCAGAATTAAGTCCATTAAATCCTGCCCTGTATTATTGTTAGTGGGGCCACAGTGTAGATCTGTAAAACTGTAGATCTCTGATCTAAACATATCTTACAATTATGTTTGTAAACAGGGAAAGTTGTTCTGGCTAAACTCTTGAATTTTCTTTGTATTACCACTAAAACAGGTTTCTGACAAGTCCAGAGTGAAAATAAAATTAACACAGTGTTCTCAGTGCCATTACTGGTAATAGATGATATCACTGGAGAACAAGGCATGTAATGAAATGAAACATCATCCAAAAATATAGAATTGATTATAATTGATAGTAACCTAGAAACAAGATTCTCATTTATTCCAGAAGGAGGTGATTGTCCTCCTCTACTACACTCTCATGAGAACCCATTTGGAGTACTGCCTTCAGCTCTGGTGCCCCCAGCACAGAAAGACGTGATCCTATCTTGCACCATTGCCTTGCAATATGGTTGATATCCCTGTGAGATGCTGGTGAGTTCCACTGTGTTTCATAACAATCTGTCTCCCTAATGTCCTCATGCAGGATTGATTCTGACTCTTCTCTCACAGATTTTACATCTGTGTAACTCCCATGCAGCCAGTAGAGATGAGCTAGCTAACACACTAGCTTACTAGTGTGCTTAGTATGATCAGTATTCTATAGATGTTTACCCACAGCGTAGCTCAAGATAGCACCTTTGTTACTGGAGTAACAGCTATGGTGTTGGATTCTGAGTATTCATTAATATTCTGGTTAGCCTTATCTGGTTGGTGGCTGTCCTTGTGGTTACTGAATGTGGCTGAGGACTATAGGAAATTTTGTTGTCTCTTTTATTTTAGCTAGAACTCATCAAACACTGAGTGACATTCTCTAGAATGGTTTGTACATGGTTTGTGTGATATGGTTGTTTAAGGCTGTGCAAAATTAGGTTGTACTCTATGACAGTGAGTGAAGGAATGAATGTAGCAGATTCTTACAACATTTTTAAGAACTTATTCCTAGACATTTCTCTATAGTGACTTTGATCTACTCACAGTGGGCTATTTTGATTTGTCATGTTAAGGATGATCTGCCTTCCTAATCTGAAGAGAAAAATGTCTGTAGTTTGTTTTATTATGCTGCAGGTTTGCTTACAGAAATGAAGTGAATGTGCCTAGGCACATAAGAAAGATTGCAGTGAGGTGAGGATCTCCTCCTTTTGCTGCTCCAGCAGGTGCTTCAAGCTGTAATTAGAGGGTGTTTTTAGTGCAGTAGAGATGCATAGCCTCCAAGCAAACAAAGTGATTTCCCATACTTAAAATGTTCTTGTGTTATTTTGTCTCATTGAACTTTCATTACGGCTTTTTGATCAGTAGCTACTGCATACAAAATTCATGTGGCTGAGTAAAGTTTCCAGGGTTATGCTTTATATGGCTTCAAAACTCAAGTCCAGTAACTGGGACAAAAACAAAGCAAATGCAGCTTTATTTCTCTCCACATCTGCCCTATGCCTTCTTTATTTTCAATTCTATATGATATTATCAGGCTTTCAATTTCTGCTGGATCTGGGATTTCACCTTCAGCAGTGCTACTGATTGGCTTTGGCCACATCAAAGCACCTTTTAGATGATGATCTCTGTCCAGTGTGCATCTTGAAGCACTTATTGTAAGAAATCAAGGACTGATGAAGGTGATAAACCACAAACAGACAGATGTGGCTGATACATCAATTTAGAATACAATGTAAATTAAAATCAGGAAAAAGATCCCTCTAGCAGCATTGTGATATCAAGTAAAGGAATAGAGGAAAAGAAAGTCCTTTTTTGCTAAATCAGTGGCACTTTTGGTGGTTCAGTACATAGTAGGGGCATTGACTAAATATTGATTTGAGAGATGAGAACTCTCAAAAATCACTCCATAGCTTATTTCTCTGATGACCTGGCTTCCAAGTATCTACCAGACCAAATCTAGCCCTTTTAGTTTTTGAGATCACAGAAGTTCAGGATAAGAAGAAACTTTAAGAAATCATTTCATCTGTCCTCTTGCCTCAAGGCAGGATAAACTATACCTGTGTCATTCTTGATGGATGGTGATCTAGGCTGTTCGTAGACTTCCCATGACAGAGACTCAATAACCTCCCCAGGCAGTCTATTCGAGAGCTGCAGTATTTAAGTAATGGAAAGTCTTTCCTTATATCTAACTCAAATCTACTTTGCTGAAGTTTAGGTCCATTATTTCTTGTCTTATCCATCCTTGACCAGGAGGATAGCTTATTACATCCTTTGCAGCAGCCTTTAGGTACTTGGAGACTATTATCATGTCTCCCTACTGTTTTTCTAGATAAAATGACAGACAAAATGGGTATACAGAGAAAAAGGAGTGGTGGTAAAAGCAGAAAGAAATAGGAAGAGCCCTCAAACATCAGGAAAAAAAATAAAGATCAAGCTTAGAATATTTGGTAGTCTGTATCTATTTATTTATTCGGATCTAAGGGAATGCCATGAAGTTATATCAGGGGAGAGGTCAGATTCAGTATTAGATTATTCACCCAGAAAAAGGTCAGGCAATGGAACAGGCTCACCAAGGCAGTGGTCACAGCCCCAAGTTGCCAAAGTATGAGAAGCATTTGGGCAGTTCTCTCTTGTATCTGTGTGTAGCCAGAAGTTGGACTCAGTGATCCTAATGGATCCCTTCCTACATGGGATGTTCTATGACTCTATGATTTGTCTCACTTTACTAGCATTTTGTACCAAAATGGAATCCAGCCTCAGATTTTGTTGGTAAACGTTAAATGTAACTCACGATAGTGTTTTTTGTTGTTTTTTTTTTGGGGGGGGGGGGGTTCTTCTCTGGTATCCAGATCACACATTTTAATTTCTGTACTTAGTTTTTCTTTCTGCCTCAAAAGGACAGGTTAAAAAAAAAGGAGGGAGAAAGAGGAGGAAGAAAAAAAGATACTGAGCCTTTTTTATTTTCCTGGTTTTGTGCAAAAAATTACTCATCTGTAATACATGGTATAATTAAGGAAGAGTGTGTCTATGTTGTATAGGTTAGGTTCCATGATGCTTTTATCATTAACTTCAATTTTGTCACTGACACCATTATAAGTGAAATCAGTGAGGAAATGTATTAGGAAAAGGGAGACAGCTAGAAGCAATCCAGCTAATGGAAACCGTACAGAATAAAATGTTCTGCTTTTGAAGTATGCTGACATCTCGATTTTTTTCCTCTTTAATCCAAACTTGTTTATCTGCTGAAATAAACAGGAGCTCAGAAACAGATTCTGCCTTTTTCTTAACCTCCTCTCACCCAGCTAACAAAGCAATGATTTTAGTAGAGATTTGTAAAATGCTCGGTATGCTATTCCCACTTATCTAATTCCCACTCTAATCTGATCTTTTTCTTCTATTCTTCCATGTGTGGGTGTTTTTCCCTTTGCATCCCTTCTTAGATGCTTTGCAACTTGTCACAGCTTAGCCCAATGATAGAGGTGTTAATTAGCTCACGAGCACCTGGCTATGCAGTAGTTCATATATCTGTTGCATTTGTTCTGTGTAGGCCAAATAAAGTATTAAATTGTATTTGCTACTGAAGTTATTAACAAAGTATAACTTATAGGACTGTTGCTATTGTGATAAAAAGATAAGTATAAATATGTCAGGTTTTTGGTACCATGTTACATTTTTGAACACTTGCAAATTCTCTTTGGAACATAAGTAAAGAAATACGGTAGAAATATCTTGGCTTCTTAGTGTACAACATGATTGTTTGATCTTTACTCATCTTATCCCTCTTAGTCTGTTGGCTTAAGTGCATCCCTTAGGAGTCTTTTGATCATAGCTTTACATTTTCTATTGTTTAAGCCCCGGAGTTGTCTGCAGCCTACTTTACCACTGCACAAAGTGTGCTGAAGGGAAGTGAGTATCTTCTAGATGAGACTTTTGATGCTACCTTCGTGTAAAATAACAGGGGGACATTCAGAACTGGGATGCATTTAAAGCATGTTTGAAGAAGGAATTACTTCTGTGTTAGTTT
The DNA here is from genome assembly GCF_023343835.1 of Lagopus muta. NCBI lineage: Eukaryota > Metazoa > Chordata > Aves > Galliformes > Phasianidae > Lagopus > Lagopus muta. The sequence continues at coordinate 40,025,474 of NC_064438.1, forward strand.
TTTTTTTTTTTTTCTAGGGTAGTAAAAATCTCATGCTTATGTGGTTGAGGGAAAGGTTAGGAAGATCCACACAGAGAGAGCTTCTTCCCATGCTGCTTACTTTAATACATATACTTGCAATCCCTGAATAACAAAGGATCAGCTCTGGGCTTTTTTGATGTTGTAATAAGTCAACTGTCTTCCTGTATTTTGGGAAATGAATTAGTGGAAATGTTTTTTTTTAGTGTGCCAACACCAACTAAAGTATGTATTAAGGTATAGAAAAGAGATAACTAATGCCGCATCTGCTCCAGGATTAAAGGCAGAGGCAGGCAGTGAATTAATAACTATTTATAGATAACATTTTAGAATCAAACTGTTGCAGTTGTATTTCAGATCTTTTGGTCTTACGCATTTCACTTTTACAGATTTCACATTTTTTCTTTTCTTTTTTTTTTTTCTTGAATCCAGGAAGGAAATTTAAGGAGTTTACAGTTTGTCCTTTGTACAATCTTACGTGAAGATTATAACGTTGTGTACTTCAAACCAGCTAGGGAAAGGTGTTGGACTTCGGCTCCCTAACTTCTTATCAAGTTAATTACACAGGTGTATGGTAACTGCTGAGTCACAGCCTGAACCACTGATTGAACACCTGGGGAAAGGACCCAGTCAGCCCTGGGGGCACAGGTGAAGGCAATTCAGCTGTGTGACCAGAAGGGGTGGAGCCTGGCTGCACCTCTCTTAGACCTCATTTCAAGGCTAACTGCCATTGAGAAAGGATCTCTTTTTGGAGATTCGTCCTTGGTGAAGCTTTCCCCTGTGAACCTGGAATCTTCTGATTTGGGTGAGCAACTTTCTTCCCTTTTTTTTATAGCACCTTTCTATTGTGCTGTCCTTCTGTCTTCTCACCTTTGTTGTAATGCCTTTCCTATTCTATTGAGCTGTCCAATTGACACAATAGGCTTGAGTTTCTTCTCTGCTGTTGCTAATAGCGTTTCTAATCAAACAGAAGCGTTCAAACCTTTTAATGGGAAATGGGAAAGAAAAAAAAAAGTTAGCTCTTGGAAAGACAAGATTGCTCTTTCAGTGGCTGCTGGGATAAGTAAGCCAGTGGTCTTTGATCTCTATGCAGGGTATTCTTAACTGGGGCCACCAGAGCTGCTTGGATTAGAGGCTGGTGAATTAACACAGAATGAGTGATTAACCAGTGGGAAGTGAAATGCAGGAGGAGTTTTTCACTGCAATTTTTTGTCTCCTGATCATGTGTCTTTTTTTTTTTTATGATAACAGGAAAAGTTCTGAGGCTTGACAAATAAGGAGACTCTTTCAGTTGTTAGAGAATGCTTAAAGTATGTAGAATGAACTTTTTCCATAAGTTTTGACAACACTTGGTGAAACAAATTGCAAGTAAGTTCCCAGTGCTATTCCCTAGTTACTCAGAGTCTTGACGATGCACTGTAAAGCTCAGTCAGGTGTTGGTATATGTGACTGTAAAACCACATAGAAATAATAGTTTAAATAAAGTACATGTAACTTTTTTACATGCTTAATTTATGTGACCTTTTCTCTCCCTACTCAGTAAATGCTCTTAAGTCTTTAAGCGCTGGGGGAGAACATCACAACTGCAGCCTGTCGAAGGTTAAGGCGTGGCTTCATTATTTCCTCCATCTGAGACTCAGTGGTAGTGTGGGCAGAAGTAAAGCTGTAAGTCTGTTTAGCAGGGAAATCCTGAGTGCTGGAGAGATGCTTGAGATATTGGTGAGTGATAAAACTTTGTTATTTAAGGCAAGTCACTTAAGGAGGAAACGAACAAGGGATTAATCTGTATCTGAGAATAAGAGATGTGAATGCAGCAGTGGCTTCTGAGACCTAAAAGATCTGTGACTGGGCTATGTAGTTGGCTTACCTGTAGGGTATATTCTTGAACAACTACGTTAATTAGGGTAGTCTCAGCTGTGGATGATAAGGCTATTATGCTAAACCTGTTGTTTTTTTTTTCTAATCTTGCAGAGCACCCTTGCAGGTTGTTTGCTGTTTCTTAATGTACAGTAACTTGGCTAAATAGTTGAGTACTGGCATGAACTTGAATTTTGAATGCTAGGGTATATCTTTTTTTTTTCTTTTTGCATTGTTAGCTTTTTGTTAGCTTTTAGCTCAGTTTCCTTCTTTCTTTTCTTGAGGTGTGTTTGAAGAAGGGAGTCCGTGCTAAAAATATTTGGTAGATTCAATCTGTGCCACTGAACTAGAAGTCAATAGATTAAATGAAATAGTGGTGGCTCACAGGAGGTTGAGATGTCTTAATAAGTGTTAAAATTAAGGTTGAATGTGTTTTCCTCTTCTGTAGTCCAAAATAGCTTCAGACTACTTGAAATACAGGTTACTGTGTGTCAAAAGATAGCTTTGCTGGGGGAGGAGAAAAATAAAACAAAACTGTTCCTTCCTCATCATTTTTAGTTATAGAGAAAATGAGTGTTGAGTAACTCTCCATAAATTAAGTGGCTGTGCTGTGTATATGTAAACTTCAATGCCAGAAAACTTGCCTGGAAATGATCTTCCTTTAGTGTTTTTAGCTCGGCTGTAGAGCTGCCCTTCAGGTGTCCTGACTTTATAGCTGATATGAGTGCTGCAACTCAGCCTCTCAAAGTCAAACAGCTGCTACACATCAAGGGTTCTGCATTCTGGTAAGCACTGGGGCAATTTCTGGTCAATTGTAATAGCTTCTTCAATTGTCTCTCCTTTGTGCCAACTGAATTCTCAGAAGATCCCACAGTAGTCTCATAATTCTTCTTAAAACTGATAATTGATTGTTAGCAGTTATCAAGGTAATTTCTGCTGGGTTACTTGCAGTGATAACCTCTGAACAGTATATGGTAGTGCAAAGGGTAACAAACTGAGGGAAGAAATCAAAACAACCACAGTATTTGTTAAGTATTGTTGTGGGAGATGCTGGGAAGTTATTTAGTACTGTGCATTACTTCATCACTTGGTTATTTTACTGTTTTATTTCTGTTTATATACCCCGTTGATTCTTCTGCATCTGGGTTTTGTACAATTCTTTCAATGACATACGATTCAGTGGCTATAATTATAGGATTGTTAAAGTTCATACTTCACTATTCATCTTGTTATCTGCAGTAATGGAAGGTTGAAATAAATGCACATAATTACATGGTTAGTCCTAAATTATTTTTGTATTGCTGTCACTGGGACACGCTTGAAAAGCAGAAGTTATTTTCAGTGTTTTTGTGGTGGAGTGCTTTTTGCAAAATAAAAGCAATTCTTCCAGCTGAACCTATTTGCTTTGGTGCTCTCCATATCCCTGCCACTGAAAGCCATGAGTTTCATATTTTTTCATAAATATGATAGAATGTATTGTGCTTTGGTTATCGATTTGTTTTTCTTCTTTTCTTTCTGTTCTTGCATGTACTGGTATTGCCTTATGGACATACTAGCCAACCCTCCTGGCCCACATGCAGATGACAATTCTAACTCTTCCAGAAGCTCCAAATCATTTATTGGACCTTCTGAGGGCTCATCAGTAGTATTCAGCTTAAACAACCTTAGGTGACAACTAACACAGACTGATGCTTAATGCTTGCATTTAGGACTTAGCCTCCTCACAAACGTGGCGTTTCTTGGTTAAACTTTACTTACATTTTATGTTCCAGAGTAGCAATAGAGTAGAAGCTGTAGAGGCAGATCTGTGTATTTGGAAGATGTGGATAAGAGGGATTTGATACGCAATAGCAGTGTTAATCTAGAGAGGGCATGGTTAGTCTATCTTGACTTGTCCTTCAGAGCCTCAGGTGTTTAACTTGATTGACTACCCAGCACAGATGAGCTGTGCATGAAAAGTATGAGTATGTTGGTCTAAAAGGTGCAGTTTCTTTCCAGTACCCCTTACAAGCTACAGATCTTACAGCTCCTGACAAGCTGTAAGGGATCAAAGTATCAACAATCTTATTTCACGGTTTTCTTTATGTTGGAGTAAGAGTTGAGGGAAAGGAAGTATGCTGCTGGTAGCTTAGACTGTTGATATGCCTACTAAGTAACATCTAAGGAAAGAGATTTGTGGACTTAGTATGTGTAAGTACGGTTTATCTGGAAATGGTGAGTGAATGTATGTTCCAGGCACTAAATGGGTCTACATTTTTTAACCTTTAAAATAATAATAATAATGCTCTGTCTTGGGGGTCACAACTTTGAGAATGAAGAGAATATGACCAAGTACGGTCTTTCCTTAAATCCCTGCAGTTTTGTATCACCTTTTGCATAAGATTGAATACCTTATTGTGTTGTTTGAATGGTACTATGCTTTTCTTCACTACTCAGTTCAGAAGTTTACTTGGATGCTGATAAATTGGAGTCAGCTGTACTTCTGTTTTAAGTGGAAGAAGAAAAAGGGGCGGAGAGTGAAAAATGAAGCTGATATTTTGCTAGTTCAACTTCCCTTCAAAGTTTCTTTATAAAATTGCTTCCTTTTTTTGTGGAATCACAGGATTATTTAGGTTGAAAAGGAATCTCTGGAGGTTATCCAGTCCAAAAATCTTGCTCAATATCAGAAATGGTATTGAAAGCATGCTCAGAATCCTGGAATCAGTCTCTTGATCCTTTAGAGAGGCATAAAGAAAACTTTTTTTTTTTTAGCTTGGCTTCAAACCTGTGGTGAGTTATGTAAGGTGATGTAATTTCTGTTTGGTATAAAAAGAGCAATATGAGATTGCAATGGTTAGAATAGGTGGTGTGTGTGTGTGTGTGTGTGTATATATATTAATTGGAGGCTGTGGTTGAGTCTTGTGTAACTCCAGAGAGACTGGCAGAAATACATGGTGATTAGTTCCTGTTCTGCCTGTAGCTTCTCCAATCTTCAGGGTAGAAGGGGAAAGCTTGTTGCTCTTGGGCTAAGTGCAACATATAGCCACTCTATAAGTTAATAATATGACAGTCCCTGTTAAACTATGAGAAGTCATTTGCTTCATGGTGTTCCAAAAGGACTACATTCAAAATTAATGTTCAGCGAGTACAGGCATGTCAGCCTCACTTCAAGATTTCTGATGGTGCGTTTGAGGGCCACACTTGTGTGAAGAGGAACTTAAGATGTCTTTCAAGAACTGATGTGCTTTGACTACAGGAAGAAAATCTTGTGCTTTTAATGCTATTCATTGTTCAGGTTTTATCTACTTGTGAGTACCAATGAGCCACTGGATGGGCAGAGACTAATAGTATTCAGAGAGGAACTGAGAATATTTACATGCTGTTTGCAAGCAGGAGGTCTTGCACCTCCTCAATAAGAAACAAAGTATCCTTTGATAAATCATGGTAGTAATACATCACAGAATCACAGAATTGTAGGGGTTGGAAGGGACCTCCAGAGATCATCAAGACCAACCCCCCTGCCAAAGCAGGTTCCCTACAATAGGTCGCACAGGTAGGCGTCCAGGCGAGACTTGAACATCTCCAGAGAAGGAGACTCCATGACCTCCCTGGGCAGCCTGTTCCAGTGCTCCATCACCTCACTGTAAAGAAGTTCTTGCACACATTCATGCGGAATTTCCTATGCTGCAGCTTATTTCCGTTTCCCCTTGTCCTGTCTCCACTCACCACTGAAAAGAGACTGGCCTCACCACTATGGCCCCCACACCTCAGATATTTATAGACCTGGATCAGGTCCCATCTCAGCCTTCTTTTCTCAAGGCTGAACAGACCCAGTTCACTCAGCCTTTCTTCATAGGAGAGATGCTCCAGGCCCTTCACCATTTCTGTGGCCTTCTGCTGGACTCTTTCCAAGAGGTCCCTGTCTTTTTTTGTACTGGGGAGCCCAGAACTGGACGCAGTACTCCAGATGAGTACTTACCAGGGCAGAGTAGAGGGGGAGAATCACCTCCCTCGACCTGCTGGACACGCTCTTTTAAATGCACCCCAGGATGCCATTGGCCTTTTTGGCCACAAGGGCACACTGCTGGCTCATGGCCAACCTGTCGTCCACCAGGATGCCCAGGTCCCTCTCTGCAGAGCTGCTGTCCAGCAGCTCATCCCCCAGCCTATATTGGTGTATGCAATTCTTCCTCCCTAGGTGTAAGACTCCACACTTGCTTTTGTTGAACCTCATCTGTTTTTTTTTCTGCCCAGCTCTCCGGCCTGTCCAGGTCTCGCTGAATGGCAGCACAGCCTTCAGGCATGTCAGCCAATTCTCCCAACTTCGTATCATCAGCAAACTTGCTGAGGGTGGCCACTATCCCCTCATCAAGGTCATTGATAAAGATGCTGAACAAGACCGGACCCAGCACAGACCCCTGGGGGACACCACTGGTTACAGGTCTCCAGCCAGACTCTGTACCACCAATGATGACCCTCTGTGCTCTGCCAGTCAGCCAGTTTTCAACCCGCCTCACTGTCCACTCATCTATCCCACACTTCCTCAGCTTTTTATAAGGATGTCATGGGAGACAGTATCAAATGCCTTTCTAAAATCAAGGTAGACTACATCTACTGCTCTTGCCCCATCCAGCCAGCATGTGAGAACATCATAGAAGGCCACCAGGTTGCTCAAGCATGACCTCCCCTTGGTGAAACCATGCTGACTACTCCTGATAACGTCCTTTTCTCCCAGTTTTCTGGAGATGGCATCCAGTACAAGGTGCTCCATCACCTTTCCAGGGACAGAGGTGAGGCTGACAGGCCTATAATTACCTGGGCCTTCCTTCTTGCCCTTTTTGAAGACTGGAGTGACATTGGCTATCCTTCAGTCTTCAGGGACCTCCCCCATTATCCAAGACCTCCACCAGCTGCCTCAGCACACGTGGATGCACCCCATCAGGTCCCGTGGACTTGTGGACCTTAGTAGTGCCTAGGCGCTCACGCACCACCTCTTTCCTGACTAAAGGGAAGTCTCCCATTCCCCAGACCCTCTCACTAACCTCCAGGGTGTGGGAAACCTGAGGGAGAGCCTTTTCACTGAAGACGGAAGTGAAGAAGACATTCAGTATCTCTGCCTTCTCAGCATCCCCCGTTACCAGAACCCCCCTCTCACTTAGTAAGGGGCCCACATTCTCTCTAGTTTTCCTTTTGCTGTTAACATACTTGAAGAAGCCTTTTTAATTATCCTTTATCATTTTAGCCAGATTCAATTCCAGGTGGGCTTCAGCCTTTCTTGTTGCATCCCTGCAGGCCCAGACTACATTCCTATATTCTTCCCAAGTGGTCGGACCCTTTTTCCACATTTCATGGACCTTCTTCTTTCCTTTGGGCTTGCGCATGAGCTCCTTGCTCATTCACACAGGTCTCCTGCCTCCTTTTCCTGATTTCTTGCTCACAGGGATGCACTGATCCTGAGCTTGGAAGAAGAGCTGTTTAATACATGTTGAATGGTAAAGAAATCAGTCAGCAGATTACAGATTAATTCTGGCCAAGCATGTGCTAGAACTACCTACTCAGTGCACAGATGCAAATGGCATGCTCTTGAGAGAGCTTGAAAGCTTTCACTCTGAACCTTTATTCTGAAAAATATGTAATTTGGTGATCTCTGTGTTACACAGTCAAAAGAGATAAGATCAATGTCTAGCTTTGTTACCTTAGATCATAGAATTGTAGAATTGCTCAGGTTGGAAAAGACCTTAATGATCATTGAGTCCAACTGCAACCAAACCATACTACTCTGACTCCTCCTCTAAATCATGTCCCTGAGCACCACATCCAAATGGTTTTTAAACACATTCAGGGATGGTGACTCAACCACATCCCTGGGGAGCCTATTCCAGTGCTTAACCACCCTTTCTGTGAAGAAGTGTTTCCTGATGTCCAACCTAAACTTTCCCTGGTGCAACTTCAGATCATTTCCCCTTATTCTGTCACCAGTGAGAAGAAACCAACCCTGTTCTCACTGTAAACACCTTTCAGATATTGGAAGAGAGCAATAAGGTCTCCCCTCAGCCTCCTTTTCGCTGGACTACACAGCCCCAGTTCCTTCAGTTGCTTTAGATTTTGGAACAAATATACTGTAGGAGATGTTCCTTGCCTTGATTGTGGGAAGACAATATAGGTTTCTTGGTAGTGAGGGATGCTTTAGGAAGATGGATTGGGCGGATGTTAGTTTGGCAGATACTTGGTTCAGCACTGAAGAATTATTCTCTGCTCTAAGTTCATTTCTTTTGTTTGAACTGTTCATATCATTTGTTCTGATCTCTAGCTCTGATTCATCTTTTGGAATGCTCTTCAGCCCCATTGATGACTTTTTTTCATCTGCTGCTCATTAAGAGCAAGGTATGCTGTTTTTGTAGGTAAAGACTGAAAAGGATACAGAGGGAACTGGGGGGGAGGAGGAAGATGGCAGGCAGGCGGTTCACTGGCTCTAGAGACTTTCTGTGGGTGACCTCTGTGCGTGGCCCTTTGCCAGGAGAGAATCTGAAGCCCAAGTCTAGTCAAACTGCCATCTGGTGTGGTTTTGAGGTTCCAGGATTTTAGCAGTCCTGTGTTATGACTCATTATCACAGGTCCTTGTGTTTTTGCTCACTTTTATTGCTGCTCAAGAATAGAAATACTAGCAACACCTGTGTACTATCTTCCTTTACTTCCTGCATTTTTCATTTCTTGTTAGTGACAACAACAGTTTCACGTGAAAGCTCTGAGCTGCCCACAAATTTAGGATGACTAATTGTGAAGACAGACCTCTGCATGCCTTCTAGAATGCTCCCTGCATCTCCTTAAAAAAAAAAAAAAAAAAAAAAAAAAAAAAAAAAAAGATATACACATATTTTATGTATAAAATATATTTTTATATAAATGTTTTTTTAAAAGAAAAGATTCCCCGAAAGTGAGGGAAAAAATGTGTAGGGTAAACATCTGCCTGTATATCCCTTTCTTTCTTTCTCTTACCTCTATGAGGAAGGTGTCAAAGGAATACTTGTCATGTCTGGGCACCTTGGGGAGAGTACTTTCCTTGGCTCATTAGGCAAGCCTTGTCTTCCTTCCATCCACCTCACCAGGACTACTATGTGAAAGATTAGATTTAATTATTTTGTATCTCTCTGATGTCCTGGTAGTATCTTCAGAGCTCTAAAAAACAATACGCAGGTATGTCCACAATACTTAAAATGATACTTGGTTTTCTTAGATGCCTAGTTAGCCCTGCTGTTTTCTGATACTGTGGAGCTCTCTAGGTTTTATTTTAGTTTGTGAAAGACCTCCATCCTGGTTGTGAAATCGGGAGGTTAAATTAGGTATAATGACTTTTATTTTGTTTTAATTAGAAACAAAAACAAAAAAGCAAACAAACAATAGATGGAAAAAAGGGAATGTGTGGCTTTACACTCCTACAGGAAGGACTAGACTTGGTCAGAACCAGTAGGTGAGATGCTCCCATACCTTAAGTGCTGTCAGTATCTAACAGAACAAGATTTTGGCTAATACTGTGGTCTATCAGCTTCAGATCTGATGATGCTACTAACAGACCTTGCTTTGAACTCACTGGGGAGGGTTGGTTGAGCTGGAGAAAGTAGAGCTGATCAGAAGTTGTGTGTTATTGAGACCAACAGTTATGCAGGCTGAAGGTGAATAAATACAATTAACTATTGGTCTCATTTGCATTTGGTCTATGGATTCCATTTTCATGCATTGCTAGTAATGAGTGATTCATTTAGATTTTAAAACATGCACCCTCCTGAGGCACCTTAATTTGTATGTGTTTGTTAATTTTAGTGTGGCAGCTTCTATAGCAGCAGCCCAGGTGCACATCACAGTACCAGTCTGTACACAGTGATGACTTTTGCTTAAATTTGAAAGGTTTCTCCTGTAGTGCTTGAATAAACCCTATAGAGCTTCAAAATGCTCAACTATTAAGTTGCACTCCTGTGGTTCACAGATTCATATTTCAAGATGTCACAGATGTTGACTTTGGCATTGTTTTCCAAACTAATGGAGTTCAGTGATTTCACAAACGATATGCTGATGCTACGTGTTTGGAAATTGTGTTGTGGGATGGATAACTTACTGAAGTCTTTGATCTGTCTGTGATATTTTCCTTCTCCTTGCTTCTCCCACTGTGTTCCAAGTTCCTTCTGCACACACAGAGCTTCCTTTCCTTGGCTCTACTTAACTCTTACAGTTTTGCTCAGTGGACCTAGAAATTAAAGTGTTTGTTGACATGTGAGCATGGTCTCCTTAAGAAAACTGTAGGTGTTTAATTTGAAATTCTGGCCTTGAAAAGCCTGACTCCTGACATGCCCAGTTTTGCTAGTGTGCTTCAAGCTGAAATTGTGGGCTGCCCCTTCAGAGGCCCACAGTGATTCTGTCTTGTCTGCAGCTGTTAGCATCTTGATGAAAATGAAATGCATTAATGAAAATTAGCCCATCACTGTCATCTGAGATTTTTCCCCATCATAACAAACTACACCTCAGTTCTTTGATATAGGCCAATGTGTTCTAGGATGCCTTTGATTTTATACATTTGCTATTTCATTTTAATCTATGAGCCCATGTTAAACACAGGAGCTCACAGGCAAGGGTCTTTTCAGCACTGCTCCTTCCTTCCTATTTTATTTATCAAGTTTGAGACCTCACACGATGTTGCAAAACAAATTGCAGGCGAAGTTTTTATTTTATTTGAGACCATCTGTTTTCCTGCTTAGATTTTGAGACTGCACGATTCTCACTGCTGTGTCTATATAAAGGTTATAGACACTGCCAAAGATGTATTGGCTTAATTAAGGCTCTGAAGCTCATTTCCAAAGGTACCAGTGTGAGGCTGTTGCTTAATATTGTGTGCTATTCTGGCATCTGTCTAATGCTGAAGGTAACAAAATTATGCAAGGCTTTTTTTTTTTTTTTTTTTTCCCCAGAACACATTAAGTGGCCAGTTCAGGATTATCCTTTTCAGTGGCTTTCAGCATGTTTTCTTGAACCACTGGAAAGTATTACTAACAAGAAAACCTTCAAAGGAAATTCTTACAAATTCAGACTACAATTTCCCATGCTTAATTTCCCCTTTTCCTTCCCCCTATTTCTTCTACTTGAGTGTTATTTAAGATATTGACATTATTTTACGCACGTTGAATCTTTGCAAGCACTTACTTACACAATGTGCTGAACCAGGTGTTCCACTTTCTCGGGTCTGCTGCTGGTGTTTTCTTTGTCTTCTGCCACAGATCTTGTGCAAGCTATGCATTTCCCTTTCCTCCCCACGATGTTTCTGTAGGTGAGAAGGATAACTTATGCTAAATGGTTCACCTGTCTGGAGACACCCTTGCTCTCATTATCAGAGTGACTTTGTCGCCTTATACAAGGATGATCAGTGCAACAATTTCTTATTTAGAAATAATCTGCCCAGTTTACTGCTGAAAAAAACTGCACTCAGCAACCACTCAAGAAAGGCTTTTGTGAATGTACCTGGCTTATCATTCAGTGTATCTCTGCCTGAATATGCTCATCCATTAGAGTTTATCTACAGCATTTGAATCTTCCCTAGGATTTCTGTATAGTAGAGGATATTGAGATTGGTAATTGATGGAAAGTGTCATTTGTGTTAGATAACTCTAGCCACTTGTGGGAGTAGTGGCCCAGCCAGGAGTTTGGCCTGCCTGGGATTATTACATACAGCCCTCTCTTGCCTGATGTTCTATCAGTTGCCTTATTGCAGAGAAACTGCAGTTTGGTTGCAGTGCAGCTATGCTGGTGTTAGTGAACAAACAGGGAAGGAAAAGAAGGCTGCAGCCACAATGAACAAGCATGAGCAAGTTATGCATGGTGGAGTGCTAGGCAGTCTGGTGCTGAGACCAAGCTGTATTTTTTCTGGTCTAGAAGAGTATAGAGGATGTGAGAGAAGTTCTAACCTCTAGGATGATAAAGACTTCTTTAGATGATACTGGATCCTTGCAGAAGTGAGTTCCTGAGTTCAGCAGTTGCAAAATTTACTTGTGAAAGAATCTTACCCTAATCTTTGTCTGCATACATGGGCTGAGGAGAAGAACCATCAATACTCTGCCTTGGTGAGTTACGTCACACTGCTTGGTATGAGATCATCACATGCTGAGCATTTGAAGTATATTCCTGGTACTAAGTATAGGCACAAATAAGACACGCAGTGGTAGCACGATGTCTGTTAGTCTCAGAGCACTTTGACTCTGAAAGCCTGCAAGCTCAGCAGGAAGCTTAAATGGAGACTTCAAGTGGCTGGTGCCTCTCTTTTGCGGATAGTGAGACACTACATGTAACTACAAACAACTTGATGCAATCAGTCTTCTTGAACTTGAGAGTAAGAAAGAGTGGAAGAGGAGGGGTGTGCTGGAAGAAGTACAGGTAGCTACAGGTGGCTGATGGCTGGAATAAGGAGGAAAGCAATGTATATTGCTGGTTTTAGTTTTTGAATGGAAACAGCTGGGTTGTGAGGTACCCTGAAAATGTGTTAGACTGGAAAACTGAGCACAAGATGCCAAGAAAGATGAGCTCTATGAATCTTGGGATGGCATCTGAAGAGGATAGGGTTAAATAAACATAGGAAGAGATGGCTGGGAGAGATAGAAAGGATTGTCCCTGACTAGAAGGGGAGATGATACCAAATCTGGTTGGATGTGGAGGACATCAAGAGAGGAGCTTTGTCTTTTGAGGCTGAAATGCTTGAGCAAGGCATTTTGGGGTGAAAACTGGCCTGGAGCAGGAAAGGCGCATTATGCTTCCTGCAGTAGCCTATAAGAGAAAGGGTGAGCTTTGCTCTGGTAGCTCCCACTTATTTCTTGGTTAGTTAATGTTTATAAATATGAAGTGGCCTGTAAGTGCTAAATATTAGTATGGGTACTAAAGTTGACTATAAAACCTAACATAGAAAAGTAAAGCGTGCACATTCAGATACATAAGCAGAGTGATTTCTGACATCCACTGACTTATGCCACAGAACAAACTGCAGTAACTATGCTGACATAGTTATGGTATAGTGGAGTTTTAATACTGGGTGATATTTGTCTTGCAGACAGCTGTAGTTCATGAGGGTTGTGAAACGGTTTATTGAATTAATATGCATGTGGGGTCATTGAAATTGAATGTTATTTACCTGGAAATTAATAACAGTGAACTAATGGAATGTGTTATGGGAACTTTTATCTTGCACTTTAAAAAGAAAAGTCCAAATCTGTTTAGGACTTCAGTGTTCAGTTTTGCAATGCTGCACTTCTTACCTCAGGTGCCTGGCATGTCTGTGCTCACTAGAGCCTAATCTGAACTTCAGCATATGGTCCCAGCAGCATATCCTCCTCCTGTGGCCCAGAGACAGTGTACGACTTCATACTGAGAAACAGCTTCTGTGTGCTCTTGTGTGTTCCAGGAGACCAAGACCTTTTATGGAAATGCAGTGAAACAGAAGTTATAAACACATTAACTGATTTATTTATTTCTTAATACAGCCTTGAGAGTGTAAGCTCTGTTATTAACTAAAATATGCTTCCAACTAACTGACATCTTAACTGTATCTACATGTAACGTTGCTTACAGCATGCACAAAATAGGATAATTGAGAGAAATGTATTCTAAAAAGCCCACTGAGTAGGAAAACTTGTCTTCCAGCTGGTATCATTGAGTTGCTTCTGCTGTAAGAAATGTATGCTTTCTCAGGGATACTGCTCAATTCTTGGAACTAGAGTATGCCTGAATGGATATCTTAAATAAGTGTTATTTCCTACTGTTTTTCTTGAATTTGTTGCTTTGAGTTGTTATAGATAGTCTTGTTTCCAAAATGTCTGATATTACGGTATGTAATACATTTCTATGAGGGTTCTTATGAAAGAAGTGTCCTATTTATTATGTGGCCCATAACATCAGAGTTGGATGTTGGTGATCTAGTAGTAGTAGGGGCTGAACTTTCCCACCAGTATTCCTTTACGTTTTGTTGGTGTACGACAGATGGTAGCAGAGGGGCAGTCTGACAAAATGGTTTCTGACATGAAAGTGTGTATGAAGCGAAGGTGTGGCACTGAATTCTTCCATACAGGAAAAAATGACACCTATTGATGTTCATTGATGCTTGCTGAATGTTTATGGTGACCAAATGGTTATGGATAATAAAACATTGTGTTCTTTTTTTTTTTTTTTTTTTTTTTTTTTTGCAAGTCTGCATAGCATAAATTTTGAAACAGTTAACTAGGCCTTAGCTAATCATTAGCATGTCATTCTTTTGTGCTGACTTAGGCTGGGAGCTATTTCCAAGATAAAAAAGAGTAGATGTAAATCCCTCGCAACTTTTCAGTGCTTGGGGAGACTTCTCAGCTGGGATGCTGTCAGAGAAGCATTAGGGCGATTTTTCATATAAGTCATACTCTTAAGTATCCACAATTTGTATGTGCTGGGGTGCTGGTATTCCGTAGTGCTGTTGGAATTGAGTTAAATTTACAGTGGTGGCCTGTTTTGAGCAAAATCAAGGAGATGATTGTATCTGTCAAAGGTCTGAAATGTAAGAAATGCATCTGATCAAGTGTGTGTGGTGACTTTGGTTGTTTTTTTTGTTTGTTTGTTTGTTTTGCTTGAACAACAGGAATGCTACATGTCTGTGGTGTGCTGTAACTTTTTTCCAGTTTTCCAGTATACCTGGAAGTTCTAATGTTATTTAACAACCTGCGCTTCATAATTAGAAAAGAGTTGTGACCAATCTCTGAAGTACAGCAACAGTTTGGGTAGCAGCATCTTTTTTTTTTTTTGTTCCTTATACAACAGGTATAGGCACTTCAATTTATTTTAGTTTATTTATTTATTTTATTTTAGAGTGTTTTAGAAAATGAAATTGTGTTTTGAGTTGAAAATGTGTCAAGCTTCACTTTTGTGCTCATGGAAACTTAAGTATGTCCTGAAATCCATCCTAAGTGAAGGCTGTAGCGACAAGTAGCTAACCTTGTGCAAGTATTGCCAAAAGAATTTTGGTGAAAAAGCAGCTTGTTATCTCTGCGGCTTTAACCAGCCAAAAGTGAATAAAGCCCCAAATGCAGCTTGTCTTAGTTAAGGTAGACCAGCTCACTGAACTGCTCCACCTGCCTTGTGAGGCAGACAACAACGTGAGTCTGAAGAGGTGAGGGTAGGGTTCCTCCCTGCTGTGGGAGGAAGAGTGAGACCACCACAGTTCGAGTTAACTTGCCCTTTAGGAGAACATCAGCCTCACATTTTACTACTGGGGCTTAGTTTTATGAAAGCAGAAAATTTGTTGCTGGCTATTATGAACAGCTTGCTTATTTGAATCTACTATGAGCCTTGAAATACACTTTGTGAACGCTGTTTTCACCTTATCAATTGCTTGGCTATCTTGAGCTCATCAAGGTTGTGAGCTGCCTTTTTCAATCACTTGCTCTTGTGGACAAAACAATTGTCAACACAGTGCAGTGTCTCTGTGGGAAGATGATTCAGTGTTTGGTGAAATCCTTAAAGACACTGATTTTGAGCTCTGTGATAAAGTAGGTCTTAGAGAATGTATGTTTGTGGTAAATACACTTATGTGTGCAGTGGTACGTGAACCGTTTGAGGGAGGTAAACTAAAATTGTAGCTTTCGCTATTCTCATAAGATTTACTTTCTGAAGTTTCTCTTGTCTTGCTGAAAAATGAATGGTTCTTCTATCATGTGGATGGAAAGCCTTTATGAGAACACCTGAGATCTCAGCTAATTCCCTATAAACATAGTGTAGATGTGCATTCAAAGGTATTAATGTACATAGCCTGGAGAAATGGTTAAATGTTCAGGTGAGTCAGTGGCTTGAAGTATGGAAACTGAGACATGTCTGAGCAGTTGTGGCTCTCTTTAAAATGAAGGATGTTTTAAATCTCTAGCTTGAGGGGAACAATACTATGAGTAGGAGTTAACCAGTGGGTTAAAGCAAATACTGTGAATTATCTGGTACTGACTAACATCAAAGATGAGACGTTGGAGTCAGTGCAGTGTAGATCTGATGTAGAATGCTTCTTTATATGTATTAAAAACTCTCATAATTGTTATTACAACAGTGGCAGTTCAAATAACACTTTCAAAAACTGGGTTTATTGTATCTCTTTAACCAAAGATGATCCCTATGCCAGGGAGTTTTGAAGTCCAGTTGTAAAACAATAAATTGAGGTGCAAAAAGGAAAAGCACAACTAACACAGTTTCATTTCAGTACTCTCTCCAGCTCAAAAAGAGGCTGGTTCATTCTTTATTTTCATGGAGGTGCTGAGATTCACGCAATGACATAAGGTGTTATGCTAAGTCATCTATATAAAGGGTACAGTGTAAGGCACTTAGTGATTGAATTCCTGTAAGTATTGAATATGCGAAGACTGTTCCATTCAGCTGCTGAAGATCTAGTGTACAAGAAAGAAGAATATCTTGACAGATGCAAGTAGGGAATTCTGAAAAGCAGCTTCAAGACATAAGTGACTATGTTCTAAAGAGAACTGTAATTTATAATATAGTTTCCTTAATAGATTTTTTTTTTAATTTTATTTCTTTTTTTTTTTTTTTTTTTTATAGTATTTGCTCGCCCCTCCTGAAGTACATCACCTTTTATTAACCTTAAAATTGATCTTCTCAGAAGTGATATATAATAACAAAAGGTAAAATTACAACCAATATTGCTCCGGACATTCGGGCAAGTAAAAATTAATGCATGTTAAATTGAATCTGCATAGAAAACAACAGAAAATGCAGTGGAAAAATCTCTCAAAGTTTCTTTGTAGAAATTGTTTTTAGTTAATCCCAGTTCTTCTGCTGTGATTTTTGCTTTCTGCTTCTCTGTGAAAGCTGTTGTTAAGAGTGGTAGTGTTGGAGCTGGAAGGGCAGTGAATGCTACAAAGCCCCTTGAAAATTTTAGAAATTTGAACTCCATTTGATATCTAAGGATTGTAGAGATACTACCAAATAAGGAAGTTTTCTCACCTTTTTCTGTACCCGAAATCCTCTGTCATTAGTAGTCATAAAACACGTAATCAGCTGCATCAATAATCTTGATACCATAATGCAGTGATGTTTGCTTTCATATTATGTGGTTTCATGCCTGTGGACTGTGTTTGTTGCCTTGTAGAGCTTTTTTTTTTTTTATTTGGAAGGGTAAAGGATGGGAATAATCCCATCCTCCCATATATAAGTCATTGGTGTTCTGTTTTTTTTTGTTGTTTTTTTTTTTTTTTAACTCTGGCATATATAAGTATGATGCCTTAATGTCATACCCAAGCAAAGATCACTCAAAACTTATCATTTTGTGGAGGCCATCAGACGTATCGAGATAACAATATCATGAGAGAATCTTCTGTAAGGTTCCTTCTTCCCTCTCCCTAACTATCAAATCTAGCTTAGCCTAGCTGCTTAATCAAATATCTCATCTCTGGAGAAATTTACTGTTAAGGGCTAATCTGTTCATAAGGTGTAAACTTAATAGGGTTTGGTTATGCTAGTTGCTGAGTGTATTTCCATAACATCTCTTACTGTGAGCAGTTGCATAATTTTTTTTTGTAGGGAATTGCATCCACAGGAGCAGTTAGAGGCTTGGAAAATCAATAGATCATGTAGAAGGAAATGTGAGAAATGCTCCTTCCTCACTTTCTGCAAATATTTGGAAACTTCCTGTTGCTGTCTTCACACCATGACATCAGAAGTTGCTTTTTCATAGCAGCCCTTCTGCCTAGAAAAATGGACCTCCATGAGCTGCTTCCTTGAAATAGCACAGGCAGATTGGTATTTGCTACTAAGTTAGAAATGTTTAACAACTCAAAATGAGGTTGTAGAAAAATTAAATACGGAGGACAATAGGAAAAGGAGGCGGAGAAGGTCCATCTTCTTAATGACTGAAATTTAATTATGTGTAGGTAGGATATGATACAAATAGGATATGATGCAGATAAAGCAGTTGGTGGATGACGTTCTAAAAGTTTCTATATCAAGTCTGTATTTTAGGAAGAATTGCAGAATGTATAAAAAGTAAAGGTGTATTAAAAAAAAAAAAAAAAAAAGGAATGGGACATAGATGATAGACCACAGGATGAAGGCTGGGAACTAGGCTTGTGTGCTGTGACTTGTGTCCTGATGCTAAGCAAGGGAGAGGGGATACAGGACAAAGAAAGAAAATGGAAGAAGAGGCAGACTCTGTGGAGAGGTCACTTCACTGTCCCCATCCAAGAGGGATGAAGAGAGGGCTGTGTGCAGCCAGACAGTGGTGAGGCAGGCACACTGAACACAGTGGAGGCAGAGGGCTGACTCTGGGAGCCCACAAGCATTGCAGGTATCTCCCAGGGGCCTGGAGCATATGGAATGGGGTGAAAGTTGTTAGAAAAATACAGGGCCTGAAAGATGGACTCTGACTAGTAACAGGCCAGTGCAGCAGCCTAAGTAGGATTTATAGCACATTATAGTGTGAAAAACTGGATAAAATTACTGTAAAGGCAGAAATTATAGCACAGCAGAATGTATCAGCTCTGAGATCCATCTTACTAATTAAAACAGCATACTCTTGTGGTGGTGTGCACGATAAGCCTGTTAGCCTAAATGGGAAGATGTTATCAATACTTCATTATAAAGTTTATTATCTTTAAAGTAAATGCGGAGGAGGGGCAGGGATCTGTGGAACCTGACAAACCAATGCCACTTGCTGTCTGCTCAGTGTACGTAATAAATATAAATTTGGTGTTAGATCTTAAGTATCTGGAACGTTTATGCTGCTTGAATTTCTCTGTCTGCCTGTCAGTTTGCATCTTTCTGTGGAGTAACTAAGGAGCCTAAAGTAAAGGGGTGGGGGGAGAGCTGGACTATGTATGGAGAGATTATGCTAAGCAAGTTTTAGTGTCCTTTACACTTTACGCTATCCTTTGACAGAATGTGTCACTTGTGCTCTAGAAGTAGGCCTTAATTTTGTATGAATTTTTTGTCTCTTTGCCAAGGTTCTTAAATCCTGTAATATGGATGTTGAGACTTGTAGGGTCCATTTCAAGGTCACAAAGTAAAAGAGTTGAAAATCAACCACAACTCTTTCTGAATGCAAAATAATGTCTGTCAAGTAACAAGAACAATTGTTCTTTCTTGAAACTGTTGCATCACCCATGTCATTTCTTTGGCTTTATCCCTGTGGAAATCAAACAGCCATTACTTGAGCTTTCACTGCATTATTTCTAATTGGCCCAACAATTCTTGTGTAATACCATGTATGTAGAAGGCCAGAGTGAATGCTGCTATAAAAGTAACATCTGGTGCAATGTAATCAGTGCAGTAGACAGTAGTGTGCTAATCAGGAGATGAAGAGCTCTAGGACACTTCTCTTGAGTGAAGTAATTAATATTCTTGTTTGAATATTAGAACAGTCTTCTAGGGGAAAAAAAATCCTGAAGCTCAACTGTTAACACATTGACTAATGTGTTAGAAGTGCTTTCGTTTTACAGAATCCAAGGCAGTGTATTTCATGATGTCATCTTTTAAGCATTTTAGCACATTCCAATATCACAGTAGCGTTTAAAAATAACTTGTGCTTCAACAGCTTTGAATCCTTAACTGCATCGAGTCTCTATCCCCTTTCTTCTTTCAGTTTTCTTTACAATCTTTCCCTTGGAGGAAGGATGTAAAAGGATTGGTGTAGGCAGATCAAGCACCTCTAATGATGAAAGTGATAAAATTGTGATAGTAGCTTATACATTGAAGTTTATCAGCCTGTTCAGTCCCAGTATCTAACAGCTGAAGCCCTTTTGCTTATGTCTTGCAGTAGAGGATCTTCCTAGCTGGACTCACACAGTGGGTAGGAAGTCAAAAGCTGGTTATTCTTAACTTTGCTGTATTTTGCCCAGGCCTGAGGTACTGTGTGGCTTTTCAGACTGTTGTGGTTTGGCTGCTCTGCCCTTCTTCCCTGTTCCTTATCTTGTTCAATACTCCTCAGACATTTTGATAATGCTTCAACGAGCAGCAGTTGCTTATGAGCTTTTCTGTCAAGAGGTCTCATGGCACTTCAAACACTGAGTTGCTAAATTTGGTTAATTTCCAACAGTAATTACTGTAATTATTAGTTTTTTGTCTGATAGGTACAGTAGGAGTTGAGAAATTTTACAAGAACTTAGGAAGTCTGCTTAGTTGTGACCTCCAGATTGCATATTGTTATCCCATTTTTCAGAAATTGGCCAATGCATTCCAAGGTCAGATGTAACATAAAACACATGCAAAACAATCTGAAGCTAAAGCTTATGAATATGAGTTTAAGGATCATAAACACAAGAGAAGTTCTGGAATGTTACTACCTGTTATGTGACCATTAGAGTGCTAAGGGACTGTGAATTGTATAACCCATTAGTGAAGTGAACACTTACTTTCACTGATGATTTCAAGATTCATTTTGAAGCTTCTAGTGGGTTTTAATTTTGTACTTGTTATTTATTCCTCTTGCCAGCTGCAGAAATGGAAATGAGTTCCCTGATGAAGTTAAAGGTGCCTGTGGTCATTGTTTGAAGAATTTAAATTTATGGCTAGTGGGAAACATTCTGTGTAAATTTTTATCACCATGTGGAGTTTATTTACTTGTGATTTCTGCCAGTAACACAATAGTAAGTCCTGTCTGCTTTCTCTACTGGCATATTTTTTTTCTGAAGTTAAAGCTTGGATGTAATCTAACAATATGATGTATAGCCAGTCTGAAAAGGTGTGAGCTGTGATTGTTTGGGCAGGTCTTATGCACTGAGTAGGGGCCTATTTTGTCACATTAACTTTCGCAGTGACAAAATGCTTTGCATGGAGAATGGTAGTGCCAGTAAGGCAGTTATGGCATCTGTGTCTGGGCTAGGAGTACAGTCCTCTCAGATAAACCACTTTGGGATGAAAAAGAAAAGAAATGCAATGTTGAAGTGGGCTGTGCAACAGCTGAGGATGAAAGTGGGGGAGAAAAATTACATGTTGAACTTACGTATTTCACCAGTAGGTGCAATTATTAAGATGACTGACGGGATGGCTTAATTTTTGAAGCTTAAAGAACAGGAAAATGGAAATTAAACTGTCTCTCTTTCTACTCTTCAGTGCTTAGGAGTTTGACATAACAGTAAGTGGGTAGTAAGCTTGAAAAGAAAAAAATCTGTCTACGAAATCTCAATATTTGTAACTCTTAATATTTTTTTGAATGTTAAGAAGGAGGGGAGTTATGCACAAATTACTTTTGGTGTTCACCTCTTTTTAATGTCTTGCTATATGAGAACAATTAGGGATTCAAATACTGTGGTGTATTGACATGTGGAAAATCACTTTCTGTGAGAATAATGTGGTTGCTTGCTGTATGTGTGATTTTCTTTTTAATAGAATAAAAAATAATTAAGGAAATAACTATTAAGTGTTGGACAGTGTATAGATCATCTTGGCAGCAGTGTGAAATCAAATGCTTCTGCTTCTGCTCGTTGCTTTTGGCTGGTGGATGTCAACACTTGTGCAAGTTCATGAAGTAAACCATCTATATGAACTTGTCCAACTGAAAAATAACTCATGAAAGCAGCTTCTTGGTCTGGCTCACTCCAGGTAGGACAATGGAAACAACAACAACAACGAAGTCCAAGATTAAAGTCTTACCGTGACAAAAGAAATGGAAGGCAGGCATTTTGCAGATAGGCTGTATTTGGCATTAATGCTAAATGTACTGCTTTGATTTCAGTACTTAGTTTCAGCTAATGACTGTTCACAGTTTTTGTAGCAAATAGTCCTGTTTTTGTGTGGAGAATGTGACTGAATAGTTCTCTGTCAGAATATTTTCCAAGGTTACTGTGCGTATGAAGCCATTTTCCATCCAGGTACTGATTCTTCTACAATAGATTGATTAGCGATAAATGGATAAAGCAATGAACTGGAGTAACTGAGTTCTAATTACTTTAATCTTTTTCAAGTCTTACTTCCTGGGCAGTTCTTATTATCAATCATAATATCTGCAGGTCCTTGAAAATTGGATCCACTGCCTTCACTGAGAACTTTTCTTTGGCTAGTACAGAGGCAAGATTTTTCCGGAAGGAGATCTGGTTGGCAAGATGATTAAATTAACAATCTGCAGCCTGTATGGTGTGCTTTGCAGTCAGGCAGTAGCTCATGAAAGCATATGCAGCATCCAGATTGTTTAAAAAAAAGAAAAAGAAAAACTTCTTAGTGAGTTATCAAACCCACTGTAGAGACTTGCACACTTAATAGTTTTTCCAAGAGGCATTAAAGCACATTGAAATACTGTCTGAGTGCTTTGGCTGTGATTTTCTTTCTTAGTGGCTGTAGGTGCACCTTTTACAACTACGATTATTTCTAGAGGACTTGCTGTTTAGATTTCTACTAAGTCTGGAAGATCAGTGTGTGACCTGTCCTTGGGAAGGGCAAGCAGGTGCTTCTGAAAAGAGTATTTTCATGGTCTGCTACAGTAACAGAGTGTGCCTGTTTCTATTTTTTCCCCTCTATCCCCCTTCTATGTAGAAAGAACTCTCTCTTATTTTATTGCCTGCACTAGTTTTCTTCCAGTCCCCTCAATTCTTCACTGTTTTCATTCTGTCTATTTTTGTCTGTGCTTTCTCTAATGTTTCTTCATCTTCCTGCACCTTTTTCCCCTCCAAGAACAAAACTGATCTGAAGTTGATACACTCGACTGGTCCTCCTAACTACTTGCTGTATCCATCATGAGACACACATGCTGCCATTGATTTGCTGGTACCATTTGGGCGAATATATGTACTTTTCCTTTGACAGTTGTCAAGAGAGCATATAATCATGATGTTCTGGAGCAGAACCATGGCACCATTCACTGTACTTTTAATTTCCACTAATGAGGCTGTAACAGAATGGTAGAAAGAGGAGAAGACTAATCTCCTAGGAATCAATTCTCCTGCTGTATTTTATTTTACCACCAACTCTTTGCATGTTTGCTTTTGGATAAAAAGAAGGAAGGAATAGAATTCCCAGATTTAGATTTCTACTCTGAAAGCTTGGAGAACACTTTTTGAATAGCATTCTTGCTGTCTTGAGTATTTTCTTATGCAGATGCATCATTAACTTTGTAGGTTTGGAACATTAGTTAAATGCTCATGATATGAACACCAATGTGATGAAAGAAATAGCAGCACTGGAACAATGTGGCATTTTTCTAAGTCTCTTATACCATGTGATAAACTACATAAAAGCTATTTTCTCCTTTGAGAAAGTTGCATGGGATGATAAAAATAAAGTTCTGTAGAAACCGTAATGGTCTTTTCTATGCAAAATCATTCTAAGGATAGAAGGCAGCTGATGTAGTTGCCTTTAATCAGTTTCACATCAGCCAAGAAAAGCAGAGGTCACAATTTTAGTAACAAAGAAGGAACAGCTGACCCTCTTTTAGAGTCATGGCTCATTGGAAACTCACAAAGAGAAGCATCTCTACTTGGAGACTGTCTTCTTTTGTTTGCCAGCCTTTAAGTGAAGTTAGGGAGAGTTAGATCCAGAATCCATTGCTTCTGGTCATTCAGGTTGCTCACATCTCTGCTCCCAGGGCTGGCTATGCCCCTTCACAAGACACTCAGTCGCTGGTTCAGGCCATAATCTAACAGTTAACCCACCATCTTGAAGTTCTTTATAGTAAATAGCGTTTCCTGTTAGATCTTAGTTTAGCATGAATTGCTAAACGGGTTTAGAACAGGGATACTGTTCTAAACATGATGAAAATTGGGTACATTTGGTTTGTGTGTAACATAGGCGAAGTGACAACAGGTATTTTTGAAGGAGCGCTTTTCTGTTGCTGTTCCCAAACTAGATGATTAAGTTTGTTTAGTTAACTCATTTCACTCCCATAAAATACCCCTAAAAATGTTTGGGAAGGCAAGATCCGAACTGCTGAGTGTAATAAGCAATGTTTTGTGAAGAGGAAGTTGGAGTGCTTTTCTCTGAAAAGTGGTGATGTATTGTTATTTGTGTGTGTGTGTATATCGTTGGTGCAGCACCAAGTTTGAAATCGATTGAAATTACAGGAAATGTTGAAGTCTCCAATAATTAAATCTGTTTTGTGCAGCTTTCACAATATATATTTGGAGAAAAACAGTCTGCTAAATTATGTTTGGGGAGAGTGAATGGGAAATAACCCATTCTGTACTTTCTATTCTATTCAGCTAAAACATCTGTGATAACTTCATTGATGTATGATTTGAAAATCACTAAGATTTTGGTGAAATCGCTTAAAGTTGAGGGATGGGTGACTTGACTAGCTGAATGTCACAAAGAGTCAAGTTTTGTGATTTATGTGAATTAGTCTCTAATCATTAGCATGATTTTATGGGGTGATAGGGAAGATGATTTTTAAATCTTGGTTTTTCGAAGTACAGATTTAATTTGGCTGTTCATGATAGTGTAACCATAAGTGAAGATAACATAGAAACAATTGTATGATAAGAACTATCTTCTCTATTCACACAGGTCCCAGGGTAAAGTTGTCATTTTTGTGATGCAAAATGAGCAGCAGAAAACTGAGAATGCTAGCCAGTTGAGTTCTCAAATGAATTATAAAATTCAGTGTCTTTACTGGAAAGAAGTACAAAGCATGCACTTTCATGCTGACAGACTTCCCCATTTAGACTAGGTCTAGTAATGCTAAACTAGCTGACAACTGACTTTGAGTAAATCTTTGATCTCTAAACTTGGGGTATGATGTACTGCCTTTATTGAGTGAAGAAGTGAGCTTATAATTTTCTTTCTTTGTGTCTAGACAGTACACTTCTAGTCAAATTTATTTGCTGACAGATGAGTCCTGTGCTAGAGGACTCTGAAGATTTTTTTTTTTGTTCCTTAAAATTGCATCTGTACTTGTTTACAATTACACTATTGTTAAGTTTATATTTATCCATCTTGTTTCAGAAGATGTGTTCTCACCCTAATGCTATCTAGATTCATAAACTCGGGGTTAAGAAAAGTAGACACAACGAAGTGTAATTAATTGCAACGTATTATGAGATTATTAGGATGCTGCTTATTCACTGGCATGGTGACATGTACTTTTAAAGAGTCATTGGAAGGTTCAGTCCCATTCTAACTCTAACCAACATGAAACTAGAGTGACTTTGAATTTAGTAGTAGTATTGCAGAATTAGAGGAACACTGTGACTTTTGAAGCTGGACTTCTGTGAAAATGTTTTCCTTCCAGTAGTAAGATGGACAAAGTGTCCTATCTGATCTGTGTGATCAAATAAAGCTGTATTTCACCACATCAGGTTACTGTGTCTCATATCCTGATATCCAGGATAAGACCCAGGTGTTGTAGGGAAATGTCACATAGGAAGATGTTTGTGGTGGTGTTTTTTGTTTGTTTTCATTACGGAAGCTGAGTTGACCTTTGAGGAATTGCAGAAGCCTTCCAAATCCATCACATTGGCTACTCAGTTTTTCTTTTGTCTCTCAACTAATCAGAGAGGGCAGTTTGAATTTTTGCCTCAACTCCTCAGTAATGTGTAGAAGAAGACATGGGGAAGTCTCCAAATTTCTCTACTTAGTGTCCTTATCTCCCTGAGAAACAAGGCAATTTGCTAAGAAGTAAAAATGGACTCTCAGGTCTCATCCTATACTAGAACCATACTCATAGTTGTGCAACATGTGGGTTAACTTTTTTTTTTTTCTCCCTTTTAAGATTTTTCTCACAGTAGGTAGTCTTGCTCTGGGAGGGAGAGCTCCTTTTTAGGTTCTATGAGGGAATTCACTAAGTTCTTGGCATTTGCACTCCAGTGTTAGAGAGCAAGAAGAAAAGACTGGGAAAGCACAGAATCACTAAGACTTTTAGAATCTGGCTATATTTTCTGAGCAGCTGTCAATAGAGTGTGTGTGAGATTATTATTGTTTGGAGAAGCTTTATTGATCTTGGCTTTGAAGCCCAGAAATCTGTTTACAGCAGCCCATAAAAATAAGCGGCTACTACTGCTTCTGAAGGTTAACATACTATGTTTGTTTAATTGAATTGAAATAGCTTTATGTTGTTTAAATGTCAGTGTTAATGAATTTTCAAGTGATTCTAGATTCTGATGTTTGGATAAAAATATATAGATAGAAAGCAATATGTTAAAAGGAGGTACCATCTACTTCATTAAAACAAAGTAAAAATAGATTCGAAAGGAAGTGATACAATTGACTTATGGGAAGGTTCTTTTAGGTTTTCAAGTCTTGCTTATTCTTCACTTTGTATTATTTGTATCACTGTTTCTTTGGAAATAGTAGAAAGAAAAGAAAAAACAGATTTTCCAAAATTTTCAATTTTGGCTGAGATTTTATTCTAGAAAATCACTTACTGGAGAGAAGATTCTCCTCAGTGAAATTGGGAAGACTTCTGTTTATAGTGTCTTGATTGCAACAGGAGAGCTGGAGGACTTGGGGCACTGCTTGTCTGTGATAAGTTCTTCAGCAGGCTGCTGTGGACTTTTTTTTATTTTACCTTCAGCTTTTTTGTTCTGTATCTAGTTCAATGATCCTTTTGTCTAATTTCATTGTGTAGCCCTTTTCTTTACCCTGCTATTTTTCAAGCAAATATATTAAGCAATTCTGAGCATACAGTAAGCTTAGGCTGCAGTCTTAATTTAGTAGCAGTTTACTTAAATGTGTATGTATATCTAGATCAGGGTATTTGCTCAGCAGCTCTATTTTCCATCTAAAGGTACTGACAGGTTTTCTTAAAGAGATCTTTGCTTTTGTCACAATCTAGTTAAATGAGTATGTTTTAAAAGTGTTATGGTCCTGGCACTGCTGTGTACATGAAGAATACGCTCGAGGCAGTCTTTTTCTCAAAATGGTTCATCACATATTTAGATTATAATATGTTGCCTATCTCTAAATGGATCAAATTGTTGCTGAACTAAATGTTGCATAAACACGATGGGAATAAATTGCATGTGTCTTGATTACACCCTCAGTTATTCCACCTGTGCCCTACTACTAGGAAGCTACTCTATGAAATATTTCTCCCTTTCAGTATTCGCTCCGGTATCCCCTCCTCTGTATACCACGTGGTTATATAGGTTGGAGACCAGTGACTGCTATTTACAAGTGATCCCCCCCACCCCCCATCTGCTACATCTGTCCCAAGTTAATGGGACAGATGGGGCCTGCTTTCAGGTTACGTGCCTCCTCCCCAGTTTGCACATTTGTACAGCTATTATGGTACACCAAACTAAAGGGGAATAAAAAGAAAATGGACATTGGATGAAATGAGTTGTATTTTAATCTCCGCAAGAAACTGAAATATTTAGTACCAAGCCAGTAAGTACATCTTTTTCAGCCCAATAAAATATGCTCTTTTTTCAGAATTACCCTGAATTTCCCATACCCATAGATTGAAATATCAAATGGCAATGGTATTCTGCAGGGAGTGTGAAGTTATATACATCATTGCTCTCTTTCAGGGTTTTTAATTCTCATAGTGCTCTTTAGAAAGTTTGTTCATGAAGCAGGTTCACTAGCTATTAAATGTGATTGTCAAGGGGTGACTGATGATATACAATTAAGTCAGAGCTGAACATGAAGTATGCTGCGAGCATTTGTATCCCCTGGCTAAAGTCCTCTATTAGCAGATTCTATGTAACTGCTAGTATTTATCTCACCTATATTTAAAGATGAGCTCAAATCTTTCTGGTTTTATCTTTTCTGTATCAATGTACTTGTCAGAGGTTTTTCAAATATGTATTGTTATACCTTAAATAACTCTATCATGAAGAATAACTATAAAATAAATAATTGGGAGGCTTATTTGAGATTCCTTCAAAGCATTAGTGATCCTATATCATACACTTAAATTTCAACAGGGTTTGGATCAAAGACTGTAGTTTTGATCCTTTTGTGATTTGCATCTCTATAACCTGAAGGATTAGAAAAGCTGTGTTTCAATTTGCATGTTCAAAATGCGGTACATAAAAGTAATGTGAAGGTGTGATAGATGACCTTGAAGACTCAGCTGAAAAACAGTAAGTGCCTCTTTTTGATGCATTGAAGATTTCTGAAAGATCTACAGCTGAGTTGGTCATAAGCAGGATCAGAGCTCTGTTTAGGTAGAAAAGGAAGGTCTTGTAGTAAGGAACCCCTATGGCTTAGTACTGTACTTATTCTGTATATACTGTATTATTGTCACTTGAAACTTTTCTTTGTTTGTGGTAAATGTTAGTAAGTAACTACATTTTGTTGGAAATGTTTTAATTCTCGGGTGATTTTGTGGTTACATCTGCAGTGACAGTTGAAGAGAAGGCTTATAAGAAATACTTATTTTTAATAGATTATAGTTTGTTTTCAACTACTCATTCTGTAATGTGTGGAAATATATTATTAATGAAATCTGTCAACTTGATTTTGGTGGATATCTCCAAGTTGCAATATTACGTTGTTGTAGACGTTCCCAGCTGAGGATTCCAGGGTGAGTTGTATGTATGTGCAATACTCTACAAAACTCCACAGGCTTTTAAGCAAGCTGAATTGTTTAGAACTGTATAGTTTCTCTTCTAGATGACGGCTTGGGGACTTTCTCACCTGGAGAGAGTACCACTAATCTGTACTGCACAAATGCCCTTCTTTCCTTGGAGGTCCCACATGCTGCCTGTTTCTGTAGAAGAACCCCGGAGGCCTGAGTTTATGCCTTGTTGGTCACAGATAATCACTTTAGTAATGTTTGAAAATTAGAAGGGAGATGAGAATGATTTACATGGTCACATAAAGTTTCCAAATCAAATGAAATAGCATGTATATTTTGTGATTCTCCCCATCTCAGATACTTTGAGCAGTATGAGTGTAATGTGTTCAAGTGGTTGAATATGCTATTTACTGATGTTACTGGTGATAAGATTCCTGGACATTATAGTAATAACTATATTTGTGGATCAGTTGTAGATGATTTGTAATAAATCTCTTCTGTGGCTTTAACTCTGATGGAAATCTCTTCAAATGATTTCCCCCCCCCCCCCCTCCACTGGCAATATACAAAAAAGTGGTTCATCATACCTTAGAGGTTTCACATACAGAGGCTTGAACAACAGGAAGAAATTACACATACCTCGTGGAAAATACAGAGTAATATTTCATTTCACTATCAGAAGACTCTCTGGTCTGAAATTGTTTTTCAAGTTATTCTGTGGTCTCTATTTGGACAGTTTGAATAAAGGTTGAGATATAGGTGAAGATCCTGAGTAAACAACAGTAGAAGTTTCTTTGGAGATTTCTAATCTGGGGCTTCAGAAGGAAACCCGGAACCAGTAGTTGAGCCTTAGGTATGTCTCAGGTGCTCCAAAAGTAACGTCTCCTATTCATTTCCATGGAAACTACAGCAGATACAAAGAGGACAATAACACTAACTGATAGAGCAAATGCTCAGCTACAAAACACTGTTTTGCAACATAATCACTACCATTAGCTATGCATTTTTGCTAGCAATGAGCAAGAGCCTTAATGCTGGGCTTGTGACAGCCTGCACCAGTAGAGGTGACCCACTGATGCAGTTGCTACTGCTGGAGAGCACCACTTACACCGTTATGGTGCTCACAACTACTGTTTGCTATCTGTAAATGTTCAACGAGTGTTGATGAATGTTAGCGAGTGCCATTTTTTGTGGATGGAGGAATTTGATGCCATGCCTTTATTTTGTCTGCACTTCCACATTAGATGGCATTCTGTCAGACTGCCCCTCTGTTACCATCTGTCACACAGCAACAATATGTAACGGACTATTGGTGGGGAGGTAGAACCTCTACTGCCATACCACAACATCTGCGTCTGATGTTGTAGACCAACATAATGAAATAGGAGGCATTACTTATGGAGCAACCCTCATACAAATGTATGAACATCTCGTAAACATACCACAAATTCATTTTCTGCTCTGATTTGGAGAAAAAAAAAACAGAGGTTATTGTACTCTAGTGAAAATCTGTACAAATGAGTCTGAAAGGAAAAATTTCAGTTAAAATAACTCTGAGTTCAGCAGCAACTAATTAGATGTTACTGACCATTTTGCTGCAGGGCTCTGCGGCTTTGTTTCCAGTTCAGTGCACTTTTGTATGCACCCTTTCTACTCTTGAGCAGCATATTTTTGACTGCAATTTTTATAATTGTTGAACAATGCCTAAGCTTCTGCTAATTCTTAAGGAGAGACTGCAATTGTAGGACCTGACATGGATCCATGTAGTAAGATACATTGCCTTGGTGTAAAGCTATCTCGGGTCTCCCAGTCTCTGCTGCAGGGAGCAGTGGTTGGGGATCTGCATTGCAGTTATTGTGAACAAATTACTACCCACTGAATCATAAATGTCAAGTGTCTTAGGTTTTGTTTGTGTGTATGCTTTATGTCCCATCCCCACGCTGCTCTTTGTTACTGAATGTTTGTTAGTTTTTTCTCTTAAAAAAGAAAAAACCCACTGTGATGTTATTATACTATTTTAAACAAAGAGAACTCGAACATCAGGCTGTTGTAGCAGCTTTGCTTAGGTTTCTTGTCAGTGGTAGGTCAGGAGAAATTTATTTACTCCCTGTGAGGTGAAGCTGCTTCTGAGATAAGTTAAAGAGCAGCAGAGGTCCTATTGATTGTATGCAGAGGGAAAAGACTTAAGAAGGAACGTCAGTGATAGCTGGAAATTCTGAATTCTTTGCTGTGTCACTGAGTTTGTGGTGCTTGATAAGTCATGTAGGGCCAAAGATGTGCTGTGTTTCTGCAGTTCTTATGTAACCTACTTGGAACTGCAGGTTCTTCTGGAACTGTGGAATACTGAGTTCCTTCTTCCCTGACTGTCAAATGAAGATATTTATTCTTCTTAAGCACAGTGAAACATAAAAATACAAATTGCACAGTGTTATGATTGCAGGTTGGAGATAATATCATGATTTACAGAGACAGCGTCGTGCAGGTATTCTTAATAAAGACATGTAAGGTGAAATCTGAAGCTGTATTGGAATTCAATAGAATGTTGCTGGGTGAGTGAGTTGCTGTATTAAAACTTTCTGGGAGTGCTGGAATGAGACTGGAGCTATATTTGGTGTCTGGAGTCACTGCAAACAGATAGCAGCTAGTTGTATTTTTTTGGATGATCTCATTCAAGATCGCTGTGTGCATGTGTGTGATAGTATGTCTATTGGAATAACTATATTATGAGATTTCATTATCATTATCTGTGATAATTGTTTTCTGAGTAGGAAGGAGAGACAACAGAACACTTCATCTAAATTATAAGGTCAGGTTCTGTTTCTGAACGCATTTTTTATTACAGATTTGGGGGAGTCATTCGTTGTCCTTTAATGAATAGTTTCAGGCTGTTTCTTTATGTGCCAACGTAGATTTGAAAAAGTATCTATTTTTTCTTTTTCCCTTTAATTCCAAATGAGATGTTACTTACTGTTTGGAAAGGCTTGTGTCTCTGGGGATGTTAGTACAAAGAATTTTCCCCAACTAGAACTCTGATATACGGCTTATCTGTAATAATTCTTTACGTTTGTCATATGCTTACTATTACACACAAACATACTATGGGCTTCTGAGTACTTAAAGAAGAAGAAAATTAAGGGGTTGCAGCTTGTTCTTTCAGTTATTGTGACAAAGTGACCAGAAATATTTTCTTATTAATGTAAGATAGTGGTTTGTTTTCACTCCCACCTCAGAAAAAAAATATGAATACAGAATAATGTTCCTAATTCTGATCTTTGTGTTCAGCCTAGAGCTCTATGCTCTGTAGGACAGAGAGGGAAAACCTAAAGTTGAGGAGTCAGAAGATCTACTCCACAACAGTGCATTGGCCCTTGAAGGCCTACTGCTGTGTCTGTGCAGAACAGAGGCAAAAGCTGGTATGTCCAGCATCTGTTTGTCAGCTCTGATTACCACTTATGAGTTTGCTCATCTTCTTGATAACTTCACCTGGGAAAAACAGGAGTGAACACAATTCAAAGGCAAACTTCAGTTCTCAGCCCAAGCACTTCATACCTCAGTAGCAAAAATACTGGAAACTGTATAGTTGAAACCTTTGTGGCTACTTCCCCTTGTAATAAACCTGCAAGCAGATATCCTTATTCAGAACTGTCAACTCAGTGTCAGCAGTTATAAATGTACTAGCAAAGAAAAACCTTTAAGTCTTTGCAATGTGCCCTTGTATATTCTGCATCCCTTAGAAACAGTTGATGAGTCTGAATCTGCATTCACCTGTGCTTTCAATGTGTTTTGGCACTCTGACAAACTATTTAAAAACTTGTGTTTTCACAGCTAATTACGATTCCTCCCTGGCAGCATTAGAGCCAACAGCTTCAAACCAGAGGAGACACTTAGATAGAAATACATATATAAATTCCCTTAGAGCACATTTCTTTTAAACTGATGTGTGGGAAGTAGTACAGAACCACATAATAGACTTTATATTAAGAAATATTGAAATAGCAGGATGCAACAACATCCACCTGTCAGAAAAGCAAGTTATAATGGTCTTTCTTGGTACAAGTCACACTTTATGATGATGTCAGTCTTTCCTGCCTTTGAATCAGGCAGTCTGGTTCACTTAATGTGATTAAAGTTCCATAGATGATGCATCAGAGTGGTGCTGAATATATATATACATATATATTATTTTTTTTTCCCCCACTGGGTATAGAATATGAAACTGTTCTGCAATATTGGGCATTTCAGTTTATTGGTGTAAGAGAAGAGGATGAGGAATAGGAGTTGATGCAAAGGATTTGTCTGATAGGGCAATTGATTTAAAATCTAGGAAATTGTTTTTAGGAAGTCCACTGTGGACAAACAATCAGTATATTGCAGTGTTGACTAATGCTCTATGTTTAGCTGTTTGACCCTTGCCCAAAGGCTTTGCACCTGAAGTAATCAAGCATTCTTCTTTGAACGTCTCTCAAAGCACCCTGTAAAGATAGAGAAGTATTTTTCTTCCCTACTTTCTAGAAGGATTGAGAGAGGCTCTGAAACTCATCTGCTGTCCTGGAACAAAGTAACAGCAAACCTGGGAATGTATCCCAGGCACCAAGTTCCTAGCCCCTTCCTAGCATGCAAGGTTATGTATGTGCCTGTGTGTGGAAGAGCTAAGGAGATGATACCAGAGAAGGAATTGATTAGGAGTAATTTGCCAGGGAAAGGAAGCTGTTCTGTGAGCTACCAGCAAGTAATGAAAAACACGGATGCCGATTGACAAGTGGACCAAAGACTTTTCAGTAGGAGGGAGGAGGAAATGGGTTCCAGGATGCAATTGCTCTAATTGAGGCTGTGAAGAGATAAATGGATAAAGTTAGCAACAGCTGGAGACTGCTCTGAAAGAAAACTTTAAGGGTTTGTTATCCTCTCAGGAGGTCTTTTAGTCACCATGGTGATGCCTCTGGCAGACATCAGTGGGAAGGAAAAAAAAGCAGTAAAACCAATACCTATATCAAACAAAAGCCCCCAAGCAAAAGGTTCCAGATGTGAGGGGGGGAAGGTGGAAGGGTGGAGGAAAAAAACAGTAGTGGTGATGTTCTTTGAACTGGCTCTTGTAAAGAACTTTAAATACACGTCTGAATGGTTTTGGGATGCCATGGTTACAGGTTATGTATAAAATTTCAGTAGTTACACAGTAATATGCATTGGTCACCAGAAATAGCAAGTGTTGGCACTGAATTTTCAGGGCCCTGAGGCACTTCTGCAAGACAGTCTCTCCATGTCTCTTGAAAAAGTGAATAGAAAATTTGATGGTAGGCTTAGGCATTACAGCTTTGAAGTGAGAAGGAAGGTCACATGAAAGTCTGTGAAGAAGCGTTGTGTCTCACTGTTGGCAAGAAGCAAAATGTTTTGTTACATCAGAGATCACTGCACAGTAGCCTGTCAGGCCATTGCTAGTACTTAGCTGGAAAGAAGTACTTTCACTGATGGAGGGACTTCATCACTTATTTTTTTGTCCTTGATTCTCAGCTGACTATCATCTCTTCCTATCTACCATCCTAATTTTAGCTCCTAATTTCTAGCTGTTTGGCTTTGGTGCCATTTTGAAAGTTTTTCTTTTCTCTCTGTCTGCATCTTTCAAACTTCCCTTAGATGAGCAATACATTTAACATAGAGATTTTTAAAATCTCATGTTATTCCTTTATTTCTGAATAATATATGCAATTGCTTATAAACAGATATCTATATCTTTATTTGCAAATTTAGATATGTTAATTATTTGAGTTCAAGTGGATGAGGAGAAATGAGTAATCCTCATATGTCTACATTTCATTGTTATTGATGTATAATCTGGTGACCAGATTGTGTTTGTATAGTGGTGGCAGGTAAAAGACCTGGTACATCAGGATCCCCTTGGCCGGTGCTGAACTAAGAAATTACTAATTTCAGTTGCTATACTGGAGATGCTACTCTAATGTGAAACTGGATGTGAATGATCATAGTAAGAAACAGGAAGAAAGACAAATGAATTATAGGAGGTGTGGTAATGGGAACATTGGGATTAGTCTTTCTGTAAACAAAGGGTAGGAGGAACGAGGGATAAACATGAGTGCAAAAACAATCAATGCCAATGTTGCTGGAGAAGAAAAAGTGAATTTTTGCCATTTGTTTGAAAGAAGACACTTCTCTAGCCTTTCCCCTTCTATTAAAAAAAAAAAAAAAAAGCTATTATGCTCACTATAGGTAAAATACATTTCTATTACATTTTACTTAGTGTTATGAATCTCCACATCCAAAAGTAAGGGCTGAGTGGAAATGTAGGTATGGGCTGAGTGGAAATGTGGAAATTATTGCAGGAGCTGAACTCTATCTTTGTGGGTCCTTTCCAGTTTGGTTTGTTCTATGATTTTAGAGGTATGCTTTCTTAAACTTAAGATGCTGATGTGCTGTTGAAAGTTGGTCTGGGAGGTGGCTCTTGTATTTCTGCTGGGGAAGCATGTGTATTTACTACTGCTATGGGATCTGAAACTTGTGCTTTTAGAATTTATAAGGCAAGCTTTAATTTATTTATATGCTGTTCTTTTTTTTTTTTTTTTTTTTTTTTTTTTTTTTTTTTTTTTGTTCCTGTAAAACAAAACAAAATCCAGTGCTTTTTTGTTTGTTTTCACTGGCATTCTTGAGATACTGACTCCGTTCATCAGTGATTAAGAATTTGAGAGTTTTGTGAGTCATCACTGTCTGAATACAGAAATGTCATAGTTGCTCAGTATCTGGATTTCTTGATCCTCAGTGAGAACACAAGGCAGTTATTTTTGCATCTGCTTGCAAACAATCTGTGTGTATTTCTTTGTAAATTATTATTATTACTATTGGGGTAGCTTAGCCACAGCAATAGCAGTGCCAATTAACTTGTGGTAATTTGACAGTCTTCAATTATTTTACAGCAAATTTTAACAACCAAACTTGAAAGGCAGAATTTTACAGCTGTTGCATTGCTTGTTGGGTTTCTAGACTTTTTTTTTTTTCCCTCACTGGGTGGTATAGCTTCTGTGTTTTTGTTGTTTTTTCTTTTAAGAAAATCTACTTTCTCTGCCATAACTGTAATTGACTGCTGTAGACTGTCTAATGCCAAAATAACTGGTCAGAAAGGTCTATTACACCATTTCACTGTGTGATATAGATCTATTCTGACAGTAATATGTGAAGATTGCAATGAAAGAATGATCCATCCTGTGTACTTGCGGAATATGTTGTTGCAGAAAAGTGTATTTAATGGGGGAATTTTTTTATGTTACATAACAGGCAGAAAACTTAGCGGCAACTTGTTTTTTCAAGTGACTTTTTTTCCCTTATTTCATCACTAGCTTACAGAATGTACTGTATTTGAATATGAATTTTGCTCCAAGTAGTTACTATTTTGAAGAACTGTAATTGAACACATGCATTTAGTTACAAAAAAAAAACTTGTGTTTTTAAGTTGCTGGCTGGAGATTAGTTTTTCTGTTTTGACACTTGTTATGAAGTCAAAATGTTGCTGCTTTTCCTCACGTTTGGTCTTTTGTGGCAGTTACTGTGGCTTTACCAAGTCACTGTTTTGTGGCTTCGCTCAAGGATCAAATTGAGAGAATAAAATACAGGGACTCCCATTTGAATGGAAATAATTTTGAGAATTAGCAGAAGTGACAGGGCAAGTGCACATTGGAAGAAATAAGTGCTTTAAGTATTTCAAAATTTGCAACGTGTGGAAGTTGCTTTCTGGAATTGCTGTTGAACCTTTGAACAATTGAAAATGAGACCTGTACTTCTGAGGCCTGTAGAAGAAAACTGGCTTTTTCTGGATATGTATGTATATTTTTTTCTAGATATACATCTCACTATTTTTAGTAGTACTGTAGGGAAGATGTAGTTGTCAGAATGACACAGTGAAAGAATTTCTCTGAAGAAACCACGGCTCCCGTAGGCTTTGTGAGTATCTTGTAAAAGCATTTTCTTACAGAAAAGCACAACAATTCTGTAGTAATCTTATTCTCTGCTAAAGGTCAAACAAAACTGAGCTGGGTCTGGGGAAGAACACATGAATCTGA
Organism: Lagopus muta; assembly: GCF_023343835.1. Classification (NCBI taxonomy): domain Eukaryota; kingdom Metazoa; phylum Chordata; class Aves; order Galliformes; family Phasianidae; genus Lagopus; species Lagopus muta. The sequence continues at coordinate 40,061,825 of NC_064438.1, forward strand.
AGGACCGGTCTATAGCTTCAAGTGTACTACATCAGAGACCATTTGATGTGGTCACAATGAAAGAGGAAAAGATCAGATGAATGAACTGGGTTTCTAGGCCTGTTCCCACTCTAAGGAAGACAATTCTGTGGATTTGCAAGAAAATAGGGCATTGTTGTATACAGAACACTGGTAACACTTGGTGTGTTGCATAGCTCAGGAGCAGGTTCTGCTCTTTGAACTAAGTGTGAGACCTCGAAGCAAGCGCTTCCCTTTATGTTTTCATCTTCTTAAATAGATGAAGTAACACTTGCATCTATGAAAGTGATATCCTGAGTTGTCACAAGGGGAGATCTAGATCTATTTTTGATGGGAATATTGAGGGTAGTATGTTCTAAGTGAGAAAACTGTTTCTGTGATAGAGGAAATATTAAGATGCAAGAGCTTTGCTGTGCTGCTTTGTTCTTAAGTGTATATAATGAGTTGTGAGGTGTGAAAGATATAAAGATATAGAGTTATGAGATGCAGAGAAAGCAGGTGAAAAATAGAAAAATTAAAATGTTACTAATGGTATATTTTGACTGGGAGGAGGAAAGAGAAATGCAGTTTCCCAGTGTCCTTCTGGACTTCCTTGAAGATACGACAAGTTAGTCAACCTAACCTCAGCTGCTAAGAAGATTTCAGAATGAATTAGCTTAGAAGCTAAAGAAGAAAACACTAACATGGAAGAGCCAATGTGAATTTTCTATGCCTGACCAACCTCACTGCCTTCTACAATGACCGGCTTTGTCACTGCCTTGATCTGGCTTTGATCAAGGTTTTGGTATTTTCTGCAGCTGTATACCTATAGCCAAACAGGTAGAGACAGACTGGATAAGTAGACAATAGTGTGGGGAAAGTAGAATGGCTGCTGGTTGTGCTTACTGGCAGAAGGTCCAACAGGCAGCCTATGATTTTGGTATCCTTTGGTAGTGGCTGATACCACTATTTAATATGTTGATGTTCTTGATGAGACAGAAGGCACTTTCAACTGTGTTGCATGTGATACCAATTTATGGATAAAGGCTTATGAGTTAGTGGGCACAGCTGTGATTCAGAGGAACCTCAACAGTCCCAAGTCAAGGCCATCATCAGCCCTGTGAAGTCTGACCAAAGCAAATATTTCTATATGTGGTGTGGAGAATCCCTGCAAAACAGGACAGACTACATGCCAAACGAGTGGAAAACAGCAGTTTGAAAAAGATGGATGACAATTTGAATATGTCAGCAATGTTCTCGAATCATAGAATTGCAAGCTTGGAAATGACCTGCGGGATCATTTCTTCCAACTGTCTTCCCATTACCATTTCTACCACAAATCTCTAAACCATATATCGTAGCTCCTCATCCATATGCCTCTTAAAAACTGCCAGGGACGGTGACTCTACCTCCTCTCTGGGCAGGCCATTCCAGAATCTGACCACTCTCTGAGAGGAAGAAGTTCTTCCTTATGTCTAACCTAAACCTTCTTGTGGCAGTGGTGTCCAACTTCACAGTCATCTGCCTTAACAAGGGTGCAGACAGCAGACTGAGGGGATGGATTCTTCCCCTCAGCACTTTTGAGACTACATCTGGAATTCTGTACCCAAATTTTGGCTTCACAGTGTTAGATGGATACTGACAATAGAGCAAGTCTGACACAAGGCCACTAATGTGTGGAGAACGTGGTATGAGGTGAGTCCAAGAGAACAGGGGAAGAGGGAAGGAGTAGTACTGCTATCTTGAACTGCCAAAATAAGAGTTTATAGAAAAAGTCTCTTCTTGGAGATCCACAGCAATAATAGTAGAACCAACAAACAAGGTGGAATATTGAAAATTGTGTTTCATTACTAAGGTAATAAAACACTGGAGAACTAGTTGAATGCCCTTCCTTTGGGATATTCACAACTCAACTGGGTAAATCCCTAAGCAACTTTATTAGTTCTACTTCAAGTTGGAGGAGAGGAAAGCAACATCACTTCTGGATATTTCTCCAGTTATTCTATGGTTCTCTGTTTCTAGGCAATTGTAGGAAGGCAACCTATGTGATTTCTGTTTTCAGTAGGAACAAGAAGTTATGTTTTCTAATGTCATCAACATTGTTCATTGCTGCTGATTGTACTTCAGTGCAGACAGCGGAAGTTACTTTTTATCTTGGGCCAAATCCTATTTGTATGTTGTATTCAGAAGGATGTTTCTAGAACACAAAATGTAAGTGATATTAAGTTGGCAAATGCAGGGTGTTGAGCTTTTCTGTATGATTTTAAAGGTTTCTTCCTTTTTTTTTTTTCACTCTCCAAAGAAGTCAGGAGGTAAGTGATTGTGCTACCTGCATGCTCTGTCACCTGTAGGGCCCTATAGGATGCAAGTGTTGCAGTTTGAGGAAGAATGAGTGACCCTCAATGCAGAGCTTAAGAGATATTCCAGAACTAGAGATGAAAGGATGAAGAAAAAAATCCTCTGTATTACTGAAGTGTGTGAAAGGCATGAAGGAGCAAGAGAAAGATCAATAGTTTGCATTCATAGCACAGGAGAGAATAAAAGATATATTGGTATTTATTTTTCTAGATTATTTGAGAGAGATTTCTCCTCCGTCTCATCTTCAGGAGACACAAAACTGAACTTCCTGTTGTATTGTGTGCCTTTGGCATCTGGAAGGTGAACTCAAAAAAACATTCTTCCCTTAGTTACTAGATCACTTATTTGGGAGTTAACAGTGCCTTACTTGGGACTACAGCTGGCAATTGACCATGAAATAGTGGTTGGGTTGCACTTAAATGATCTGAGTGAAGGAAATATTTATTGATGAGAGTAAGAGGTGGTGTTCACCCAGCTTTAGCCTCCTCCTCAGCCTTATTAATTTAGATTCTCTAAAACTTCTTAATAAACTTTGAATGCTGTAAAGGTAACTGAGTCCATTCTCCTTGTCTAGGTAGGTGTTTGGCTCGCATATGTTAGTAGTCTACTGTAGCATTGTTTGTGATGTGATGCCTTTTAATGAATGTGATGATAAACTAATTTTAAAGGCATGTCAAGTAACTTATCCTTATTTTATAGAAGTCCTATACAAGAGTAGAACGTATCAAGGCACTTAAAATCAACTGTTATAGGCAGGTGCAAAAATGTAAAAAAAAAAAAAAAAAAAAAAAAAAGTGATTAAAACTTTAAGAGATTACTTTTTTTTTTTTGTGAGGATGCTATGGGTATTATCTGTAATATTCATAGAAACATATTGTTTCTGTGCCTGAAATCACCTAATACTTTCAAAATGAAGCACAGAGAAATTGCTGTTATTGTTACATGTGGCCAGCCCACAGCCCTTTCAATATACAAGTGACCCTTTCAAACCACACAAGTGAGGATATTGCTCCATGAAGCTGAAGGCCAGGAACTCTAGGCATCTGAGATGTGTTTCACAGTCTAAATTTTAACTGCTGAGCTTTTGAAGAAAGCACAGTGGCAGAAAAGCTTTGAGTGGATGAATATCAAAACTGTAAGAGCCCTTGGTATCCCCTGCCAGAGGGAAGAAGTGTTGGCCTTTTGCAGGCAAAAATACACTGCACAATCTATTTGATGATGTGTTCATAATAGCAGTAGGAACATCTTAGCTATCCTGTGCTGCTGGGCTGTGGTGTTGTGTGCCTGTATCAGTCTGCTCCTCCAGATGAGGCCTGGGTACAGCTCTGACACTGAAAACCCATGGCTGTAAGTTACAGTGTGAAAATAGTGTGGTGTGAAAACTGATGCCTTGCAAAGCTGTTTTCTAGTGAAATAATTTTTTTTTTTTTTTTTTTTTTTTTTTTTTTGCTGCTTAACTTCATATTTTACCCTGAAAAGAAAGGTAGTCAGGCATGGGATATTAGATGTCTCCCTTGAGTGATATTATAATTGTAATGCGAGCAGCAGAGGATACTGGGAAAGAGCTGATACCAAAGACAAAGCAAACTGGTTGAGGAGAACTGAGTCCTAGGTCAAGGTGAATAAGTTACTCAGAACCACAGTGCTTTTTCTCTCCCTAGCTGACTTTCTTCAGATACAATTGTTCTTGAATGGTCACAATCAGTATATCGAAATAAATGTTTTATAGGTGAAGGTAAAAGGAGTTACTGGCAAGACTGTAAATCCTCTCATGGAACAAATGATAACTCAGCTCAAGAGTCCTTTTGTCCTGGGAGTGCAGGAGGGTTATAAATTTTCTGAAAGTATCTGTCAGTTGGAATTGCTCTGCATTCATCATGCCAGCCCTCTGCATCATTCATGAATGTCATAAGAGACTAAAGAATTGGCACTTCATGGTGAGAATGATTAAACAACCATTATGCTTGCCTTTTACTTTGGTAGAATACCTTTTAAAGAGATTGCCTGTATAATGCTCACGTATGTCCACCTCTCCTACTGGTGCCTGTTCTTTTGTGGTAGTGAGAAGAGGGGAAAAAAGCTTTAAGAGAAGATGTATGTTGTTGATGGAAAGACTTTTGTGTTGTGCTGTCGGCTCTGAATAGTTGTTTTTACATTCCAACTATGCAACCTTGGGGAAAGGTTGAAGACGCTATGGGGGGAGGTGAGCTTCGAAACATAAATTTCTTCTCTTGCTGGCTTTCCAGTAGTTGTGTTGGGATGTTATATTTGATGTGAAGTTTAAAAAAAAAAAAAAAAGCTCAGAACCCTTAGCTTAGGTTTCCTTGGGAGGCCAAATCAGTTCAATTTAGTTATAAAGGACTGGTTGGTTTGATATAATAAGCAGCATGAGAATGGGTTTTCAGAATGGAATTCAATGATTTTGGTAACATGCTTCTGATCTGAACTGAAATGCTAATGGTCAGCAAGTTAAACCTTGGAAAACCTGCTTCATATTCTTAGCTGTGCTGTTAACTTAAGTGATTTAGCTACTTTCTGTGGCTCTGGGGAATATCCAATAGCTAGTATTTTTGAGTCCAGCCCTTGTCAGCATTCAAGCTTGAAAGATTGGGTTTTGATCTCCTGCTGTGGAGACCATAAATGTAAATTCTATTTATTGATCTATTACCTGTGACAGTGGAAATGCAAACAGATTTGTAAGGATGGTTGAGGATTTACCTATGTTTAAGCAAAACCTTGTGGTCTGCAAGCTAGATTGTTGTCTTTCTTAAAGACTCATGAGATGAGTAAATGGAAGTGAAAAAACAGTGATTGTGTTTGTACTTCTATTTTCTCCTTATACTTTGTTTTAATACAATAAGACACAGTTTAAGGATCAAAACTAAAGAGATTTTTTTTTAGAGAAGGGCTGATTTGCCTGTGGTCAGTAGTAGCACTTCAGCTTCTGTTCAACATGAGCTGTACCTAGGCCATTTTCTTATCATTCAGATTCTTTAAAGGTACTGTAATAAACTAACATACCTGTTCTCACTTCAGGCCCCAAATGTGCTATGAATCCTACTGTGCTTTTGTCTGCTAACAGCAGTCTCCGAGTTCAGCTCCTTCTAGGCTTCTCCAAGGGCATTCACTCTGTGGGCTGTTTTATTAGGAAATGCCAAGAAATAAGAACTCACATTCAGATTCCAACTTCTCTTTGGCAGCAGAACGCAACTAAGAAGTACTTCCATCTACCTTTGCTGAATTTAGTCACAGCTGGACCTAATGAAGTCTATCTTCAGATAGTAGGTGACCTTTTGTCCCTGATATTTGCTCCTAGACCAGTCTTGCAAGAATCAGAGTAACTGGACACTGTTTTCTGGGCACTTCTACTCAGCAAATTTCATATTTCATTTTTCAATTGTAGTATTGGTAATTTCTTTTTTTCTCTTTTGGCTTGTTCCTTTTTTTTTTTTTTTTTGGTCTTCCTCTAAAGCAAATTCTGTATCAGTAATGTGTGTTTTTAGTAGAATATTTTTTCTTTTGCTCCAGTGCTCAGAAAAGTCCTGGAGGGATTGCCCTTGTGAACCTTTTCTAGATTGATGTCTGTTATATGTCTGCTTGAAGCTGTGGAGGCTGAATTTGTTGACTCAACCTGGTCTCTGTTGAAAGAGAGGACTTGAGGGCTAGGAGGTGTAACTGTCTACATGGTAAGTCTGACACTGTGGGAGTAAATACAGGGACAGATTACTGTGTCATTCAGTCAGAGAAGTGAACAGCCAGTCTATTTAGAAAGTGCAACTGTAAAGAATGAATAAAGAATTGTTCATATGATTAACAGGTTGGAAACGGACCACAAAAAGTCTTTATCTCAAACCCTTGCTCTAAGCAGGGTTATCTGTGAGGTCAGGTCAGATTGCTTGGGGTTTTATATTCTCTCATGTTGAGTACTCCATGCATGGTGACTACTAAATCTCTTTGGATGATCTCTTTGACTGTCTGTCCATCCTTTCCCCTACTGTGTGAAGTCAGAATCTCTTATTTCAAACAGTATCCGTTGCTTTTTCTTCTTAAGCTGTTCACCAATTAAGAGCTTAGCTTTATCTTCTCATAAGCCTCAATGCAGGTGCTTTGAGATTGCCCTTAAGTCCCTTTGAAGTTGTCTTCTCTGAGCTGAATAAGCTTGATTCTCCTCACAAGATGGGCTTCAGTCTCCTTGACAGCTTTTGTGGACTTCACTGAACTTCAGTTTGTCAATTCCTGTCTTCTATTAGAGCCTCCAAAACTGGATTCATTCTACTAGCTGCAGTCACTCAAGCACTGATTAAAGGAAAATAGTTACTTTGTCTACTGGCTGTAGTCATCTTAGTACAGTGCAAGCTGCTGTCAGAAGACCTTTGGTGGGGCACATGGTATACATGGTATCTGGTGTACAATTCACTACATAAGTGGCAAAATTATGTAAGCTACTGCTATAAAGGTTTGTAAGCCATTATTTTGAATGCAAAACTTTCAGTACTTTCAGGGGGAGACTGGATAAGTACTTTAGAATGAGGTCCGATTACTGATAAACAAATCCCAGTGGGCTGAATCAATTGCTGAATCAGTCTGGGTGGGTACTTTAAGAACAGAGCAAGCTACTTAGTTTTCTCTGGCTGTCTGCTTAAGATCATAGTTATACTGAAGACATGACAATGAACTAGTTGACACATTTTTAAGTAAATAAAAACATTAAATTTATTTCCTGGTTGTAATCTGTTATGTTTAAGTTGATATGTCTTTGATCATCTTGGGTCCATTTCAGTCAGCAGCATTCAGTTGCATTCCTTCTGAGATGGCAAACATCCCCACTACAAATTCAGATCGGGGGAAAAGTCAGTATTCCCACTATCTTGAATTTAGGTGAAATTCATAGAGTGTAAGCTATCTTGGACTGTTTAGTAGTTAAAGGAAAACTTCCTTCCTCCCCCCTCTTATCTTTTTAATACAGTGTAACTAATAAGAAGCAGCATACTGTCTGATTCGATTGCTGGCTGATGCACACATACTGAGAGGAAAGTGACTCATTAATTTGCTGTCATTAAAAAAAGACAAAGAGGGAAGGCATGATCCAAATTGCTGCTTCCATTTCGTGTTAGTCTTGCAGATTCTGAACTCCTCCTTTTTCTATGGAAGCATCTCCTTCATATTTTAAAGGTGGAAATAAAATTTGTTTCACATCAATACATGAGAAATAAGATGGGTATAGTATTCAATCTGGGTCTTAGAGGGTTTGTCAAGAGACAGGTGAATATCCTGAGAGGAAAAAGCTTGTTCATGTGAACTCTTTTTGTGAACAGAAGCTTGCTTTTTTTGAGACAGGAAGCTTTGCATTTTCTCATGGCTTTGTTTACTTCATAGGCAATTTAAAACTCCTTAATAAAGAAGTGTATTTTAGCAGTTATTAAATAAGAAATATCAGATCTGTCTTCATTTTTTGCTTTGAAGGATTCTGTGACAGAATAGTCAAGTGAACGAGATTATGATGATTAACTCCCTGTAAACTTTTTCAACCCTTCTTATTAAGCGGGTGTTTGCATTAGTAGACCTTTCAAACTTGAGGACTGGGGAAGGCAGAAACTAGGGCAGTGGACTGGTAAGTGCCAGAGAGAGGGCCTTTAGTAGAAGGAGCAGCGAAACTTTGCTTCTGATGAATATGCTTTTGTCTAGGTTTCAGTTTCTCCATGTGTGTTATCAAGTCACAGAAAATCAGGCATCCCTGGGGTGTGAAGTGTAAGGCGCTAGGAAGGCCTGTGGAGACCAGCACTTCAGGAATGTACCTCTCCTCCCCTTTCCCCAGACTGAAGCATTCGTTTAATTATTTGTTGTCTTTATCTCCTTATGCTTGAATCGTTAATTAAAAGTTTGTTAGTTGTCAAAAAATGTAAATGAAATTATACCAGTTGAGATTGTTTTGCCTGTGACAATGTCATTGTGAAGGAAAGTGGGATCCTGGTAAATTTTGTTATGTTAACTCCAATGATTATTACAACATTTAAATTGGCCTGAATATTTAAGTATTTTAATGCTAGAAACTTTCTGGTTGTAAAAATTAGAACTATATTCTTCATAGTCCATTAAACTCATACTTGCATCCCACTGTAGTTTGCGGGCTGTAGTATCTGTCAAACATTGCATTTTCATAGCCACAGTGAGTTAGGAGTGTGTTGGAGTTGTGGCGTAGCTCAGAAAGTGGACTGCTGACAAAATGACTTAGTGGATGCAAATAGAGAATGTTTTTATTTAACATCAGGAGGCTTGCAGGATCCAGGTATGTGAGAGAAATTGTATCTTGTGTAAGCAGTGGAGAACAAGTCTGCCATGTTTATGGGATTAATTCTAGGCAGTATAGAGCTGCTGCAGTTCTTCTGCACTGATTGAAAGGCACTCTTCCTTAAGATGTTTTGAAAGTTTAGAATGATTATTAGAAAAAGTGATCAGTGGTTTAAAATTAAAGGTGGTAGTGCTAACTTCTAGTAAATATTTCCTTAACACAGAGGTTTTTCTTGCTATGGATTATAACCGCTGATAATTCTTGTTAGAAATTGTGATGAGTTTTTTTTTGTCTTAAATTTGGCTGCTCTGAAATTAATGCCTCCTATTTTATTATGTTGGCCCTCGATGTCAGAGGTGGATGCTGGTGGTATGGCAGTAGAGACTAAACTTTCCCGATAGCATTCCATTACACGCTGTTGCTGTGTGACAGATGGCAGCAGAGAGGCAATCTGACTGACAAAAGTAATCTGACATGGGAGTATGTGTATGAAGCAAAGGTGTGTCACCGGATTTATCCATGTAGAAAAATTGGTGTGCACTAACTGCAAATCTATGGAGACCAAAGAACAAATTTTAGCACAGTGAAACAATAGGTATTGTATTTCAGCAGTGGTGAGTGTAGGGCACCTCTGTTGGTGTAGTTGTTTTGTTTTGTTTTTGAGTGGGTCATTCAGCCTCTTGTTTATTGCTGGCAAAAATGCAGTGAATAGCTAAGAGTAGTGACTGTTGAAAACTAATGTTTTGTAGCTGAGAATTTGTTCTACCAAATATTGTTATTGTGATCTTTGTAATAGTATCTGTAAAAAGTTTTCATGGAAATAAGAAGCATTACTTTCAGAGCAACCTACTTAGTTCTTGTTTTCTCTGACCTCCAAATTTTGTGTGCAAAATTGCAGCACAGTAGCTGAGCATATTCTTCACCTAATACAGGAAATGTGGCCTAGGGCACTGTGAGAAATGGGATTTCTCACAACTGAGTAGGGAAATAACTCTGTGCACAATTTTGTTAATGAAGTATAAGCAATTCAGTGGAAACAGGGAAAAAAATAAATACCGTAGAGTTAATCGGCCTCTCAGAATTCCGTGTTTCCAGGGTGTAGTTGGAGTTTTGGAGTTGGTTATGAAATGAGGCATATAACTAAGCCTTGAACAATGAGGAAAAACTAAATATAAAGTAGATGCTCATTAACATTCTATTATCAATTGTCAGTCTTGAATAGAGAATACCTTTGGGGGAAAGAAATGCATGCCCTTGTGCAATAAAGGAGTATGTAACAAAGCTGAGGTACAGCAAGAGGATCTGAAGCTGAACAGACCATAATTTCATCAGTTGTTTTAACTCTCCTTTTACTTAATTAGTCTGCAGTTACAACTGCACAACAAAGAAAGTATAATTATTGAAGTTTGGAAGGAATTTCTGGAGGTAAACTAGTCCAACCTGCTCATCTGTTCTAACTTAAACAAGGCCAATCAAGAATTGTGTGGTCTTGTCATGCTGTAATAGAGTTGAAATCTCCCCTTCTGAAGTCTAGAGCTGTTATTCTACTTTTTGTCTTGTTCAGTTATCTTGTTTCAAACTCCATAAAGTCAGCTGTTACAGTCAAATAGAAGCATTCAAATAAAATCTTTGGGTTTTTAAAATATTTTTTCCTAATGTGATAGCTCTGTAGTAGTAACTCTGATCATCCTTCCTTCCCAGTTTTTACTTAATGTCTGTACTTCATGTTTAGCCTACACTCACTATTCTGTTCATACTCCTGGGGAAAATGTTTTTGGTGTAATGTTAACATGCTATCAGCTTCCAAACAAGGCAATGCACATCCTGACTAGCCTCAGGGAAGGGAAGGGGATATTGATGTAACCAACAAATAGTTGTGCATTCATAGATATACACACATAGATAAGTTAATTAGGCCAGCTATTATTATGCAAGTAGCTTTGATATGGACAATATCAATTATTTCCACCCCCCCGCTCCCCTTCCAGTACCTGACAGTGGCCTACAGGAAAGTTGGGGAGCTTATATAAGGGAGCTATAAGGGCATGTAGTGACAGGATGAGGGGAAATGGCTTTAAACTGGAAGAGTATAGATTTAGACTAGATATCAGGAAGGTATCTTTACTGTGAGGGTGGTGAAACACTGGAACGAGTGGTCCAGTGAGGTTGTGAATGCCCCCCTCCTGGAAGCATTTAAGGCCAGGGTGGGGTCTTAAGCAACTTGGTCTAGAGGGAGGTGTCTCTGCCTATAGCAGTGGGGTTAGAACTAGATGATCTCAAGTCCCTTCCAATTCACACCATTCTCTGAATAAGGAAACAACTGCAAGCCATCAGCTTTCTGTTATCAGGTTAACTTAGCTAGCGATCTTTCGGTTGTCTGATTGTACTGAATATCATCAAGATAAGCCTAGAAATGAAACCTTTCTCTTTAAGGGGAAAAAAGAGCTCTCTTAATCAGTTAAGTCCCGTGTCAGGCCTATGAAGACATAATTGGTTATAATTGGCATTCACAGGAGCTCTGACATGCTCTACCTGCATCGAAATGGCTCTTAGAGAGGCAACAAAATCATCTGTCTTTCTATAAATACTGCAGAAGTTTCTCTTTGCATATAAACCTGCTTGGAATTCAAGTGAGAATAGTTTGGAAAGCAAATCTTAATCCATGAGTTCATTAACAATAAATAAACTCATCTTGCTTTACTTAGTGAACTGCTGTGCCTTGTTTTAGTCTATAATGCAGCACACAACTTTAAGAACAAGCTAATGAATTGAAGGAGGATATTTGTTACGTAGTTTATGGTGGGCAGTTGACTTCCCAGACCATGGCAGAAGCTTTAGATAATTACCAGTCATTGCCAACTAATTTGATGAGTTAACGTATACAGTTGTGGGATGGGTTTTAAAACAAACTTAAGAAAGTATTTTATATGTATTTTGCATGTTATATATTCCCCATCTTGAGTCTAAAGCTGAATCGACAGAGTTCAGTCTGTAGAATTAATCTTTTTGAAAATGAAATTGTGTTCAAAGTTCCGTTATGCTATTGTGTTCTTCTAACTCGGAAGAGGGAAATTTCTTGCTTCACTATGACTTGAGACACATTTGTTTGAGTTTACCGATGGTATGTTTTGGTAGGTATGCATATAATGAGAATGTGGATACATTTTCACTGTCATTGAGTCAGCTATTTATAAATTTTCCTTGTATGTGCTTGAGTTTTTGCTCCCCTGGTAATGTGTGTTGAGATTTCTAGAAGAAGCTACTTAAATGAGGGCAAAGTGTCAATTATTTCCACTAATATGTAATATTCAGCTTTAGAGGCACTGTAGCTTTATGGGTAAGTGCAGAGATGAAGTGTAGAGTGTACAATACAGTCTCTACATCTAACTACGCTTGTTCTCTTCAGGGTTACTTGATGCACGTTGCTGGTTTGTACACTTGGGGGGATTAAGAATAGCATTAGTTGTGGTTTCTCTCTGACCAGAAATTGTACCCAGTTTTCCTGTACTTCCTGCAGTTCCACTTCCTGCAGTTCTCATACTTGATGCTGAAATGAGAGCTGAGTGGTTTGGGTTTCTATTTTGTAGCTTCTGATCTGTTGTTACAGTACTTACAAACTCAGGTGCAGTTGGTGGCTGGGACATTGAGACACATTTCTGAGCCACCTGAAATTTTGGATGTAGGATGGCAATTTTGGTTGTGTTTTCAAAGAGGCTCAGAGGCTGGGTCATAAAAATCCTGCTCGTAACTTGCAGTGTTGAGTACAACTGAGAAAGTGGTTTCTGAATACTTCTGCTTCTCAGCTTCTTTATCTGCAGTGGAAATTCCTCACTTGTATGTCTTACTGCGCTGAGATTGCCCACTGTCAATGTGGAGGACAGTGTCCAGCTTTGTGGAGGTTTTCTGTTGTCTGAAAAATAAACCAGGAAAAAAAAAACTTTAACAAATACAAAACAAAACACAAGGTGAAGGAACAAATTTCCAGGCTAACTGTAAAGAGAAGTGGTGCTAGAAACACCTGTTGTAGATATCCAAAAGTCTTAAATATTTTTGGAAAAACTCCTCAGCTATGAATAGTCTTCAACTGAAGACAAGACAGATTCCAAGAGGCCAAATGTTCCCTTTGGATCCCCAAATGAAACTAAATCCCATGTTTCTGAAACAATTTGTGATTGGGATTTTTTTGTGGTATTCTCTCCCTCACCCTTCACAAGTGTTGTGTTATCGAGCCTGTCTGGGATGATATTAAGCACTAATGGAATCAATAATTCTTGATAAGCTCTTCACTTTATCTCAGACTGCTTGCCTTTATTTAGGAACTGAAATGCCTTTCATTAAGAACCTGAAAATACACTTCAGCAGGTTTCATACAGTAAAAATGCCTGGAGTGATTTATACCAAAAGCAGATGGTTGCTTATTTGTTTGTGATTCTTCCACTGTTACGCATGTAGGAGCATTAGGATATTCTGAATAACATACATACATGTTTGCAAATATTTTCAGTAAGTAATCCATCTTTTGTCCATGTTCATGTGAGAGACACACCTTCCACAAGGAAGAAATTGAGTTTTTGTCACAGAGTCTAACAGTGCAAGCCTAATGGTGAAGGAACAGATATATTTGTCTGATTTTTAAAAAGCTTCAACTTAATACCTCCTTGTATTAGAAAAAGTCTAGTCTAGCATTCCAGAGTTATGGCTCCTTGAAGGGAAACTTGTGACTTTATAGAAGGATGAATGCATGTAGTAAGCAGGAGAGGGTAGTCTAAGTAACCATTTTGTGCACCTTAAGGTGCATGTTATCAATATTAGAGAGCTCACAATGTCATTTGTCACAAATGCGGATTTAGAGTACATTGTCTCAGTTATTACCGGCCAGAGTGTGGAAGTATGTTTTCATCATCTACTTAATTTTCCTGATTCCTTCTATGTGCTGTCAGTAGCATGGTCAGTGGAATATCTTGATTTTTACCAAGTCAACTAATGAAAGCATATGTTTGTGTATATTCCTTTTAGAAGCCATAGAATTATTTTCGGAGTATACAAATAAATGATGTGTGTAATTAATGCTTTTGTCTCTGAATTTTCTGTTTTCTAGCTGGTGCCACGTATATATTTGGGAAGAGTGGAGGTCTCATCTTGTACACCTGGCCAGCTAATGACAGACCAAGCACAAGGACTGACCGTCTTGCTGTGGGCTTCAGCACAACAGTGAAGGATGGCATTCTTGTACGGATTGACAGTGCCCCTGGACTCGGTGATTTTCTGCAACTGCATATAGTGAGTATAGCTAAACCAACATCTATGTCAAACCTGAATGTCTATCTATATGTTTAAAGAAAACTATCATGATGAAATAAGGTATGTAATTCTCAGTTCTTTTTGTATCTTCAGTACTCACCAAATTAACCTGCATTAGGTAGTCTTCAGGGTTTGTGAAAATTGTCAAATGGGATGAACAGGGAGGTAAATCTTGGTGCTGGAAGAACGGGGAATGAGGGGAAGGTCTTATAGCATTCAGTAGCAATAGAATGTATTCAAGAACTGTAGAAACAATGTGAATATAATTTCACTAATATTTCTGAAATTTTGGTGGATTATTGCTATTCTCAGAAAGGAAAGAATGAAATGGAATAAGAATTTTTTCTCACTGAGGAAGTTAAGTAGAACTGACCACGTTCTTATCTGGTGTGGAGAGAGTCAATACAACTGACGTTTGCTATTGCAGGGTAGTTCCAAATAGCATGGCCTTGCAGGAATTATTTTTCTTTTGAATGCAAATATTAATGAAGAACATCTTCAGTGAAAATGGCTTTAGTGAAAGTTTGCATTTCTGTGAGAAAATGAGACTAAGACTAGAAACCTTTTCAGCCTGTTTCTGTGTTTTTCCTTATAAGGTGGGGAGAGGGTTGGGGGCAAAACAATATTGGGTTTATTTTCCATTCTAAATAAGTAGTTAAGAAATTTTCTAGAGGTAAATGCTAGTCATGTTGCTTGATGGTCATGTTTTCCATGTTGTATGCATTAATTCATGTTGGAAGAAGAATGTGATATTTGCAGGGTTCAAATGATCTGGGGAGCTGCTGATATTTCACTGGAGATTAGAGAAGGTGTAAATAATTGTGAGGGATATCCCAGTACAATATACAGACCTAGTGTGAATGATTGAAAGTCTTAATCTGGTACAGAGGAACTTAAAATGTTCAAAATCTTGTGGAAATGTAAGGAATATTGCAGAATGTTCCTGAAGTAAAATATAAGGCTAGCGCTCATTGCCAGCATTTCATGTGGCTTTAGTTAGAATTTTGTTATAAAGCTCAGATGTTTAAAATGATTGGAGTATGACTGGGAACCATTACACTGTCACCAGTTTTGCATCTCTTTTTGTGTTCTTTCTGAATGCTTCGTGTTTTGTGTTGGAATGAAAATAAAATCAAATCCTGGCATTTTCTCCTTTTTTCCCCAAAGAAATGCTTTTCTTCTTTCAAAACAAAAGTCAAACAAAACCAAAAGCCACACTAAACAGCATTTAGCGGGTTGAAATTCTGTAGCTTCTCAAGCTAAAGAGGTTGGACGTGACTGAAGAAGAAATTGTATTCTTCAGCTATTATAACATATAAGACTTCTGTATTGTCTGTTAACTGGAAAACAATATGCAAGGCATGTGAGCAGAGGTAGAAAGATGCGAGGTGGCTAGATCTTAGGAGGAAAAAAGATAGGATCTTGTTGCTGTTGGCTGCCTTCTGGGATGTTACAGAGAAAATGGAAGTCAGACTCGTCTTAAGGTGGTGCTCAATAGAAGGAAGAGGGAAAATGCGCAGAAGTACCAACAGGGAATTTGAATCTTTTATTGAGAACTTTTAACAATGAGAGTATGTACATAATGAGTTTTTTTCAGCGTCAGTGACAAAGGTGCACAGTTTTTTTTCTCTGTAATTTGGTCTTTAGTATTTCCTCTTTCCTTACGGATGAGTCCAACAGAAATTTTTTTTGAATGGTCATGTTTTTGGCATTATCTGAGATCTAGAGACATTAGATACCTAAGCTATGATCTGTGGCTGGTATTAGTGCTAAAAGTTCTCTTGGCCACTTCAAGTACAGTTTGGCCAATTTTATGTGTAAAAATACTCACTGGCAGCAAATACAGTAGTTCAGCTTTCTCTTGTGCTTTCTTAGACATGGTGAATTAGGAGGATTTGCCAGTTATTTGTGAATAGCGAAGGTATGTTGCTGTGTTTTTCTGTGTGGTATTCACCCTTATCATGTCTACTGATAATACTGATGTTCAAATAGAAAACGTGGTCTGAGCCTCATGTCACTATATATACAGTAAATAAGTTTGAACTTTGAAAATTGCTATTGGCTTCTTGAATATCGTTAAGACTTTGTTATTTCTAGCTTATGTATAATTCAAGCATTTTATGTAAATTACTGAAAGCCACAGAACTGAGTTAACATCAAATTATTTTGGAAAAGGTTGAATACTGAAAGGTGCATCTTGACAACTAAAATGTGAGACTGTGTATGATGATTTACTTTGCAAGACATGCAAGCTTTCTGTGAGATCTGTCTTCCTGACTAAGTGAAAATTACCACATGCTGTGTGCTGTTATGTTCAAAGATGCTGTCCATCTTCTGTTTCTCAAGCCTTGTCTTTCCATTAGGCAGGACTTCCAGTGTCAAAATGTCATGGTTCTATGTTTTTTGTTTGGATAAGATAGTTCAAATGATGATTAAAGATACAGGAGAAATATATTTATATATCAGGATAAAGTTATGAAACTGCATTAAACACAGGAGAAAGAATTAGAATTAAAGTATGTATTAAATCAGGGAAAACTGATGTTAAATTAACTCATTTTATGCATTTTTAACAAACTAACAAATTGGCTTTTGGGGAGGAATTCTTCTATTTATTTTAACTGATGGATGTTTTTGAATGAGTACTGGAGAGGCCTCTTTTTCTGGGGTCTTTCTGGTATGCCAGTCAGACCTTTATTTATAAAAACTATTTTTCAAGGATAGTATTTACTAAACTCTGGCCTTCTCATTCTTCCTTAGCTGCTCTGTTGTTTATTATAGTTAACAAATTTTTTAGTGATCATTTTGTACTGTGCATTACTACACTAAAACAATCCAGTCATAGTATGGGTTGTATTGTATACAAATCTGGTACAATTTTAAAGGTTGTTAAAGGAACTTGTATTATTCTAGAGAGACTTCTTAATAGTTTCCATGATTTTTTTTTTTTTAATACTGTGTATGTTTTGGGGCATTCATTATAATCTTTCCAAGAGACAAAAAGGCAAAGAAGGTATCTTTAACAAAGACTTGGATATTGTTTAATTTAAGATCTGTTTGGATTTCATTTTAAAATTACTACTCCTTCAGACATTGTGGAAATTCATTAACTAAACTGTCTCTTAAATGACAAAAAATTACAACCTCTGAAACTACTTTCTCTCCTGATTTACAATGTAGAATAAGCCAGCAGCACTGGGAAAATAGATGGCATGCATTTCAGATCGATGTTGTATATGAAGCATGAGGCGTTAGTGTGAATAGCTCTAACTGGATCATATAGTCCAACTCCCCTGCAATGAACAGGAACATTCACAGATAGATCTGGTTGCCCAGAAGCTGGTCCAGCGTGACCTTGACTTGTCTACAGGAATGGGGCATCCACCACATCTCCTGGCAACCTGTTCCAGTGCCTCACCACCCTCACTGTAAAGTACTTTTTTTTTTTTTTTATGTCCAACCTAACTCTACCCTCTTTAAGCTTAAAACCCTTTCCCCTTGTCCTATTATAACAGATCCTTTAAAGAATCTGTTCTCTTCTTTCCTGTAGCTCCCCTTCAGGTATTAAAGGGTGACTATTGGGTCACCTTGGAGTCTTGTCTTCTCCAGGCTGAACAGTTCTTTCAATCTATCCTTATAGGAGAGGTTCCATCTCTCGGATCATTTTTGAGGCTTTTCTCTGAATGCAGTTGCACAGATCAGTGTTTTTTCCTCTACTGAGGACTCCACATCTGGATGCTGTACTTCAGGTGAGGCATCTGCCAGGCAGAGAGACAGGATCACCTCCCTCAGCCTGCTGTACATGTTTCTTCTGATGCAGCCCAGGCTTGGCTTTCTGGCTGTAAGGGCACATTGCTGCCTCACGTCCAGCTTCTCATCAGTATCCTTTTTTTGGTAGGCCTGCCCTCAATCCTTTCATCTCCCACCTTGTGTTGGTGGTGAGGGTTGCCTTGACCCAGGTACTAGACTTTGCACTTCAGTTTGCTGAATCTCATGAGCTTCACCTGGGCTAATGGTTCAAACCTGTCTAGGTCCTTCTGGATGGTATCCTGTCTCTTGGGTGTGTTGACAGCACCCTGCAGCTTGGTGTCATCAGTAAACTTGCTGAAGATGCAGCTGACATGCTGTCAGTGTCAGTGAAGATTTTAAAGAATATTGGTCCCAGCACTGACCCCTGTGGGGCACCACTTGTCATTGGTCTCCATCTAGATATTGAGCCATTGACCACCACCCTCTGGGCTTGATCCTGCAGCCAGTTCTTTGTCCATTGAACAGCCCAGTCATCAAATCTATGTCTTTCCAATTTTGAGAGTAGGCTGTTGTGGGGTACTGCGTCAAAGGTCTTATGAAGTCCAGGTAGATGAGATCAGTGGCTTTTGCCTTGTCCACTGATGCAGTGGCACCATCATAAAAGACCACTAGGTTGGTCAAACAGGATTAGCCCTCAGTGAAACCATGCCGGTTCTCCCATATCACTTCTCTATCTTCTACATGCCTTAGCATAGCTTCCAGGAGGACCCGCTCTGTGATCTTTCCTGGCCCTGAGGCGAGACCAACAAGTTGGTAGTTTCTGAGGTCATCCTTTTTACCCTTCTTAAAAATGGGTGTGATATTGCCTTTTTTTTCCAGTCACCAGGGGCTTCACCTCATTGCCACGACTTTTTAAATATCATTGTGAGTGGATTGGTGACTATATCAGCTAATTCCACCAGGATGTATCTTACTGGTATTCTAGACTTTCGGATGTTCAGGCTCTGCAGGTGGTCACAAATCTGATCTTCCCTTGCAGCAGGAAGAACACTTCCTCCCCAGTCTGCTCCTATCTAACCAAATAATGTCTCCATATCTAAATTATGAGTTATATTTACAAGTTCAGAACAGGGCTTTTACTCTTGCTTTTCCAGGCCTTAAACCTGTATAAAATAAGTCTTTGAGTTTCATTTGCTTCTTTGAGTGTACCAAAAGCAGTTGAGCATCAATGTACGAGGGTTATCTTCATTTCTGAAGTTTAGTGCTTATCATGTGGCATTTCATTCAAGAACCAGCAATGGTCTGTGTACATTTCTCTTGTCTGTTTAAACAAATTAGGAGCCTCTAAAGGTGGTTGTAGAATAAAACATCTTACACGGAATTTATACACTGAAGCATGCCAACAGATCACCAAAAAATAAGGTGGATCAGGGGCTTCTTCAGTGAAGCAAGGAATTGTTTATTAACTGGCTAGGTACAGGAGACATCTTGTGTAATGTATGCTTGTATAGTTAATAAAGAGAAGCAACTTGTGTATGAGAATGGCTGGACTCTTACTGATTAAGGACGGAAATTAGGATGAGTTTTCAAGCAAAATGTTACGTTGTCTGAATCCTTAGAAAGTCTAAGAGAACAGACTGTCTGAAGACATTTTCCACCAAGATAAAAACCAACTGAGGGTATACTCTGCAGGTCTCCTATAATTATTCACATATAAAATCTATCTGAATGCAGCTTTCTATTATGGATGAGTTCTCTGGCACAGACTTTTAAATGCACCGTCTTTAATAGGTGCAACCTGGGGATTAACATATGCACGAAGACTTGAAAGCTTGAGTGCTAACCTTCCAGACAAGAAGGCAAATAAGCTGAATGAAGGAATCAGAACTGTTCTGGTTTAATTTTGGGATATGAAGATATAGCAGGGTTTTTCTTTCATTTCTTTGTTTTTTTTAAATAAGCATTTGCAGCTGTAGTTCATTAAGTTATCTCTGTACTAGGTAGCATTCTGGCACTGTAATGTTTGGTGTGGGAGTATTGTCTCCTAACAACACTGGGTAACTTAATGCTATAACATAGCTTGAGCTATTGTATTGCAAACATATTCTAAGCATTACACTGTGCATCACAAAAGTCTACCTCCCTTCTATAATTATTGATAATGATAAAAGTTATGTTGTCTCTTCTTTTTTGCTTAGGATGGCAGTCATTTTCAGATGAGACTAGCATCTTAATCATGCTAAATTTTTTTGTTGATCTATCTTTGTGTAACAAGGTATGGTGTATTATGTAAAGATGAATTTCTTGGTATTCCACAAAAATTAGTTGGATTTTTTCATGACTATTTTGATGTTTTATGACCATGACAGAGTAATGACATGAAGTACCTTTTGTAATTATTAGACAGTGTCCTGGGAGATCAGTTACTGAACAGAATAGCTGGGAAAAATGAACATTGCAAAGACCTACTTGGAATCCATTCTGGCCAGGGTCAGCCTGCTTTATGTAATCTTTAACTAGAAGAAGGTCTCTGTTCCTGACTAAGTACTTAAAAAATATTTAAGTGTACAAAGGTGCACATATACCCAATTCATCCACATTAAAAAAAAATAGAGCTAAGGTAGCATCTACTTATGTTGGGTTTGTAGAATGAAGAACACGGCAAACACAAACTTCTGCATTGTTGTTTTGCATGTGAAAAGCTGTATCTGAGTGTATTTGAAGTATGCACATCAGAAACTATATCTGTCCTGGTTTTCATATTGTAGTGTATGGAGTTTCATATTGTATGATATGGAGTATTCCATATCATTCCTTACCTCAATCAAGTCACTTTTCCTATTCCATTTCCTTTCTCCTGTGGGGAGGGAGGGATGTCACGCAATTAACTCTTCAAACTGCAACAATCTGAGTGAGCCTCAAATTTGAGATATGCATCGTTGTCTGCTTTGACAGCTAGCAGAAAATAGCTAAGGTTTTTGATTTATTAATTTTGATGAAACTGTTCTACTTAAACATTCAGGAATTCTGACCAAAAATGTCTTCAAGTTTTGTGTTGTTCTTCTCTAAACTCATTGGATCCACAAAGTCCTTTGTGTTTGTGCATGCTGTATTTACTTTTCCCTAGAGCACATACAAATAAGTAAAACTAATTTGAAGGAAAGAGAATTGACTTAAAATTTCCAAAGCAGCTTTAAAACATGTTATTGTTACTTCTACTTTTATTTTGGAAAGTGAATTAAAAAATCACTTTTCATGTATTTGGACAAGTTCATATTATGCATGGAAACTGTCTATGTATTATCTACTAGCTCTTGGGAAGAGCCTGTGGTAGCTGACAAAGAGTTGAGAGTAAACCTTTGAAGGTTAAGGAGCTTTTCACCCTAGTATGCTGTTTATGGCTGGCACAGCTTGTTGCTGTACCTTATCAAGTGATTGTGACGTCCTTTTGAGGTTCAGTCCCTGTTTTGTTGCCAGTGGCTGCACCGTGTGTATGAATGAATATATGTAGTTGAATGCAGTAGTGCAGGAAATAGCACACTGATATCCTGTGGATAAAGATGATAGATTTTAGATCCCTTGTTCCACTCAAGCAGCATGGAAGCTCAGTGCTTTGATATAGAGGGACTCATTAACTCTTCACTCAGAAACAGTTTATGCATAGATCCTAGTGCTTTCACTGTTATTGAAGGTTGTGAAACTAATTGGAGTTATCGTAGAAAGAGCTGAAAGAGCGATATTAGCAAAAATGATAAAATTGCAGATTGGGCCACAAGTTCACCTTATTAGAGTTACAAACCTGAAAAGAATATTGGGGCTTCAGCTCTGCAGGCTGATTTGAGTTTAGTTTGACAATAGAGAATGGAAAACTAAGAACTGGAAGGGAGATTTACTGGAAAGTTATATCGATAATTTTGTAAAATGTAGATTAAATATATGATGATCTAATTTTTTTCCATAAGAAGAGAGGTTTGCTGGTTTATCTTATTTTGTTTAATCAAGGAAGCTGGCTTCTATTGCTAAGATAATGATTTGGTGTAATGGACAACAGCTTCTTCTTGCCCCAGTATGAACCTGCTCATTTTAGTGTTGTGCATCTAGCAAAGCCAGACCCTAATATTTCAGTGCAAGTGCAGAAATGAACAAGCAAAAACAAACAAACAAACTAAAAACTCTCCTAATTTGAAAAAAAAAAAAAGTCTGTGAGGTAGCTGATGTGAGAGATTATTCTGTAAGTATGCAACTTCTGTTAAAATACATCATGAAGCTTTGAAACCTGTTTAATTTGTGACAGTACCTTAAGTTTTGTTCTGGTTGTTTGAATCACTGAGTTGTTAAATGATCAATTCTCAATCTTCTAAAGTAGCTATCTATAGACTTCGTATATTACGTAATGTTAAATGTTAGGTTATCACTTCTTTATATAAAATGCAAAATAACAAATACAGTACTTTTTTAATGGTTATTTTATTTTAGCCTGTGTTTATAATGTTGGTGGAATACTTCATCTAGGGCTTTATAATATATAATAATTTCAGTGCAACTTGAACTGAATTGTCTTTACTGTTTTTGCAGTACTTAATATTTGAGAGCTTTTTAAGATTTGAAGATTTTCTCATTTTGTAAAACAGTTTGTCAGAGAGTGAGTAAGCCACAAAATATTGGGTCTTTTTTTCATGCTGAGAAAGTTTATATATTTCTTACTGCGGTTCTTTTTGTTGTTGTGCATGTTGTGTTGTTGTCTTTCCTTAAGAATTAAATACAAGTAGTGAAATGGTGTACTTTTATTTTAAGCTGAGTCAAATAAGAAGAAACCCAGATAGGATCCAGTGCATTTCTTTTCTTGAAATATCAAACATTTGAAGAAAACGTCTCAGATTTTTATTGTTCATTGTGAAGGAAGCAGAAGTCGTTGATATTTGAAGACTGTATACTAACAACTGGTAGTATTAATTCTTTACGTGAAGCACTGAACCTACAGAGTGGTTCAGAGAAAAACATCTTCTGTATGCATGGATAAATTGCACTAATAGATTCTAAATTAAATCTGCTTGTAATTAAAGCCTTTATCACCTTCTCTATGGCTGCAGCAAAAAAAAAAAAAAAAAAATTCTTGATCTTGGTGTTAATGGATAGCAGCAGGGTACGGTAATAATTCACTGTGTGTTCAAACATGCTGAGTACTACTCAAAAGCAATTAAACAAGGGCAATCATCAGTTTAATTTACCCCTTACTTGGTATCTGATGCAACCTTCTCATCAAAGGTTAACAACTGCTCAGTACTACATCTGTTACAGTGAAATGAATTGTTCTTCTATTAAGTCTCTAGGAAGAACGTCTTAAAAGAAAACATAGTATTGAATCTTTCTAATAAAATGTAAACTTATCTAATTCAAACAATGTGTAACATGTTTGCACTACAACTTTAATTTCCAAGGATTTCAAAATACAGCTTAGAGAAAAAGATAAATTAATCAATGGCATGCATCTGGTTATAGGATAAAAATAAACTCTTCTACAGAGCGTGAAAAACTAGTCCACAGTTCTACATGAGAAATGAACGAAGAATGCTACCTTTTCCTTTTTCAAAAGGAACTGCAGGGAGAATTTAAAGGAGTGCACAGAACTAGTTTTGCTAGAACTCCAGCATCCAACTTCTTACATGCTTGCTTATTCATGAAGAGGCACAGTTCTTATTCAAAACCACTGCCTTCACAGTTGTTACAATGATTGAAATGCACATGTATTTTAAAACATCTAAACAATCACAATACATCAAAGTATTTCTTTGAAAGGTGTATGTGAACATCTTTATAAAATGAGAAAACTAGGGAATTGAGATTAGATGATGTAACTGAAGATATAACATTGGAATTGGAGATGATTATCTCTGAATGGTTCTCTTTCCTCAAAACAGTAAGACCTCTTTCCTTGTACCTCTTTTGAACCACTCTCAGGGGACAATGCTAACTGCAGGGAAAGTGTAATACCTTTGGAAAGCTGCTGTTGCCCATAATATATGAGGGTCAATTTTATAGCATCAGGTGGTGGTGTTTTTGTTTGCTTTTTCCTTTTCATTCAAATGCGCTGGGTCCTGAACTTTTTTAGCTTGTGTGTTGCTGAGATCATAGTCTGAAATGGTATTATTCGTGCTAATAAGACTCTCCCATTTGTTAACCTTTCAGTACATAAAGCGTGATTGAACTGAGAACTTCCTACTGGTTTGAGAGGCTTTTATGCCTCTTGTGCAAAAGAATTGGTATGGGGAAGACTGCAAGCACAGTCCCAAACAAAGCTGAAGTAAAACTTTAGTGTGAAAGCTCTTAACTATGTTTGTCATTTTTTTTTTCCTCTTCTACTTTTAAATTTCAGATGCTTTAAGCAATTTGCAAACTACTGACTAGTGCGATTTGGGCCAGCATAAAGCATCAGCTGAGAGGTTTTTTTTTTGCCTGTACTGATGACTATGTACACTACTAGCTTGGAATATCTAAACTTACTTTCAGTGCATGCTGTCCCTGTTTTAGCTTATTCTTTATTCTTGTCAATTACTGATGCCAGGAGTGGAGTCTATGCAATCTGTGTAATAGCAAAAATTAAGTATGATAAAGAAGAGTATATTGTACTGATTCAAGCTTCCTTTACTCTGTTATCATTTATCATTTCCAGATAATCTCACGTGAACAGCAATAAAATACACCGACGCTGAAATTCAATATATGTAAAATGATGCTAACATCACGCCTCTTTAGTATGATGCTGCTCAGCCTTAGAGATAATTCTGTGGAGTACACCATATCATGCTTCTGTTATACAATTTGAACTAAAGTTAGGGAAGATCCTCAAACTTTAACAGGCATTTCCTCTCCTTTAAGGGAGGTAGAATCTACTTTTCCTTGGAGACTGCTTTGAGTGTACAGTTAAAATAGATTTTATGAACTTATTTTTTGTTACCCTTTTGTATATGGAATGCTGTAGCTTAAATATATTTCAGGAGACTAGGTGCTCACTGTACAGTGATCTTTAGGTGTGATTCAGGTGGGGGCAGCACATGCTGCAACATTTCAAACTGAAGTAAATGGACCTCTGCAACAGGAGAGTCTTTCTGTACCTGCTAAGGCAATGAATTGGGCAACACATGGAAAGATTGTGAGGACCTATTGAAAGGTATTTAAGCTATACAGCTGGGAGGGTTTCAAGGGAGGGAGAGGTGGGTTTGTTTCAGGTGGTGTTATACAAGTGCACTGAAGAGCTGAGGCAGGAGAGGTCATTTCAACATGAATAGATTTCTTTGTTTAGTGCCTAAATTTATACTCAGTGACCTCTAACATCGTGGGGAGTGCAGAACTGTCTGCACCTTGTTGCAAGTGATTGTTTTATGAAACTGTCACTTTTAATTACCACGAAGACCTAACTTCATTCACACTCCTACAGTATTGGGTTTACAGAAAGGGTTTTACAAGAGCTATTTCAGTGCACTGTTTGATATACTGAAAAGATTTTCCTGTGATATGGTAAAATTCTGTTGTGAAAGTGAGTAATACTCTTCTTGTGTTTATCCTGAAAAATCTGTCTTACATATGTGAATCTTTACTGCTTCTTTCAATGCATAAATGTAGTTCTTATTGTTGGTGGTATTTTCAAGACCTTACACTGTATGTATTCTTGTCTGTTCTTTGCAGAAGGGAGGGATGTTGTGGTTTCTCAAATATTTCTTTAAATAAGCCAAATTGAATAGAGCTCTTCAGTAATGATTATTGTTAATTACATCAAGGTTTTTAAATGAAATGATCTTCAGTCACTTTGCCTTTTTCCTGCAGACTCCATTCATATAGTTCGGATTATCTTATTGTGAATTTTTTTCCCTTAGAACTGATTTTAAAATGAAACTGGTTTTAAAATCCTTTTCGATCTGAGTTCTAATCAGAATCTGTTTGAAGCATTCAGCTGTGTTCAAGAGGACTGATTACATTATAGCACCAGATAAGCATTGCTGCTTTGTTGTAAACTGACCCAAGATTGATATATGCAAGCTACTTAGGGTATCTTAATACTATGTGTTTGGTTTATGCTTGGATGTGTAGATGTACTAGGGTTATGTGCAGAGGCTTTAGTAGCAGGACACCTGCAGGGGTGGCTTCTGTGATCAGCAGCTGCCTTTGGTGTTCTCAGGTCGCCTTTAGTTTCTCACTGCGCTAGTCTGTTAGTAATAGGTATTAAATTATATTAATCTCCCTACAGTTAATCTGTTTTGCCCGTGATAGTAATTGATGACTGATCTTCCTGTTTTTATCTCAACCCTTGAGCCCATTTTTTATTGTTTTTTTTTTTTCCCTCTCTTTTTGAGGAGAGGGAATAAAGAAGCAATACAGTAGAGTTAGTGTGAAATAGAAACTGTGAAACAACCAGAGCTCAGTGCATCTGCATGCAGTTGTCTTTGTTTCAGAAACCTTTTACAGAAGTAATGTGTTCAATTTAAAAAAACTCTTAACCAAGGGCTTTAGGTTCCCTTCCAATTTGTTGTCCTGTGTCATGACATTAACACTTTGTATTCATAATTCTTGTTTGCTCATTTATGCATTTTTTAGTGATAACTGTGTTCAATGATAATGCTGAGTTAAAAGGAAGATGGGTTGTCCTCTGGCTTTCAACTGTCAGTCTTGGAAATGATAAACATTTTGACGTGTTAGGAGACACACTGGCTCAGTTTGTAAGATATGTGTCAGACTGGAAATCACATGATAGGCAGGATTCCTGAGATAGTCATTAATGGGCTTCTGAACTGGTGAATAGAGCATGGTAAATCTGGCCTTTGAGATAATTGAGAAGACATCTCTTGTAATGTGAGCAGCAGTACTGAAGGATGATTGCTACTCTTTGGGGACAGACGATAATACCTTGTTACATGCAATTTGAAGTTGCACACCAAATATTGATCTAGTCTGGCCATGTTTTAACATCCTTTAGCAGCTGCCTGATGCATTTCCTCCTTGCCCTGCTCCTATCCACTTTCTATCACAAAAACTATTTGTTGGAGTAATTCCATTTACTTAATGAAAAATGTAGGTTACAGAACAGGCATGATAGCTGAGAAAATAAGTTTTATAGAGGCATGGAAGAGTAATTCTGATTTTTAAAACGTGCAAGTAGGCAAAAAGTAGAAGTGTGAGCTGTTTTGTCTGCTTCACTTACGTATTGCATTAGAGCTTTCTATATTGTTCTTCTTATAATTACCTTGATGCGACACACATCATGACCAAAGAAACAAAGAAGGACCGGTGATAACTAGTACACTTGATAATGACACAGTGAGATGCACGTGGTACCTGTTTCTCACTGCTTTCTTTGAATAAAATATGATCTTCAAAAAAAGTTGCAAGTTCTAATTCTTAAATGGCTTAAATATACTGAAATTGAGGCAAGTTTTTATTTCTACAGGATTATTTTGATTGCAGAAATCTCTTCATTAGGGTTAATGGAGCTGTGACAGCATTCAATTAATGATGTATGTTCCACAGTGCTTGCCGAAAGAAGTTCCTCATTTGAACTTACCCATGAAAGTTTCACTGGACACTGATCATTCACTGGATAGTTATTTCCTTAAACCATAAAGGAAAAAAAAATGGATTTAGGTTCTCGCCTCTCATACTGTAATGTGTGCACTCCTATGTCAAAAGTCACCTTTCTCCTGGGAGGATGAGTATGTTGCTCTTTCTCCAAAACTGCTGATAGTGGATGTCTTTGGACTTTGGAGGTCACCAGTATCGCTAGAGCAAAGTCAGGTCAGAGGAATACATTTGAATTAGCTGGAGCTTAAAGGATTAACTGCTGAACATTATTCAGTACTTTTTACTAAGTCCTTCACTTTTAATGCCGTTGTGTTTTGGGAGGGGCTGTAGATCAGCTAGAACAAATTCTGTGCCTCTTTCCTACTCCTTTCTGAAATCAGGTGACATCTGATAGCATGTGCTCCCTTGTAGGATTGTTGCTTTGTTTCGTTTTCTAGTGAAATGCCTGAGTGGTTGGCTCTCTTCATTTGAAGTGTATTTTTGTCAATTATGAGAGTGAAATGGAGATTCATTGTTCTTATAGCTGGCTTAAAATCAGAACAAATAAAATGAGTCCTTGGGTACTTTGGGCTCCTTGCTTACATTGCTTGGACTGAAAAGCCTGTGGTCCACTTCACTGTTAAATTACACTGTCTTGGTTGTATAAACTAAATCCAGAGGTGACAGGAAGCATTACATACTAGCATAAATGAGGAGGTTATTGTGAATGCAATTTGGTGCCAATGCTGTATATCCATAGATGCGAATGAAGCTTGTCTAAATGCCAGTGAGGAGAGACGAGAGGGACTTGTGCAGCCACGTTGTATTATCATATGATATTATACTGTGTATTGGGTGTAAATGACAGTGTTAACAGCAGGAGGGGCTGAAGCAATAGCCTTTGAGAGAGGATGCTGTGGTCTGCCCCCATGCTGTACGCAACTGTCTCCAGCAGACTAAATGCAGGATGTAGCTAAGCCTAATAGCTAACGCAGCTGATGGTTCTTCTGTAATAACATTAAAGAAATGGCAGAAAATGCCTAAGAGAGAAAAGGATGGGAAAAGAATAAGTCATAAACATTAGGGGGAACATCTGCTATGGAGCACTTCCTCCTCCAACAGAGCAGATACCCTTGTTCCTTGCTTGCCCAAGGGGGAAAGTGAATAAGCAGCTAGTAGGATGTTTGAATTCCACCAGAGCCAACCCACCACCAAGCATTAGTGGCACAACTGTGTGGAAATAGAGGGTAAAGTTTCTTAAAGGCCTTTGTTAGTAAAGCTAACCTCACCTACTGTAGCAGTAGTAAAATTTAATGTTGAAAACTACTATGAGTCTCAAGGTGTTTTGTTGTTGTTTTTATAATGAGGATGGAAAATAGGCCAAGATTACTAAAGGTTTGTGTCTCATTGATGATAAATTTAGTCTTCAAAGATTCATCACAGTGTCTCATGCTGACTGGAGTTGTGCTGCTTCTCATGATCTCTGTGTTCCTGCCTCTCTTTACACATCATCTGTTAACAGAATGCTGACTGCTTGCTAGGAAATGTGTAGTTATGAGGGTGAACAGCAAACCAAATTTTAGGCGAATTTAGCTGAGGCTGTGGAACATGAACTCATTTGCTTGCTTGAAAGAACCTCAAAGTCCTCAAAAGGACCTGGAGTTACCTTCAGCATATGGAAGGAGTACTATTAAATGGTATAAAAGGGTGCCTTATTGTAGTAATATGAATATAGTCTGACTCTTTTCAAAGCACTCTGATTATTCTTGATAGGAACAGAATATTATGCTGAGAATACTCACATCAATATTAGATTTGAAGACTTGATATTGATAAGGTTTTAGCAATAACCTTCATAGTTTCTGTTGTTAGATTTGTGTTACTCATGTCCTTGGTTGGACAGACTTACCTCAGAATGAATAAGTATACCGTATCACTTTACGTATTCAGAAACATTAGTTACATTTCTCAAAGATCTACCAAGGAGGTGCAAGTTAATACCTAAAACAGGCCAGGCTTTCCTAAGAATTTATGCAAAGAAATTAAGGGGTAAAACAGTCCCAAAGGTCAGCAGTACACTGCAAGCAATACCTTATACAAAGATGATAGTAGGATTAAGTAGATATCCAACCATCGTATTAATCTTGTATATCTTCTGTAAAATCTATCGTAGTCTTTACCTTTGATGATAGACTACAGGGTATATGGAACATTGAAGCATTGGAAACCTCAGGGAGAGCTGTCTTCTAAGGATAAAAGCTGAAAATTAGAATGCGTAGTGTATAATAGAAATACAGAAACTAGATAAAGCTTGTTTTCTAGATTTCTGGTATGAAAAAAGATCGAAGGTTCTCTGAAATAGATTAAGAATAGTGCCCCAAGGGCTTTCTGATTAGCTAGGTTTAGGTTCAGTTTATTTTTATAACGATCTGAGGGCAGGGAAATTGTCATTTTGCAAACTCATGGGAATATTGTTTATCTGTTTATTGGAAATTGGTGATATGGTGCCTGATGTTTAGTAGCAAATTTATAATTATCAAAATTGCATATTAAATTTTAACTGCAGTGCAACAAAGAAAAAGCAAATAAGATGAAAAACATCTAAGTTTTGAGGGGAAAAAAAGACAACTGAAAGATATGGTACTTCTAGTAGTAATGAAGAATTCAGGAATTAGAAAACAGATATATAATCATTTCAACTCAAGACAGATTGCATTGCGTTTTCTGGGTCTTTTGCACTTAGTTTACTGTTAACAAGTTATAAGGATTTTACCACTTTGTAGAAGTGATGATTTCACATCTGAGTAGGCTTGAATGTTTAATATGGTAATAAAAATCTTAATATAATTTTTTTGGAAAGACATGTTTCTATTGATACTACTTAAGCATTTTCCTCAATGAGGGATTTGCTTTTCAAGGGAAAAGCTTTCACGTATGTGAAAGTAATATTTTGAAGAGAACTTCTGGGCTAATGTTCTTACAGCTTTCAACGCTGATTGTAGTTATTCTGGAATGACCGTGGACAAAGATCTTTCCACTTAGTGTCCTAGCATGCGACTATTGCTTTCACTGATGCTTACTTAAATGCTTATCAGATGTTGTTTCAGCTTTTCTTTATAAACATCATAGACCCTATTTAAAAACCTCCAGTGCTTCTTCACTGGTAAGCCTTAATGAATTAGATACAGAACTGGAGCCCACTGTGATGTCTAAATTGGGAAGGTTTTGAGGGGTTCATGTTCCATTTTGCATCACCTAAACTTTTTTTGAAGAAGCACGTTGTCTGAAATGGCATTTGATATTTTTCTACTTTGCTAGTGGAGTCTAATCATGCAGCCAGATAATACAATACAGTTGCTAAGAGATATCAACTTTAAAAGCCTGTCACTGTCTTATAAATACTTTTTGATGGGTACAAGAGAACAGTGGACAAACTGATTAATATTTGATAAGCCTTCATTTAATGGCTTCAGCCTTTGTAATTAACCTTCTGTTTCATTTAAAATATGTGTACGTTTTCAGGTCAAACACTTGGGGTGGGATACACTGAACTGTCAAAATGAAAGATGAAATGATGTGCTGGGATCTCCAGGTTGTTCACAGTACTGGGAGACTGAGCAAAATGCTATTTAAAATTCACTGTTTTGTGCCAACTTCATTACACACACTTGTATTACAACAGCTTTTTGGATCAGTCCACCTATAGTGCCACAGCATTTGTGTAAATGAGAAAAGGTAAGAGATGACTCATCCTGGAATTCGAAGGTTTTTCTATGCAGCATGAGAGAGGATGTAGTGCATTGAGTACAAATCTTTTTGTAGAACTCCCTTGTCCAGCCCAAGACAAACTGTTGCACAGAGCTCTTTTCTTCCTGACAGCTATTTTTTGCTCTCTGGCTGAGCAGAATATTCTTCAAAACATTCACTGCAATTATAGAGTCCTCTAGTTTGGAAAGACCTTCAAAATCATGAAGGCCAACTACATACCTCATGTGAGTCTCATCACTTAATTACATTCCTTATTTCCTTAACTTGTTTGCATGCTGATTCCAAACTGAAATCTTAGGTAGAAGACCCTTATTCCAACCCAGTATGCTCTTATTATCCACTTCAGATGGAGAAGACAGAGGATTCGGGGTCTACACTGGTAACCTGGGTTATTTTTTCCAGTTGCAGTGAAAACGAGGGTAAAAGAAAAAGTAATTGCTATGCCATCTGCCATTTAGTCTTACTGGGTTGTTTCTTCTATTGGTTTAAAACCAACTGTTATATTTCATTACATTGATATCATAAACCTGTTATGTTTAAAGATAGAACTCCATGGAACGGAGATCAGAAAAATCTATTTCAGCAACAATCAGCACTAGTAACAAATAAAATGAAAGAAAAGGAATATATGGGGGAAATAATATCAACAACTCAAAACAAATTCACACCAGAAAAGTAATGTGAATTTACAGCAATTATTGTTCTGAAATTCCCTCTAAGCTGATTTGAGACCAAAGCAGACTGATCCAAGTGCGGCTTAATGGGAAGTAGTTGATGTTTGGGTAGCCTAAATGAAGAGCTGATTCAGGCTCCATCTAGAAAGAAGAGCTGGTTGAAACTATTGACATTTCTGCTTTTCATTGCAATTATAAGAAACGCTATTGCCACCTCTTGGAAGATGATTAAAGTAATTGCCATCTTTTTGTTCTCCTTCAATTGCAATCACTGGATGACTGCTTTCTTCTGTGTCTTGATGTGTTATGCTCTGAATCTGTTTCCTAGAGAAAAAGTCAGACTCAGCATAATTGGGCCATTTCCCTGTCACAGTGGTTTCCTTTTGAATCGTGTTACTCTCTACGGGTTGTAGTGAGGTCAATCACATTCAGTCAAATGGCTGAACAGTTAAGTGTAGTAGAATGAAGTACCTGCTGTCCATGCAAGTTGGAGGAAAAAAATATGAAAGGACAGTCTTGGGAAAAGAGGTATCCTTGCTGTTGTTAGCAAAACTTTGCCCGTTTACAACTCATGCTCACTTGAATTTGTCCTGAAAAGAGAAAGTTTGTGTCCTTGTGATGTGCAAGTTCTCTCATCAATATTAATGTCATGGCAGTCAAGTAGCATTCCTCTATACTAATCTGCTGTTACAGGAAAGCATCTCTGTATATTCATACAATATCATGGCACAGTACCCCTGAATTGGATGTCAGGTGACCTTGAAGTATCATGCAAGGTGATCCAACGTTACAATGCAAAATGATCTCTGATTCAGTGCCGTGACCCAGTGTAGTGATTATTGATCAAACATTAGGGTTCAGTCTTGCACTCACTGTGCCACTACCATCATTATTGACTTAAGAGCATGATGCAGGGTCATTTTGTGAGACCTCACATAGCACTGTTGAGATTCGTTGTCTTTGCATATTGATGCAATGTTATTTGTTGTTAGTCTAGTTTCTCTTTATGGAAATTATAATCTATCTGGTGCAGAGTTTCTTTATGTTTACAAATTACTAATGACACTATAGACTGAATAATGCTTCAGTGTTATGTAGTGATACTTGCAAGGATACCAGTGCATCCTTACTCTAATGAGCCAAGCCCACACCTGTTAACATTATATATCCACCTCTACTCTCACCATCAGTGTGCACATAGCTGTATTGAAGGACCATTATTAGAGCTAGGAAATTTCAAAGAAATTTTAAATATCCATAAATTTGGGGATAAACTTATTATCTTTATGAAACTGTTCTAGCACAATGGTATCTATTCAAGCAAAACTCCTGTTTTCAGTTGCATCTGTGAATGTTCTATACTACAAATCATATCTAAGGGTCTATAGAGTGAGTGAAACTGATGAGTAACATCTACTTACTGAGTTCGAATACGTGACTGTGCAAGTGCTTACTGTACAAAATTAACTGTTTTGTGTGCATAACTTGGCTTTAACCAAAACAAACTAAAAAAAAAAAACAACTCTGAGGTTTTACTGTGGGACACAGCATGGACGTGTCCAGGTCATAACAGGACTGGAATTTTAGTCATACAGCACTTCCTTTTGCTACTTGAACTAGCATAGTAACTTATGGGAGTAGCATTATTTTTGACCATGTTGTCCTAAAGATCAAGACAGGATTTTTATGGCGGTAACTTTTACTACCAATTAGACAAATGCCAGCAAGCTTCTGGGAAAATGAGGTTTTATTCCCAAAAGCAGTAGTAAACCAACATTTTCCTCCTTTGGGATGTGAAGAAAGAGATTGTGTGTCTCCATAGCTTCTTTTTCTCGTACCGTACAAGTTTTGTTTAAAAAAGATGCCACAAACCATCCCAAGATTGCTCATGCCATTCTTTGTGTTAGGCAATCACTTAAGTGAGTTGAGATAATTAATTGCGTGAGTCACTGACACAGGTATTTGTTTGAAGTACAGAAATATTGTGGTCTAGGAAGTGGCAGAGGCTATTCCTGGCTCCGGAGAGGAGCAGTACTGAAGGAGCGAAGATTTTGTTGATGCTGAAATTTTAATGCAATGAACAGTATAAGGCAGACATGTAGCATGAGAAACTTCTAAATGTTTCTGATTTTGAAATCATAATAGCTTGGTGTAAGTTATTTTAATGGGAATTGTCAAGTATCTTTATTAGGAGGAAGTCCCCTCATTAATAGTCCTTAATGTGCTAGAAAAAATCTATTGTTTCCCTTTGACTTATCCATTATTCAGTCTTTGATTCTTGTAATGCAGTTCTCATTTAGAAGTTGCTTAGCAGTATCATCTTACATTTTAATTTCATATTGCAGAAATATTTGTCAAATCTCAAACACTGGATTATACCATCAAATAGATCAGGCAAGTTTGACAGCAAAGTAACAAAATGGGGAAATACAGAGGATATATTTCATATTGGTAATTAGCAGCATTACAGAGGGAGGCAGAGAAGTGGTAAGCAGCAGTTAAATGACACTTTCGTAGTGATGCATTTACAGGTGACCTGAAGTTAGTTAAACATCTTTGAAGATAAACTGTTAGGTTATTCCTTGTGTGCTGGTGTAACTATTACTTTTGATAACAATAGCTTCAAAATCTGTCAATAGGTTGTTTTTTCTCTTTCCTTTAGAGTTTTAATTTAGTGTTTATTTAGTTCACTTCATTTGTTGGCTCTTACTTTACACAACTTTGTGTCTCTTGCTCTTGTCTCTCACTACTACTCTTTGAACTTTCTTCAGAGGAAAATTCACAGGTCACCACTCCATGGTCTGCTATTTAAACTCTTGATACTGTCTTGTCACCAGTAACAATGTAATCCAGGAAACTGTCACCTTCAGCCTTTAACTTTAGGTGAACAAAGACTGCCTTATGACACTGAATGTGTCTAAGTCAATGGGCCAGATGTCATGCATCTCAGAGTCCTGAAAGAACTGGCTGATGTGGTTGCTGAGCCCCTGTCCATCATATTTGAAAAATGGAAGCATATGGTTGGACTATTTGGTGGATAAAAAATGGTTTTATGGTTGAAGCCAGAAGGTTATGGTCAATGGCTCTATGTCCAAGTGAATTCCAGTCATGACTGGTGTCCTCCAGGGATTCATCTTTGGACCACTCTTACACATGTTTATCAATGACAGACAGTGGGATCAAGTGCACCCTCAGCAAGTTTGCAGATGATGCCAGTTGACACAATAGAAAGAAGGGATGCCATCCAGAGGGATCTGGACAGGCTTGAAAAGTGGGCCCGTGAGAACCTAGTGAGGTTCAACAAGGTTAAGTGCAGGGAGTTACTCTTGAGGCAAGGTAATCCCAGATATATGTGCAGGCTGGGGGAAGAACTCATTGAGAGGAACCCTAAAGAGAGGAATCTAGAGGTTCTGGTGGATAAGAAACTGAATATGAGCCTGTAGCATGTGCTTCCAGCCTGGAAGGTCAGCTGCATCCTGGGCTGTGTCAGAAGAGGGGTGTCCGGCAGGGAAAGGAGGGTTTTTTTCCTCTTTACTATCCTTGCCCATTGAAGCACTCAACAAAATAAAGATGTGAAATAAGTCCAAAGAGGCACCACAAATATGATCAGAAGGCTGGAGCATCTCTTTTAAAAAGAGTGGTTGAAGGAGTTGGGCTTCTTCAGGTTAGAAAAGAGCCTGGGGAGACCTCAGTGTAGTCTTTTTGCACTTGAAGTGAGTTTATAAGCAGGAGAGAGGCTAAATTTTTACACTATCTGATAGTGATAGGACAAAGGAGAATGGCTTTAAAATAAAAGAGGGTAAATTTATGTTAAATACTAGGAAGAAATTCTTTACTCAGAGGGTGGTGAGGTATTGGATCAAGTTGCTCAGAGAAGCTGTCAATGCTCTATACCTGGAGATGTTCAAGGCCAGGTTGGATGGGCAGCTTGATCTGATGGGTGGCAACCCTGCATACAACAGGGGTTTGGAACTCAGTGTCTGTCTTTTTTTAAGATCCATTCTAATTCTAGCCATTATGTGATTTTCTGTGATAAAGAATGTCTGTCTTCCCTTTGTCCTCATTTGGTTATGAATGTTCTTCAAATAGATGTGACTTCAAACATGCTTTTGGCAACAGATATCTTGTTTGTTAAAAGATGATGCTGTAACCCAGAGCTGGTGGTGTTCCTTCTTTGTAAGCAGGTGCACATACACTGTTTTTTCTTTTCTTTTTTTTCTTTTTTTTTTGCACTGAGGGCCATATAAGAATGGAATAGACTGGTGTTTTGGCACTGATTAGGACCTTACAGGTATTGAACAGTTATATTTAGCTGAACAGTTTTGCAGGTGCTGTCAGGAAAATAATAATGTTTCTATTCAATGAGTATGTGAAAAATTAGTCAGAGCCATAAAATCATACAATAGAGATGGATTTCACAGCACTTTACTGGCAATGTATAGTGCAATAGTTCTGGCTTGTACAGTTGCTTTCGGAAAAGAAGCATTCTTCTATAAAAGCAAACAAAAGTGGGGTGGTGATCAACTTTGGAGCCTGTGTCTGAGCCTTTGAAAGAAAAGGGTAAGTGCAATTTGGGCAGGAGTGGCCACCTGAAATCCACAGTTTGAGGTATAGGATGAGATAAGCTAGGTAGTCACCATTTTACCTGTTTTACAGATACAGCAAATTGATTAGGACTGTGTTACATGTGAAAGGAAAACCACATGGGGATTCATTCACAGAGCTAGGAGTGGACTCGAAGAGTCTCCCGAAACGGAACCCTACCCACTGCACTGCTTTATCTCAATCCAACCTGCTGCATGCCTGAAAAATGCCACTTTTAAAATGCTTCCAGGAAAATCACAAGAGTATAACACAAGTCAGTCAGTAAAGCTAGCCAGTCTCTTGTTCTCTGCAAGCTTGGAGAAGGTTTGAAAGCCTTGCTAAAGCCCTAGAGACTTGTTTTGTTGCCTGCTAAAGATGGTATTGTCTTATGTACTGAGATTATGCAGTATGATAGATTAATGTTGAAGAGTAATTAAATGTAGGCAGCAGCAGAGAGACTATTTCCCTGCACATTTGTTTGCATTCCTGACGAAGTTCCCAGCTGTAAGGAACAGAGGCATTTAATTACAACTAATCTAACCATTCTTAGTGATCATATATGTTTTTTAAAAACATTTATATGTAAAATTTGGAATGTATAGTTCTCAATATGCTTGATTTCTAAGAGAAGAAACTGTTTTCATTAAAAGGAGTTATAGCAGTCTGTATGTAGAAGATGATACTGGTCTTTTCTTGCCTTACAGTTTACAGCTTAAATGAAAGTGGGGGAAAATGCTGAGAGAAGTGGTATGGAAGTTAGTGATCTATTCAGAGCTAGCACCTAGATTGTTGGAGGATCAGTGGTGACCTCTCAATTAAGAGGAAAACTAGGCAGTCTGGGCTGTGAAAAGTAAAGATGACACAGTCCATACATATTGGGCAGAGAGTGGAAATCTGTGGAGTAGTGCAGAGCTTGGGAGACTGTGACGTGTGGCCATGTCACAGTGACAGATAGGGAAAATAATCTTTGTGGCAGAATTATAGATGGCTGTGAAGTGTTAGCAGAGATTAGTGTTGTATCTGCAGCTGTTGGAAGACTGTAAAAGTTAGTGGCTTGTTAAACTTTTATAATACAAACTCTTAAATTCTGATGAACTTCATCAACTGGTATGTTTTAGTCTTATTCTGCATTTTATCCTTTTGTTTTCAGAGGTGCATGAGATCCTGAAGCAGAACATAGACTAGTGTGAAGCAAAATCAGTGCTGTTCTGGCTTTTCTTATAAAGTACAGGTAACTAGGCATAGTGGATTCTTTTCACCTACAGATATAATAGTTAAAAGATAACTATGAAAGTCATACCATCCTAAGTGTTAGTAGACCAACATACATCTGTGTTTTGCGCATTCTCTACTTTTCATGGGTGTTGCACTGAAAACAGTGTGTGGTGAAGTTGAATACTATTCTATTTGAAAGTTCTGGTCTTTGCCATTTGGGTGAGAGGAATCTATGTAGATAATGTATATTGTATGAATCACATAGGCATAAATAACTCTCTGTATCTAGTGAATACCATTATGTATGTGTTAAACAATATTCTATGGTAGTAGGATACAGAATATATGTTATGCATAATGACGTATACCATACTTACCAGCAGGCTGCCTCCCAGCTCAAAATAGTGGAGTCCAGATTTTCATGTGACATCAGTAAATGAGCAAAACCAAATAAAAATCTGAAGGCTTATAAGGCTGGGTGCAGAATTCTTTCACATTTGCACTAGTGCTTATAGAAAAGGACATTTATTTAATCATTTTCTTGGCAGTCATGGGTCTGCAGCATTTGTTTTAGTATTGATGAAACAAGCCTACCTCTCCTATTTTTTTCTTTTCTTTGCAAGATCACAATTTAATTGACCAATAAACTTAATGAGTGAGAAACTTCCTGGTTGTAGTTACCACTGCTGCTGCAGTGCACTATTCCACTATTTGGGAACCAGAGAAGGCACAAAGTCTCAAATGGCATACTCAGGTCAATATTGATAATTTAACAAATATGAAAACAGGTGTTGGTGCAACTTGTACCAGCGTAGATTTTACCACTGAATCTGAGCAGGTTTTTCTTAAATCCATAGCAACTGCTGCTTTTTCACCATGCCCAGTCACTTCACTTCCAACCAAAAAATATATTGTTTTGTAAAATGGAATATCTGAGGGTTTAATAGGCTTATAAATCCAATTTTTTCTGCATTACCCAATGCAGTACCAAATGTAATCACTACAGATTTAACTGTTTCGCCTCCAGTGTTGGTACAATCAACATCATGAAGAGGAACCAACTAAGCATTCATGCTTGCCAGCAACAATGTGTTAGTCAAAGGTAGCAGCCCAGATAATTTATAATGGCCTTTGCCATGTTTTTTACTTTTTTTTTTAAGCTAAAACTATCCAACATTCTAATAGGTACTGGCTGCAGATTAGTAGTCTGGAGGAAGGAAAATTGCTGAATGTGTGTATTCTTTCAGCTGGAACATTCTTATGGAGAGATGGACATTTAATAATACTGCTGTCTAACTAGCAAAATCTTAATGCTTCAGCCAATCTTAACAATGGCTTGTTTTCTCTGCAGCCGTTTGAAGTTACTTTCTTCTGTACTGTAATGAAGAGCATCTCAGAAGCAAGGCTCACAAGTAATTACCTGTCACACAAAAGGACTTTGAGATTTAATTAAACCAATACACATACTTACTACACATATTTGTGGGTGTGTGTGTGTATGAGATAGTAGGGACAGAGGGAGAAGAGAAAGCAGAGAGGAAGCTGAAGTATGAGTGCTATGTAAAATGCTCTGTATCTGTAAGTGTAAATTCTGTTTATCTTATAGGTGTGAGGTAAGACAGTGCTAACTCTGGACCTACGTGGCCAAGATATATGAAATAGCTTTGGTTCAGGTTTTGTCAGTCTACCCTAAGCAGACCAAAAGCAGAAACAAGTTGCTCAGGGTTGCTGAAATTTTTGCTGAGTGCTGAGATTTTCAATTCTAGACTTCTAGACACAATGATCTGAGAGAAGGTGGAATTTCTGAATGACCATAAGTGATGCCTACTAGAGAAGTAATTCTGATGGATGAAAGTTTTATCTGTTTCGTTCTGAGACTCTAAAGTAGAGATGTTTGGTTTTCAGTGATCAAGGGGTTAGCGTCATTTCAGCTTTTCTCCTCTGTGTGGGGTAATGAATGAAGAATAAATTGGTTTAATGGCTGTGAGCATGAATTTTGAAATGGTTAGAATCCTGTGCTTATAGTAGGAATTACAAGATCACGTTTCCTTTTACACCTGTCTGCATTAATTTATTCTGCCTTGTTAACATTTATCCTGAGAAAAATACACTGTTGAGTTTAGCTGCATTTATTTGATGAGTCAAACCACTGACGTGCATCTCAAGAATTGTTACATGTGTATTGCTTCTTTTTACTTACATGTGTGAGCATAGAAACTTGCTTGTTTATGTATTCTTTATAATCCAAAACCCAGTAAAAATAAATCAGTGTTACTGACAGGGTTACTGAAACAGGGAGCCAATCTTTATCTCCTTTTGTCCTGTTATCATTGTTTCTTCATCTGAATGGACATTCTTCAACCTCATTTCTAGAACTTACAGACAGCTGAGAATCTCAGTTTTAATCCTCAGCAAAATAAACTGCAGTGTTACCAAGACCCACCCTGGTCCTCATAGTGGCTCTGACTTTCCCAGAGTCGAAGTTGATTTAATTTTGTATTTATTCTGCAATGACAATTCTTCCTGGGAACATTTCTCTAAAGTCCTTAAGCAGTGTTGATTTTTAGAGAGCTTCTAAATGTCATTCAGTGTCTTTTTTGTTGGCTCTTCCTTCTTGTGTTGGCTGGCTGAACTTGTCAGGAAACTGAGTTGCTGTAGGGAACCTGCTTTAGCAGGGAGGTTGGACTAGTGGTCCCTTCTAACCCCTACAGTTCTGTGAATTGGAATTGATTATGATTTCTCTTCAATACAGTAGTAGTAAATATGCGAAGCAAGGTGGGGGGGGAGGATGATCATCAGTTGAGTATGGCTCTATCATTGTCAGTAGTGTAAACAAATTGCTATAGAGAATAATAAGGTATTGTTTCAACTATATCTTTCACATATATTGTGGCTTGTTCTCCTAATAGAAGTTGCAAGAGGTATGTAATTTACTGTTTTTGAACTACTCTTTTGGGAGCATAAACATTAATTATTGGAAATGAAGCTGCCTGTTCTTCTAGCTTCTGTCTGATCTGACTTGCGCAGTCAAGAGCCCATAATGAAATGAGCTGAAAGCAGTCTTGAATTCTATGAAGCATGCTCTGGCATCAGGCTGTTAGCTATTCCAAAATAGTACTGGTCAAGCAGCAGTGTTGAAAAATTTCAGAATACCAGCTTTGTTCCATTTCTGTGAAGAAATAGGGTTAACATGGATAACATTCAACACCTTTCAAAGACTGTTTAAAAAAAAAATTGTCATGCAATTCTTATAGTCTCCTTCAGTGTCAGCTGAACCAAGTTTTGTGAACTTTACATACCTAAAGTAGCCTTGCCTCTCAAACATGGTTGTTAAGAAGTAGAGGTGTATATGTTTGTGTAGCGTAAACCTTTAGTGATTACTGTGAAATGAGAGGATTTAGCTTGGATTTACACAAGTGAAAATCAAAATGGACTCTGCTCTTTCTCCTAGCAGTGTTAATCAAGGCTCAAGAGAGGGCTCTCTTCCTGTTATCAGGAGAGTAGATATTTCTATAAGGATATTAGGAAAATTATTTGCATCAAACAGAGAGTAGCTGTAGCCCATGTATGTGCATAGGAGACAACGATTTTAGCAGATCCTGAAGGTAGATGTTATGGTATATCTCAAATGCGAAGGGGCATAGTGGCCTATGCCCCTAAAGTGCTGGCTTATTTTTGTCTTGCGCTTCTTTCTTTGAATCTTTCAGAGGACCTTATTAGGATGTTATTGGCACCAAACTGAATTGTAGCTCTATATAGGAACAAGATTTTGATTATGCTTGCCCCAGAAATGGCTCCTAAATTTTTTTTTGAGTATCTGTAAGGGCTTCTCAAAGATCTTGCTGACAGTGGACATGATAAAATAAGAAATGGTGTAAGAACTGAATAGCTGTACTGTTCTTGAAAGCTTTGACTAGATTATTTGTTTGTGCAGCAAACTAAGCCGGGATAAACTTGTAAAACTGCTTTGGCTCTGCAGAGGGTGGTTAAAGGTGTCTAGAGCAGAGCTAATGGAAAAGCACAGGGAGTAGGCTGAATTAGTAACGATGTCTGATGCCAATGTGTGTGCATTCCACAATGCATGCCCTGACTGCTTCTGTGACACTAGAATGTGGTTTTAACCAAAAAATGAGTTTGAGTGTGAAAAGCAAATTTAAAATGAAAGATTTAAATAAAATAGCCCTTTGTGTGTGGATGACATTCAGCTGATAAGGCCTTAAATTGATCTCTTGTATGTTCCTCCTTCTGAGCTTCCTTTTACTCCTCTTGAAAATTGCTTGTAGGCAGTTAAGCTAAGAGCAAATGTAACACACGTTCAATACTGGCAATGACTCCTACCCCTCCTCCCCAGTTTTACTGGTGCTAAGTTTTAGTCTTCTCTTCAGTCATTGCTATTTTACATAGCAACAGGCTGTGAGAACAGGCTACCCAGAGAAGCTGTGGGTGCCCCATCCCTGGGGGTGTTCAAGGTCAGGTTAGATGTTGCCCTGGGCAGTCTGATCTAGTGGGCCCTGCCCTTTGTACAGGGGGGTTTGATGAGATGATTTTTAAGGTTCCTTCCAACCTAAGCCATCTTGTGATTATAATAAAATGGGCATGATGACAAGTGAGTGGCGTCTGTGGCCATTCATGGACTTTTACTATGATAACTGGCTCAACACTTAACTCACTTAAGTGATATAAAAGTAACTTGAAGAGAAAGTCTTATTTGTCACAGATATTATCTTCAGATATCTTTCCATCTCCCCTCCTTTTCCCTCTTCTTTTTTTTCCTTCCCTGTAGTGAAGCCAAAGGCTAGCTAACCATAAGTGGAACTACTTCACAGTTCTTCATGCTTTCTTTTTAGAGCAAATAATATAATATTGGTCAGTGGAGGTAGCCAGAAAATATAAGCTTTGTTCTGCAACAAATTGAAAATTTGTGCCCTATGTACAAGATCTTCAGTAATCTTTTTGATATTAATCACCTACAAAATGTTTTGTGGTAGGTCTTTTCTAACATATGTATGTAAGTGTTTGGCTGGGCAGATGATGGTCATAATTCTTAGGAATTCCTCTGGATTTATGTGTATCTTTCTCAGTCCTTTGACAGAACTTGATGAAAGGGCAATCAGCAGTGGTGAAATAAAGTTTTTGTGCAGTGAGAAGGGGCGAACTCTTGCTGGTGGCATAGTCCATGGAGCTATTTGGTTCATAGCACACTACTTTATGGTTTTGGTAGTTTAATATTGAGAGCGTTATTTTAATTCTTAGCCTTGTCCAAATATTAAGGATAAAGGTAGTACTTTAATAATACCTTATATTACATACTTAATCAAAAAGGTTCTTATTCAATAAATATCAATCATCAGCATGAAAAACCAAATGCAATCCAGTAATGAGGAAACTTGTCATGTGCGCTGTTCTCGTCTATGCTTTTGGCATGTGATTTTGTAAACTGGAGTGTTATTTATAAAAATGAGTTTAATGTTTGTAAGCTATTAAGAATTCACATGAAATGCAGCTGATGGAATCATGAATTAGAAACTAGAGGACCTTTGTTTATTTGATAGAATTACCCATGTAGAGAAAGATGGAGGTAATTTTGTCTCCTTTCTTGGAGCTGGGCTTTGGAACAGCAGTAACACTGAAAATGGTGGAACCATGCAGCTGGAGAAATGGAGTGTCTCACACTGGAGCTAATGAGGTTTCACCAGGTTAGGAAGTAGGTTTACAGGGTTTTGTTTCTTGTGTTCTTTCCCCATCACCCTCGTGTCCCCTGCTACACGTTTGCAGTTTATCTGCAGTATCACATTCCACCCAGTAGGTTTCCCTGCACTGTTTATTCTTTCTCTCTGCAAGGCTGTTACATCTGCAAAGCTGCGCAATAGGTTCTAAAAGACAACATGCTGCGTGCACTAGACCTGCTGTTGAGAAGTATATTGATGTATGTGGTTCTGTATACACCTGCTATTTAAGAACTGCAGATTGTTGTAGTATGGTCTTCAGTTTGCACTCATGTTTTCATTGCAGCAAACCATACCTGAATCTGTAGGAACTTTAAAGTCTGACTGTTGGCTTGAGAGCCTTGTTGTTGAATGTAGCACAATTATTTAGTTGTTTCAATATCTCTGTGAACTTTTATTTAAGGAATCAGCTGTGTACAGTTAACTACTACAAGTAATACCAAAAAGAAAAAGGTCACTCTATGTGAATGTATGATCACTGTATAGGTTTTTCAAATGTCAGTGAACTTGTATGTACCAGTTGCAGTACAATCAAAATGCAGAGAATCAAAGCTGGAGGTCAGAGAGGAAGTCGTCTTTCTGCTGTAATTTCACATCTGCACTATTATACTGCTCTATGAATTTTCATCTTCATTGGTATTCTGTAATTTGTCTAACTGTTCGAGAACTGATATGACCATAGCAATTGTAATACAGAATTTATGATATTAGAGACATAAGATTGACGGCCACAAAGGACAGATAAGTTACTTCAGGGCAGTATAACAGTGAGGCAATTTAGTAGTGCTCTCTCATCACAGCCCATCCCCTGTTCTCTTTGTGTCAGCAGCACAAGGGAGGCACTAATCTCTGTCAGAGCTCCTATGCTAAGATTGTCCTTCTGCAGTGACCAAGATGTGCTCCTTGCCTCCCTAAACTGCAGTTTTAACACAAGTCACAGTGCTTGTAAGGAAGTGTAGTGCAATATTTTTGAGAGGTGCTTCCTTTAACCATGGTCGCAATTTTTTACGCCCTTGCATTTTACTCTATCAGAAAACCTAATTGCATAATAAAATGGAAGGTGTGGGTATGAGCCGGTACTTCATGATATGACTTCTTTGGATATAAGTCAAAGTGTGTGGAAT
Source organism: Lagopus muta (assembly GCF_023343835.1). NCBI lineage: Eukaryota > Metazoa > Chordata > Aves > Galliformes > Phasianidae > Lagopus > Lagopus muta. The sequence goes on from NC_064438.1 coordinate 40,106,160, forward strand.
GAGTTCCTGGGTCTCCATGCAGCTGTTGAGATGATTGCGGGCATGTTGAAGCTATACAAAGGCACCAGTTACATATAAAATGGGTGGACACTGTCATCTTGCAGTGCTTCTGACTTTGTAATCAGAAATACATACAGTAATGGCCCATATCAGAGGGAATTTTTTGCTGTTGCTATGTTTGCAGCACTTCTCACATGTATATGGAAAATCACCAAAGCACTTTTGCTAAGTAGATATAAATAAAAGGGAAGCTGTTAAATTTGAAACTGGCTAAGTAAATGCCATGAATATGCTTTAGTGTTGAGTGCAAGTAAATAACAGATGTGTTGCCAAATTTATTGGCTTATATTTGTAGCAGAAATGAAATTAAATATACACCACTGTGGTAGTGTAGACAGTATTGATATTGCTAGAGGGATTTAGTCCATGGCATTATCAAAAATAAACATTTTCCTTTTAAGAAAATAATGCATACTCACAATTTAAAATCTGTCTACATTTCTGTCCCTATCAACTCCAATGTACTTTTTCCCACTACTACTCCTCATTTTTCAGATTGGTTTCCCTGTCCCATGGGAGTGGGAGAATTATGTTGGGAGGCAAAGCTGAGATAGCTTGTATGCAGCTCCAGCTGACTACTTCCCTGCTTTCTGCTTTTCATCCCACTAGTGTGGGAAGATTTTATCCCTGGAAGTCATTTCCTTTAATCTGAAAAAGTCAGGCTGTGGTCTTTACAGACAGAAGCAGTTTGAGGCACAGGTCATTTTATGCTGGTAAGTAGTCAATTACTTTCTAAGCAGCAACAGCTGTATCCACCTTGCTAATGATGGGCAAGTGCTGTCACCCACAAAGTGGGCATGTGTGCTTTCAGACTGGCACTGGGTGTTACCCTCAATCTGAGGGTAATTGCACACACTTCTTTTCCCCTTCTGCAAACAGCTCCAATGCAATTTAGTTTCTTGAAGACTGAGAGAGGATGAGTGGTCAGATGCTAATCCTACACCTTAGAGAGTTAAAAAGCCCAAAGAAGTGGAGGAAAAAAATCATGAAAGTAAAACAAAGCAAAGAAATCATGTAAACAAATTAATTAATTGTCTGGAAGTGAAGTGTATGTTTGTAATTTTGCCCCTGTCTAAGGGAAATTGAAGTTCATTATGTTCACTGGCTGATTTAAAAGCTTTTTCTTGCACAACATCACCTAGAGAGAAAAAAAGAGAGGCCCATTTGGAGCTCAGGCGTTGGCTGCAGCTTCAATTAAAACAGAAATTCATTACTGGCAATTCCAGAGAGAGGGCTGTCACTTCACTTTTTGGTATGGGGAAGAATTCTGCATTTTCTTTTGCTGATTCACTCCTTTGTTTTAGTCTGAAGCCTTAGTTTTGTACAGAAATAATTGTTTCATGCTAGTGATCTTGAGATGCAGGTACAGTAGGAGATTTGAGAACATATTTGGTGGAATTCTGTGGTATTTTTAATTTTTGCCAGTATTTACTGTGATGTTTATGTGAACAGATAGCTTAACACAGAAGGAAAGGAGGGGACTTAAATTCAGTTTATTTCATGTTATGAATTTTAGGGTTGATGCTGAGTGAATTTAATCACAGGATAGCAACTAAATATTTCTAATTAGCTGCATATGTACTATATTAAAATTCCACAGCATACTTCTCAGCATTTTTAGATGCAAATGCCTTTTAATATATCTGACCATTGATGTCTGGCAGATCTCCAAGAAATATTCTGTTCAGGACCATGGAAATATGCAAGGAGGGGTGGATTTGATGGGTGGACGACCCGATGGATAAGCAATTGGTTGAAAGGCCGCAGACAGAGGGTGGTGGTCAATGGCTCTATGTCCAGGTGGAGGCCGGTAACAAGTGGCGTCCCCCAAGGGTCTGTCTTGGGACCGGTGCTCTTTAACATCTTTATTAATGACATCGATGAGGGAATTGAGTGCACCCTCAGCAAGTTTGCTGACGACACCAAGCTGAGTGGTGCGGTTGATACGGTGGAAGGAAGGGATGCCATTCAGAGGGACCTCGACAGGCTGGAGGGCTGGGCTCGGGTGAACCTGATGAGGTTCAACACGGCAAAGTGCAAGGTTTTGCATTTGGGCCGGAAGAACCCCAGGCACCTGTACAGGCTGGGAGGAGCGGTCCTTGAGAGCAGCTCGGCAGAGAAGGACCTGGGGGTCCTGATGGACGAGAGACTGAATATGAGCCAGCAGTGCGCTCTGGCAGCTCAAAAGGCAAATGGGATCCTGGGCTCCATCAGGAGAGGGGTGGCCAGCAGGGACAGGGAGGTGATTGTCCCTCTCTACACGGCTCTTGTGAGGCCCCATCTGGAGTACTGTGTCCAGGTGTGGAGCCCTCAGTACAAGAAAGACATTGAGATTTTGGAAAGGGTCCAGAGGAGGGCGACTAAGATGATCAGGGGGCTGGAGCACCTCCCCTATGAGGACAGGCTGAGGGAGTTGGGCTTGTTCAGCCTGGAGAAGAGAAGGCTGCGGGGTGACCTCATTGCAGCCTATCAATACCTGAAGGGAACCTACACCCAGGAGGGGAGTAAACTCTTCAAAAGGGCTGACAACAGCAGGACTAGGGGAAATGGTTTTAAGTTGAAGGAGGGAAGATTTAGGTTAGATGTTAGGGGGAAGTTCTTTACTAGGAGAGTGGTTAGGCCCTGGAACGGGCTGCCCAGGGAGGTTGTGGATGCCCCGTCCTTGGACGTGTTTAAGGCCAGGCTGGACGGGGTCCTGGGCAACCTGATCTGAATATGTATGTTGGTGGCCCTGCTAGGCAGGGGGGTTGGAACTACATGATCCTTGGGGTCCCTTCCAACCCGGGTGATTCTGTGATTCTGTGATTCTGTGATTCTGTGTGATCCCCTTTCTCTGAAAAGAGGTTGGACAAAATGCTTGGAAGGAAAAGCAAATTTTTTCCTGAAAGCTTTTGATGTTATATTTTATTTCAAAGACTTCCCAAGTTGTTTGAGCAGGAGTGCTTAGACAAGGGTACTGTAGTGATGTGAGTTCAGGTTGTTGCCTTCTGTTTATTTTGAGTCTTTTCCTTTCCTATTTTCTTCCTCTAATAGGCATTTTATGTTTCTATGAAGCACTCACAGATGGTTGCGTTGTCCTTTCTTCCTGTTCACTGCAAGTGCAAAGATGCAGTTAAATAAGAAAAGCACAGCCTCCTTCCTGGAATTAGCAGATATTAAAGTGAAAGGTTTCTTTTTTTTGTTGTGGTTTGTTTTTTGTTTGTTATTTTTTCGAAAGGAAGGTGTTTGGCACTTCTCCAATCCTTTCAGCTGGTTTAGTATGCCTGAGGCTGTGCCACATGTACTTCTCTGAAGTATTGTAGCCTACTGTTTTGGACATCAGAGTGCTTGAGGGAAGGAAGTGCGTGTTGGAATAAGCACAGATGTGTTAGTCCTCTGTGGTCAGTAATACATACTGATTAATGAGTGCTGGATCAGGGTCAAGGATTTTCTAATTGGAAATGTTAATTCTGTAAAAGCAAACTCTTCCATATGAGTATGTCTGATGAGAGATCTCTGAAAGAAACCAAATGCATTACCATGGAAAGGTGACGAATGAGTGTGATAACATGCGTGCAGCCTCTTGAGAGGTGCCCACCTAGCTGACTGCTTCCATCTCCTTTCCCTTCTATTCTGGCATTTTAAACAAATTATCTGGAAAGGTCCCAGAAGGATGGGATAATGATTACTCCTTAACAGCTTGCCTGGCTGCAAACTCGGAGCATACAGTTCTACAGACACCCAAGTTACTGATTTCTTTGTGGCCCAGACTTCTGGAGCTATGAAATAATAGAGGATCGTATAGGTGCTTGGGAGAGGCTTCTGCAATTTTTAAGCACTTAGGGAAAATGGGAAATGTATTTTATTTAGGAAGCTAAAATACTTTTTGTACAAGGATCCTCCTTGCACTTTGAACACAAAATAACTTGATTTTTGCAGAAATGATTCTGTAAGTGAAGATTAGGGACTTTTTTCAATTCCTCATCTTCAAGCCTTGATTCCCCTTGCCCGGAGTCAAAATTACCCTTTCTTCTGCTTTCAGGACACGTCAAAATGTTGTGGACCAGTTATTTCAGATGGATGTTTAAATATGTATCTGTTGTTGAAATGCAAAGAGTCCAAAGTATTTTGCATCATCTGCACTGTCAGTTTCCTGTGGTACAAGTTGAAGGAGAGCTAGAGCAGAGAGTGCAGTAGCCAGGGCTTCAGCAGAGCCCTGCTCCAACCACCGTCTTTCCATTTACCTCTTTTGTCTCCCAGTCAGTTATGATTCTTGATCTTTCTCATGACAGAATATATTGAATACTTGGCTGGACAATAGAATTTAGGTCTGCTCAGATAGAGTGCGTAAGTGGACTTATGCTATAAAGCCAAATTTGTGGAGGAGGTAGCATGAGTGGCATTTCCCTTCAGTGAACTCATGATTTATGACAACAGAACATAACTCATGTTCTTCATTTAGTGGGGGGAATATGAGACTGAAAAGTGAGAGAACACAAAGGTTTTGTTTTTTTTTTTTTTAGCACAATCTCTTCCCTGACCCATATACTTGGCTCTTCCTTCTGTGCCTTTTTTTCCTTCATTTCTTCCTTTTCTTTTACAGTTCTGTCCTTAAGTCCACAGTATCTTTTGTAATATTTGTACTGTCCAATTGTCCTGACCTGTGCTCTTTTGTTACAACAGTTTAAATATTTGCAACAATGTATATAATTACAACAAAGTGAATGTGCTTATCCCTTGATGTTTGATTATCCCTTCATTGTCCAGAGGAGCATGGACAGGATGGTGAAGTGGGCCCATGAAAACCTAATGAGGTTCAATAAGGCCAAGTGCAGGGTGCTGCACTTGGTTTGGAGCAATCCCAGATACTGGGGGAAGATCTCCTTGAGAGCAGCCCTGAGGAGAAGGACTTGGGGGTCCTGGTGGCTGAAAAGCTGGGCACTGGTCAGCAGTGTGCTTGCAGCCCAGAAAGCCAACTGTGTTCTGTGCTGAATTAAAAAAGGGGTGGCCAGCAGGGAAATGGAGGTGATTATCCCCCTCTACTTGACTCTTGTGAGGCCCTGTCTGGAGTACTGCATTCAGGCGTGGGGCCCCCAGTGCAGGAAGGATGTGGAGCTCTTGGAGTGGGTTCAGAGAAGGGTCACTAAGATAATCAGAGATCATCAGATGAGGAAAGGTTGAGGGAACTCGGCTTGTTTAGCTTGGAGAAGAGAAGGCTCTGGGGAGACTTCATTGCAGCCTTCCAGTACTTGAAGGGAGCGTATAAACAGAAGGGGGAACTACTGTTTACACGGATGGATTGTGATAGGACAAGAGGGAATGGTTTTAAACTGAGACAGGGGAGGTTTAAGTTAGTTATTAGGAGGAATTTTTTCACAAAGAGGGTGGTGATGCACTGGAACAGGTTGTCTAAGGAGGCTGTGGATGCCCCATCCCTGGAGGCATTCAAAGCCAGGCTGGATGTGGCTCTGGGCAGCCTGGTCTAGTGTTGGCGACCTGCACATAGCAGGGGGGTTGAAACTAGATGATCGTTGTGGTCCTTTTCAACCCAGGCGATTGTGATTCAAGGTTTTTGTAAAAATATAAAATGGCTAACATTATTACTTCAGCAGATCTGTCTTTCCAAGAGACCTACAAGCAATAAATACCATACATATTGCCTAATGTTATAGACCCTATATTTTCCCTTCCCTCTGCAAGCTGGGGTGGGGTGAGGGAAATAAAGGAGAAAAAGCCAATTGCCAGGCTTTTTCCAGTTATCAAGTGACAGAAGTTCAGATTCTTTCTTGCTATGTCAGAGCATATTTGCTTATTCCCTGCTGTCACCAGCATTTTCAACTTGTTGATGTTGTCATACCTTCCCCCTCCCATTAGTCTGTCCATATGTTACAGAACTGTCATTATTTTCTGGCTAATGTTAGTTCCTATCTTTGTGATTTCTTCAGTAAGCTGTTCTGTTATCTCCTACCTCATGGTAGCAGAAAAATGCTTTGAAGGGTGTTTTATCCTCTAGGTATGTGCTCCAAAGTGCTCAGTTCTATCACCACCTTTTCGTTTCAGTTCATATGCTAAGGCTGCTGGTCATAAAGGGCCCACACATCTCCTCCTTTTAAAATCTAGAACAACTTTAAGTGTTCAGGGTTTGATCATAAAGAAATGGCAGAAATAGAAAAGATCTATAAAGGACAGTGTGCTTTAAAAATCAAGTCATGGAAATGAGTAGTGAGGGAAGCATTGTGCAAGGAAACATGAAGCTAACATTTTCTGTACCTAATAGTTTTAGAAGATGCAGAGATCAGCAGAGGAAATAAAAGATGATTAGGGAAGGAGAGAGTGTGCTTGCAAGATGATGAAAGTATAGAATCAAATTAAAACATACTTTAAGATGAATATGGTCTTGAATATACCTTGGATTGGGTGCAATCTAGCATAAAGCATGCAGCTTCATGTTTAAAATGTTTATATACTCAGCAAGTCTTTCAGGATGATTATTAGAGACTTCAAAGTATTTATTCCATACAAGTTCTCACATTTCAGTGAAAGTGCCCAAACCTTACTCTTTTTGGAAAGTTTCTAATGAGGCAGCACTGACTCATCTGAGCCACATGGATAATTTTATTCACTTTTCTAAATAGTATTGTAATGCAATGGAATCCTAATAATGAAACTAACTCATTATCTATCCTGGAAAGAGAGCAGGAGGTATTTCCTACTTCACTGAACTTATGATGTAACCATAATGTAAGAGGCTGCAATGGAATGAAGAATGTGCTTTGTGAGCATGAGTGAATGTAAATCGGAGCATGGAGCTGCTGGGGTAGCAGCAGCCATTATTGTGAAGATAATGAGTTCTTTGCTACTTCTACCAACAAATGATTCTTATGGCAGCTGTGTATCCTTTCGTGAAGGATACCTGTTTATGCATCAGTGCTGTGAGAGATCTCAATTTCTTGCAAATATTTGCATGTACATTAGAGGCAGAATGAGTAAGGTCTAGAGACTGGAGGGAACAGGCTGGGGAGGGTGATGCTTAGCATGTTTGTTCTGAGGACATAATTGGAACTGGTCTCTGATTATAGTAGTAGGCCTCCCCCATGTGTTGTTTCTTTAGGATTTCTTAACTTCCTGAGTTGGCATTTTTTCTCTTGAATCTTTGAGTTCTGAATAATTTATTCTTGCTAGCCTTCTCTCTGTAATTTTTACCTTTTCTGTCTTTCCATAGTCTTCCTCCCAGCTTTTTCATCGGTTTGTTTTGTCCAAGATTATACAGCTTTGTATCAGCACTAGACCTTGGATTCTTGATACACAGTTTAATAATGATGTTATGTGAGGGGAAGATACAGCAGTGGTTATAGCATGCTGGAAGATAGGCTTTTATTGGGAGAGGGTGGTACATTTCTTTGCTAGTATTTTTGAAGTTGGTTGGGGGATTTTACACATCAACTTCACTGTCCCAGGTTCCTGGAATAAAAGAGTTAGCAATGGCTTTGTCTTCATTATCAAGTACTATGGGGGAATAACTGTAAAGTGAAGGAGTTGTATCTGAGGAAATAACATGAGAGTCCATGTGGACTTATTCTGGGCTGATTTTAATTTGGGGCTGAGGAGTGAATTACTGTCAATCACTGGAATACATGAAGTGTACTTCTAATCTTTCTGCTTTGGTTTTTCTGATGTGAAGCGAATCCTCATAAGTGGAGATGATTGGGTGGTTTGCTTCAAAGTGCATGCTTTGCACCACTTCACTTTCTTGGCTTGGAATGAAAAGTTGTGCAGTAACTTCTGATACATTTTGATTTTCTGTATTTGCATTTTAACTACTAGTTAACATGTATTTGGTGCTCGCCATTAGATCAGAATGTAGAAATATTATAGAAGATTTTACTTCGTAGGAAGAGTTTGGAGTTCCCTGGCTGTTGATTAGTTGGGAGTGCATTGAGTGTCATAAATCTCTGGACACTGGCCAATACTGCTAGACTGTTGTTTTCAAATGACTGAAGTTAAGCTCAATTATTGCCATAGGTGCCTGCCATTGGAGGGTGTGTTCTTAATACCAATAAACAAGTGCAATAATATTTTCCTGTAAAAAAGAAGAGCCAAGAGTTTAAGATTTCAGTTGATACTCTGTGGCTGATCCTGTGATCTGTTTTGTAACAAAACTTGGAGTGATGTACTCTGTTTGTGAAAACTTGGAATCTGGTTTGGGAGTTCCAGTTTGCAGCATCTGTAGGCTTGACAGTTTATTGAATTCATCGTTAGCTGTGTTTTTCTCTGCCTCTGGTGGTAGAATGTAGGCTAGGCATGTGGCACTTGCAATATATGAATTTATTGTAGAAAGCCAACAAAGGAAATAATGAGGCATGGAAGAGGGAAATTGGGAGATATGGTGAATCAAGGTGAACATTTTTGCTTTACAATGAAACATGCTAGTTTGTGAGGGGTGGTAGAAGGGGTCGGAGGAGGTCTCCAGGTTGTGCAGAATTAGGAAAATAAATAACGGTTGCCAGTTCAGTCTCTGAAGCTGTGACCAAGAATGATAGATTTTTCTTTTCCAGTAGATTTACTTTCTGATATGAGCTTGTCACTCCAGTCAGAACTATTCATCAATCTTCCATCGATAATCCAAACCTAAGACAGCTTCACTTCTTTGATTCACTCATTTACAAAATAAGTAGAATAAATAAATAAATGGAGTTTTCCTACCCCTTTTTTTATCTGAGATTTAGCAAAAAGGAAGATCATTTTGAGAAGTTGTCCATTGGATAGTCTCGAAGAAGCATTGGAGATTATATAATGATGCACTCTCTAAAGGCTGCCAACTAAGCCTTAGTGGGTAGTGAGCTGTAGCATTTCCAGCTCGCTGCCATCTGTTTAATGGCCATCCATTTCAAAAAGCAATGCATGAGTGGGTGGATTGGTCCAGTTCCTACTGGAGAAGGGTTCATGCTGCAGAAATGAGAGTATTGCTGCCTCAGAAGATCAGGAACTATGGTGACCACAGTCCCTTTCCAGCTTTAGGGCAGATCTTTGTGCTTATGGCACAGTACGGGCATGTGGGCACAGTGCTTTCACAGCAGTGGTGATGACTGCTGAGATTTTTTAGCAACAGAAGTTCTGGGTACTATGTGTGGATGTCATTGAACAGACAGAAATACTACATTTGGGGCTCAGTACTACAGCTTCCATGGCTGAGGGCCTCACTTGTCTCTGTAGTCTTAGATAAATTCTGACCCAACTTCTGCCCTTTGAATAACACCGTGGAAGCCTGCACATTTTAGTCACTGCTTCCTGAATTTCACAGGTCTCAAACAATATTATAATATCAACCGCTGAGCATACACTGTGTAGCCTGTATTTAACTTCAAGGAAATTGTGGAACAAGGGGAGGTTCTGAGGTGGGGGTTCTGAACCCAGCACAAACAGCACTCTCTAAGTTGCCCTGTTTGTCTGTCTGTCTTTTCTTTTACTCAGATGTTACCAATATCTTAAGCAGCTGATGATTCCAGAGTCAGAGTACATTTTATGTGCTTACACTGTGAATGAGCTTTTCCTCAGCTCATTTGCAGTAGGTGCTACATTGTGGGGTTTTTTTTCACTTTTCTGTTCTCACTGATGGACAAAAAGTACTTATGCTCCTTCTATCTACCTCTGACGGTGTAAATACTTTAGAGTCAAGCATTCTCAAAATGTTCTGCCTGCTGCTGCCGAAACCTGGGCTGAAACCCCTGAGGTCTCTGGAGGTTAACATAGAGCTGCTTGATGCAGAACACCATGTGGCAGAGCGGCTCTATGAGTTACAATAGATGGTTCCGCTGGGCTGCTCTTCAGTCTCAGGACATCTTGTTTGCTGCATCCAGTGTAGGTTTGATAGGAGAGGGAGAGGTTTCAGATTTCTCAGACACTCAGTCCTAGAAATGGGAGTAAAAGGAAAGAAAGGAAATTTGGATAGCTGAAGGAATAAGGACTGTATATGTAAACAAAAAGGGGAAGACAGCGAAGTGAAAGAAGTTGGTCAGGCAAAACAACTGCAAACAGTTTGATCTGTGAAAATTTTCTTTTAGCCAAAGTACGAAAAAGAATAATTCCTTTCAATAAGCAATAATTTAGGTTAATGAGACTGCTGGAAGTGCAGCATTAGTGAAATGATGAATACGGTTTGATGCATTTTGTTATTAGTGTTATTTTGTGGGGTTGTTTTTTCTTCCTTTTTTTTTTTTCCAGAACTCTGGGATTGTGTTAATATCCTGAAGAGTGATGGGGGAGCCTGGGGTGTTGCCACAACTGTGCTGCTCTCCCTTTCAGCATTCCTCAAGGAAATAGATTCAGTCTTGCCCTTTGAGAAAGGGTAGTCCATACTTCTGTGGATCCTTGTCTTTCTGCTGTGCCAATTTGCATATCTCTTCTCATGTTTTCATTGCAGCCTTTCTCATCTGTGTTAGACCTTTATTTTTTTCTATTAATGTAAAGGTGGTTGTAGTGTTTTTTTTTTGTTTGTTTGTTTGTTTTGTTGTTTTTTTTTTTTCAACTGCCTCCACCCCAACTAAGTCTTTTGGGTAGGATAGTTTGACTTCAGAAACCTTATTTGTCTTTTTGTTGTTGTTATTTTACTGGAAGTCCTTTGAGTTGTCCAGGCTGGTAATTGTCCACATCATCTCTGTATTGATTGTTTTAGAGTTGCTGAGCTCTTATTACTGCAGCTCATTGGGGAGAGAAATAGAAGAATGAAAGGTCCAGGTCAGCATGGTCTCAACAGCAGATGAGTCTTATCAAATAGCTTTTCTTGTTGCTGCTGAATAACGGCTTCATTGGTTTTAAATAAAACAAGATAAGGAATGTGAGATGTGGAGGAAAGTAAGAGGTGGAAAAGAGACTAAGTTTTGTGTATTTGGAGAAAGGTAGAGGATGTGGTTTTGAGCTACCCAAGGTGGTGAGAAGTGGAAGATACTTAGCTAGGAGGAGTGATAAAGGAGCACTATAATTTGCTCTCCTAATGATATCCAACTTCCATGATAAGGGAAAAGAAATGTAATGGAAGGAGCCATTGTCCTTGGTATGTTACATGCCAGTTGCGATATTCTCATTACAACCTGCTCTCTTCTGAGTTGCTAGAGAAGATGGTAAAGAGCTTGAGAGGGCTGAATGTTACAGTCTCCAGTAATTAGATCTAGCAAGGTTCCTGTTCATAGTTGTGTACTTCTATCAGATACAACTGAATAATAGGGCCCCATATCCTTTAAACAAACAAAATCTCATTTGTCTGTTGCACCTGCTGTATCATCTTAGTGTTAACTTTTTTACTGAAGAAAAAAATAAGTTCACTAACACCAGTGTTTAGCTCAGGGAAATCTAAGGCAAGTAATCTCATATGGAAGTGGGTACTATGCAGCATGGGAACTGAATACAGCTGCAGCATAGAGAAAAGGTCGTAGTCTCAGTATAACCATGTGCTAACAAAAAGCAGCCTCTGCCCTCTGGCTGATTTATGGCTGTATTTTGCTATACCATTCTACTGTAGCAGTGACAGTTGAGAAGGATTTGGCGTACTGTGCCTTATCTGAATGCCTTTTATGTAAGGATCTGTAGGAGACTCATAGACTGGAAATCTCATGAAGGAATTTCATCAGGATGTTGTCATCATAATCTATTTTTAATTTCACCTATGTATTCTTTTGCACACTTAATTTTTTTGTCTCCTCTCTATTGATAAAGACAAACTTGAGGCTATCTGAATATGACAAACACTTTTCCAGAGTTCTCTTTGGCATTGGCCCAGACCTGGAAATACTGTTTTCTGGGAGCTTTTTCAGAGAGTTTTTCATGTTCCGTTTGAAAGTTCAAGCTGTTTCTTAGATCATCTAACAGAGCAGTCTTCCCAGGTCTTGCATATCCAAATGCCCATTTACAGTTGGCACAGATGCAGAAGCTAGTGTAGTGTGAGCACCCCGGGTTTACCCTTCAAGGAGCCTTGATAAAAGGAGTGAAGTGAACTGTGGGATACAGCATCAAAAACCTGTGCATCCTTGTATGCTTGGCGGTTCAGCTCTATGGCTGTCTTGTGGGTTTGGTGTGGAAGTGAAAGTTTGTTTTCATGCACTCTCCTTTCCCTTGGAATAGGAATAATTTGTGTATGTGTATACTTACCATTTTGACTTAAGAAGTTCTCTTTTGAGTTTATCTGTGTATTTATTTTTTCCATAGTAGATATACAGGAACCTGTTCTTGGCTTTATCTTGGTTTGTTAGTGCTATGGTTTTCTACCTTCATGAACCTAGAAAATGCCACAAATTGTTGCATTCTTATCACACAGGTGTTTTTTTTTTTTTCAACTGTCACATGCATGCTAATATTTAATGTATTTATTTTCCCGTTTCTAACTGAAAGGCAAACTACGGTTGATGTATGGTTAAGTAGCTTAAGTTGTTTCTACAAACGACATTAGTTCAGGGTCTTCCTCTTTTCTATTAATGGAAGAAAATTGTTTCACATTGTGACTGGTCTGCAGTAACCATCCTCTAAAATAGCTTTGTGCCACCCTGACTTTGTAGCCTGGGGAAAGAAAATTGTATCTCAGGTGGCATCATACAGCAGCCAGACGTAAACCTATTGCTTCAGCAGTGAGTGTTGCTTTATACCTGAATTGTTACGTTGTGTGACCAGAGCAAGATGGCCAACAAATGCTGTGGGAGTTGCTGAGGGCATTATGAGATTATGTATGGACGCGGTTTGCTTGTTGAGTTCTTTTCAGTTGGCTGTACTCCTGAAATTGTTCTCTTCTACAGTTATGCTAGGAGTCTGTATACATGTGTACACATACACAAGCCATCAATGTCTTTCAGTTAGTGTGAAGGAGAAGTAACAGAACTTGGAAGAATAGGTATTGGCTTCCAAATTTTCTAAGACTTTCCCTATTTCTCTATTCTTCCTTTCTTCTTTCATCCTGCAACTGCATAAAAGTGGAAGCTAGCAGACAAAGATTCTGTGGAGATCAGAAAAAACTGTACTGGTTATTTTTCCATTTGTAGTTGCAGTAAAGGCCTTGTGTTTAAATGACACATCTTTTCACAGTGCATAGTGCAAAAGAGACTCATCTTTTCTATTGTAGTTTTGCTTCAATTAGATATATTAAATGAGAACTGTTGTTCCATTCTGAAAAGACAGCCTGTTTGCTTCAGAGGTATACAAAGGAGATGTCAAATACAAAGTTAAATCATAAGCCTTGCATAATAGGGCCTATTATTCTCAAGTACTGCGTATAATTTAATAAATATTATAAAGGGTGTTCCTTTGACACAATCATCTTTTAGGATATTCTTGGGCTCTACAGAAGTCATGGGATTTGGTATTACTGTGTATTTGCAAGATTTATTTTTGATGAAAGCGAATGAGACAAATCACTTTCTTTGGATGGCCTACCAGATAAAAATCAAGGTTTCCTGTTGAGGGTACCCATTCTGTACAGCACAGAGAATGCCATATTGTGATGTTCGCTTACTGGCCTGGATAGACTTTGAAGTCTCTTTGTCCAGCTAGAGCTTCTTCATGTAGTATTCTCTTCTTCCCAGTGGGGAAACTGGCTCTGTGCTTCCTGAGTGGTAATGTATGCTCCAATGTGAACGCACAGAGCACGCTATCCCCTTGGTTCCATGAAACACTGAATGAGACAAGTATTTTTGTTTCTTTGTATCATTTCATTTGTGTGCGTGTCAGAGGTAATGCGGAGGAATGCAAGAATCTGCCAGTAGAAAGTAGCCTTTCCTTTTAAGTGTTTAGCAAGCATTTTCTGATATAGTTTGGTTTGGACAAAGTAATATTCAGACTGAACAGAAACACTTTATTGGGGGTGGGGTAGAACTGATAAGCTTTGAGGAGGAAGGGGTGCAAAACAGTTGCCTCTACATATTCTGATTTTTGTCATTGACTTTGAATAGTAGCATGGGACATAAATTGGTAACGGGTTTTAGGTAAGTATAGTGCCATAGGAGAACTGCAATTTGTGTACGTGTAGATCGCTCTGAAAGTAATAACTCTTGTCTATTTCCATGGATGCTACAAGAGATGCAAAGAGCAAATGACACTGTTTAATAGAGCAAATGCTCAGCTACAAAACACTAGTTTTCAGCATAGTGTCCACCATTAGCTGTGTATTTTTGCTTGTAATGAAAGACAAGAGCCAGCATGCTGTACTTACAAGGATTCGCACCAGCAGAGTTTACCCACTGTTGCCACTGCTGAAATGCATCATCCACCCACTTCACTGTGTTTGCATCCACTGTTTCAGTCTCTGTAAGTGTTCAGCAAGCTCTGATGAATGCCAGTGGATGTCATCTTTTCCTGCATGGAGTTCAGTGCCATCTTTACTTCGTATACACTTCCATGTCAGATGTCATTTTGTTGGACTGCCTCTCTGCTGCCATCTGTCACACAGCAAAAGCATGTAGCAGAATATTAGTGGGAAGCTTCAGGCTCTACTGCCATACAACCAAAATCCACCTTTGATTTCATGGGTCAACATAATAAAACAGGAGGCGTTATTTTTGGAGCAGCCCTCGTTTGCTGTTACTCCAGTGTTTTTGCAACTAGGAGGTGAAACTGTTGGAATGGCATTCTCTCTAGATATTCACTTTCAATCTGTCTTGCAAGCTTGGTGTCCTGCTGTGTCATGCTTGTGTATATTCTCACATTTTCTTCCCTTTTGCACAATCTCAAATTTACTTAGTAGGCTTTCCTAGTCAAAGTAGATGTTTATGCTCTTGGGAGATACTCTTTTCCAGTCAGGTGGGGTATTAAAACTTGAAATGGTAACTTCTGTTAAACTTGCTGAAGCTGGAATTTCAAAGCACATCACCCGTGTTTAGTAGAGACTAGGGAAAGCACACAATTTAATAAAAAATATTAATAAAAAATATTTATCCAATATTTAATAAAAAATGTAAGATCTCCAACTGGATTTCAGTCTCATCAGAAAGTTCCAATTGCTCCCCCTGTAGTAGAGGGTGTTGTTTGAATATGAGCACTGTTTGTAGTGTACAAATTGAGTGATATTAATAGGGGAATGTTGGATGTTGGTTGATAATGGATTTTAAAATGGGAAGGAGTGAGGGAATGGGTTTCCCACAGCAGGTTCTTGAGCTGCCACCAGTATGAAGATGGATATGTTCACATGGCCTGCTATATAATAGCACAATAGCGATTATTCTGACAGGGAATCTGTACTGTCAGCCTGCTGTTACTTTGAGTAGTCTAGGAAGATTATACCTTGCCAGGCCAGTTGATGAGTTTTCATAGGAAATAAATGGCATGAGAGAGTATACTTCCTATTTTCCAGTAAATCTTCCTGTTAGTTTCCTGATGGCGTGTGGCATCTCTATTAACTTGTGGGATCAAACCCTGGTGTTATCAGCAAGCATGTTCCTGTCCTGTAAGGGGCTGTCAGTGTGTGGGAGCTCATTTTCTTAGGGCTTGCTAAGGCTGCAGGGTTGTGCATCAGTGCTGTAGGGAGTTCAACTAGAACACTGTCCTGTAATCTAGGTGGTGACAGGACAAATGGCTTCTCTTGCTACCATAGCTAAATTTCTTTCCATTAGAATGTAGATCCTAATGCTGGAAAAGACCTTGTAGGTCACCAAATCCAAGCCATTGCTATTGCTAGTAGCTGTGTAATTGAATTGTTTTCATTAGTAATAAACTTTGTCTCTTGACTTATTGGATTTCTTATTCTACTGTGTTATTGAAAAGCTGTTACAGAACCAAAATCCTTTAATGAGAAGACACATCTTTTAATTTGGATCCTATAGGTTTTTTTAGCACTTTTAGAGTCATCTATTCATAGGCCAGTGTGGTCCTTTAGCTTTACTTTAGTTTTCTCTTCTGAGCCTCTTCATTCTGGAGAAATTTATGGGGAAAAAAAGCACGGTTCTTCAGCCTTCAATTTGGTTGCTGTGTTTTTAGGGTAATGTAGGTGAAACACAGCCCTCCTGTTGTGCAATGGTTTCTGTTTTTCACAATACCCACTCTTTCCCTTTGCTTGGATAGAAACTGCCATGCATTGAAAATTAAAAGAGCATTTTCTGTAGGGGCGGTTAAACCAACTTAAGTACAGACAAGTGTTAAATAAAACTTTGGAAAAATGTGCACAATTTCTCAACTACCTTTGTGTCTCATTTTGACTGTGTGGCCATGCTGTGTAAATGTCTTTTTAAATTATTTTTGTTGTTAACATTTCTCTCTGATATTAGTATTTAAACAGTCTGTAATAGACACTAATGACACAGATGAGGGCTGAATTCCATGTTATAGGTTGCTATTGCCTGCATGCAGGGAGTTTTCTGTAAAATTGGATTAACAGAACACCATCAAAAGGTCTGGCTTCACTTTAATGAAAGCTTAATGTTTCTCCACAATTTACATGGGGTAAGATAGTACTCATATGGCATATGATCTGACTTCCCACAAATGAGAAGACATACAGAGGTAAATAGGCAGCCATAAAGAGGTGAGCATATTCTGCAGAGTGATGTATATGAACTTACACAGAAAGACAGTATGCAGATGTGGAAACAGCTAATGACAAAAGCTATGGAAATCATTGTAAGTATGTGTTTCCCTTGCTGGTAACCCATTCATAAACTAGTCTGTTGACATTATTTGGGACCACTAGTTCCCTAGTCAATCTGACCAGAATAGATACTTCTCACAATCCACTGAAGTCCTCTGATGGTATGAGAAACAAACTTTTCCTGTATTTGAATTTCTATCTTTTCTACAGTCAGTGTTCTCCAAGACAGTGGTGAGGCAGGGGCTCAAGGCCACCCACTAGCTAAGTAAAGAAGATTCTTTTTTTGCCTATAACTTTATCGCAGATCTGCCTTTGATCAGGGTATGGTTATTATCTTAGTGCATACCTGGATATAAATTAATCAAGAATGGTGAATATATAATTTGCCCAAGAGATGAAATAATTATGGATAGGAACATATTATATCTGAGTTAATCTTCACTTTATTTTGACCTACGTTACTGTGCTGGGCCAGTTGACGTACTGTGGCATATAATTGGTCAAGTGTCAGAACTGATAGGTATAGTGGATTTTTTTAATCTAATGATTTAAAAAGACTTGGTAATTATTTATGAACTAAACATGACAGCTTTGTTTGGTAGGATGGTATTATTTCCATTTTATGCAGAAGACAGCTGATTTTTTTCAAAGGTACTTACCATTTCTCTATCATTCTTATTCTAAAATTCTAAACTTCAGTTGATCACATAAACTTTCTATTTCTGTGAGATAATTAAGTTCACTTGTGACCCTGCTGATCATTCCATCTGCAGAACTCACTTGGCTGTGTGCTATATCCTTGATCTGGGATTCTCTAGTGTGCACTACATTGCCCTATATAGCTATGCTTTTGGCATGATTCTCTCTACAGGCTCTTCTTTCTAGTGAAGGTATTAAAAATGAGATAAATTATACAAATAAACAGCTAATTTGCTGACACGTTGGATGAGAGTTATCTCTGTGCTTATCTTTTATAAATGATTTTATCAGAGGATTGCTTAGTTCAAGTGATTCTGCTTTTTATTTATTTATTTTTTTTTTTCCTGGCTTGGAGAAAGTTAACCTGCTTTATTATTTGGGAGAGGGGAAAAAAGGGCAGAAGCTGTATTTTGCCTAAATCACTCTTACAGTTTTTTTCCTATTGGCTACAAATCATGTGCTCAGGTCTGTGAGAAACAGATGGGTCCATACTTAACAATAACAGCTGCATCAGCATGATCTATAAAGGGAAAATGATGTGGTCCCTGTGATGTACATCTGCGAGGGAGGGCAAATGGGATCAGAAAAGTGTTAGCCTAGATGTCACATAAGTGCATTCAGCTGTGGGACCCCCAGTATAAGAAAACATGGAGCTGTTGGAGTGGGTCCAGAGGAGGGCCACAGTGAGGGTCAGAAGGCTGGAGCACCTCTTCTATCAGGACAGACTGAGAGAGTTGGGCTTGTTCAGCCTGGAGAACAGGAGATTCCTGGGAGAGCTCATTGCAGCCTTCTAGCACTTAAAGTTGGAGAATGAATATTTATGTGTTTGTTTACAAGGGCATGCAGTGATAGGGCAAGCGATAATGGTAGGGATGTTTTTAAACTGAAAGAGGCTAAGCTGAGATTAGATATAAGGAAGAAATTCTTTACTCACAGGGTAGTGAAACCCTGATGCAGGCTGCCCAGAGAAGCTCTGGATGTGCCATCCCTGGAGGGATTGAAGGTTGGCTGTGGCCCTGGGCAGCCTGATCTGTTGAGGAGCAGCCCTGACCACAGCAGGGAGTTGGAACTAGATTTTTATGTCCCTTCCAACCCAAACTATTCTATGACTCTAAGCATGGAAATGGCAGGTTGGGACTTAAATGCATTAAGACACCCTAGTAGCAGGCCCAACTAGGAGTATTGCAATGTAGCATCTGAGTCCTTACGTTGAAACAACTGTTAGGCACAACAGTGAGGCTGCAAGTAATAACTCAGTAATTTGAGAAAAGGCATATTGTTACTGTTGAAGGACTAGACTGAGTTGAAAAGCAAAGAGTGCTGCAAAGCTACAGTATATATCTGCACTATCATATCACTTATGTGCACTGTGTATATGTGTAGCTATCGCTGTCTGGCTGTATTTTGTCAAAACAAACCTTTTCACCTGCAAAATAATAATTTTCATCCAACCTTTTAAAAACCAAAAAAGGCAGAAGAAAATTGTTTTGGAAGAGAACACAGTACTTAGGCCATCATACTGTTTTCACTGACTTCTGTACCTCATTGATCTCAAATTGCTGGCACTTGCTCTTCTGTGAACTTCATTTTCTCCATAAACTATTCTTATCCTACCAATGGCTGTGTGTTGCATAGCTCTTGTAAAACTCTTATATGGACTGTAGTGGCACGGCAGCTCTCTTAGTGTTGGTGGCTGAGAGCTGAAGGTAAGGTACATCACTGTACTTTTGTGTGCTGTAAGTCATGTCAACCACATGTCTGTGAAGGTATCATAAAGAGGCAGTCAGTTACCTAGAAAAGCTGATGGATGTCCAAGTGCTGTTCACTGTTATTACATAGTTACTTTCAACTTGTAGTCTGACTTTTCAGGCATTTAATTTTCTTTGGCCTGCTGCAACATAATATCAGCAGCGTCACTGGAGAAGGAAGCTTGGTAGGGAAGACTGGCTACTCAGAAATCAGTTTCTTATTAGAATTCTTTAGTATGCAGTAATGAACTTGGATTGAATTTTAGATGAAAACTAACTACATCTTTGAAATTGTAAAAGAAATAACTGCAATATCATTGTTTTCAGTCTCCGCAATTAAAATTCCACAGAGATGAGAATTCATCTATTTTCCTCTCTCAAAACCCATTTTGAGTGTAACCATCAAGAAGGGAAAAGAATTGGTAGGGTGTACAATGGATTGTAAAAGGAAGGAAAGTGTTACAATTATAAAAAAGGAAAATGCAAATATTGCTAAAGAGGATAAACTCTCTGCTATTGAGATTTAGCAAATGGAGAATGTAAAAGCATAAATGCTGCAGTGGTTTGCTTTGTTTGTGCTGTGTATTTGGGATTTTTGCAATTTCAATTTTTTGCTATTGCTAATGATATGAGAACTATAAAACAAAAGAAGACAAAACATTAGGAAATGCACTAAATAATTAATGTTCTAGATTTCTAGTTATCTCTTTTACCTGAAGACTTCTAAATGCTTCATAAACTAAATGCTTAATAAACATCACGTCTTCCCTGAGGAACGCATATCCTGTCTTAGTAAGAGAGAAGCTAAGCTGCTAGTAGCAGATGGACAATCTTGCACTGGGATAAAGGTAGATTAAATGTCTATAACATTTTTCATTCCTGATTGTTTTCAAGTATGTGTAAGTAATATTTGCTGCTATCACAAGTTACCAATTCTCTGCTTTACATGTCAACATTGCTCTCTCTCCCATATTCCATTTTCTGTAAGAAATATTGTTGGATATCACTTGTATTTAGGCCAGTATCTACATATCTAATAAAGGATATATATATAGTAGATGCTTGATTTTTATCCTATTAAAAAATGATGTTTTACCAGTCTATACCTAACTTAGTGTTACAGATCAAAATATTGCTATTGTTGCTTGTTAAAGACTAAAGGAAGAGGTAAAAAGACTTTAGAAAGATGGAACATAGACTTCCCATTGCTAAATAAATGAGTTAATTCCTTTTTCTTCAGCAAAAAGAATGACTTCAGTGGGCCTAGGTAAGCTAAGTCTTGAGACTTAAATGGCAATCCTAAAAATTGATTTCAGGTTTACTTCTATCATCTGAGGTAGAAAAAAAGAAGCCTTCATTTTCATGAGAGAAATATAGAATGGGCCTTAAACTCTCATAAGATTAGCAGGCTTCCCTAAAAGATTATAGAAGTGGAAATAGAAGTGTTTCCTATCAGAAACTGCACACAATCTGTTCTCTTTTCTGTGTTTTGTCTCTAGGTTAGTATGGGCCACTCTCTGCATTGCATCAGATAAGACTAGGTCAGCCAGTTAAATTATACAGCCCACATCAAGCCAGCACAATTTGAGGAGATTGCCTTTCATTAACTGCCTGTTTAGCAAACCTTTTAGAGAGAATGGAATATATTTTTTGTTGTCTTCACTGCAAGGATCTGCCACAGCATGCAATTCCTTCACTTGCTTCCCTTACTCATCAGCTCCCATTTATAAATCTGATTCTGAATGAACAGTACATAGGTCAGAACAGACAGTCTAGCATGTGGTGCTGCACTTGCTTCTTGTAACTGTATTTATTTACCATAATCGTGAAGGAACTCTTAGCCCCCTTCCTTTTCCCACCGTAGAGAAATGTAGCATGTCTGAGTAGCCTCAAAGTTTTCTTTTTACACAGGGAAGCCACAGTAGAAGTAGCAATTATTTTAGAATTTTATTTTGAAAATAGTATGTAAGAAATTTTAAAATTACAAATGATCAAAATTCTAAATATAAGTAACTGAATTCCCTAGCAGCAATTTTTATAAACTGAAGCAATAGCTTGCTATTCAACTTTGCATGGATGTCTTTTGCTTTTGGTCAGATCACACAAAGTTCTTTCCAAGAGCAGTGATATCAGGCTTGTGTAGCTTCAAATTCTGAATTGAATAGACTGTTTCTCCTCTTTAATTCCACAGGTTAACTTAAATGCTTTTTTTCTCTTTTACTTAACACTGTTGTTGTTTTGTTCTGTCCATGAAATAACATAAGATTAAATGAAGTGCTTTGAAGTCCAGACGTATTAAGTATTAGTTTGAGAGAGAACAATCAAAGCCATGCTCTCAAGTTACACACAGTGTCAGTGTTTTTCTTAAGAATTGAGGAATAATTCCACCTGTAAAATTCCCTTTTTCCCCTTTTTTCGTACTTGGTCCAAGATTTCTTTAATTTCTCTACTTCTTTTACATGAGGGGAGTATGTAGGTTGCTCTGAAGTAACGCCTCATATTTCTGTGGAAATTACAAAAGCTATAAAGAGTGCACTAAAACTTTTTGATAGAGCAAATGCTCAGCTACAAAATGCTGTTTCTCAACATAGTCACTGTCTATTAGCTATGCATTTTTACCAGGAATGAGCGAGAGCCTGCATGCCGCACTCGTAATGATCTTGTTGTGGTTCAACCTGGCAGGTGGCTCAGCACCACACAGTCCTTCACTCACTCCCCAAAATTCCCTGTGATATGGGGGGAGATAATTAGAGAAAAAAAAAGTAGAATTTTGGGGGATTTTTTTTTAATCAAGTTACTAAGAGAGAAGGATAATTATGATTTTACATATATATGTATACAATAAGTGTATAAGCAATTGCTCACCACTCCCTGACTAATACCTAGCTAGCTCCTGAGCAGAGCAGCAGAGATGTGAACTCCCACCCCTTTCAAAATTTCTTCTGCGTGATATCATATGGTATAGAATAGAATCACTATTAGAACAGAATATAGATAGAATCGCAAAGGTTGGAAAAGACCTCAAGGATCATCCAATCCAACTCTTCATTAACCACCAATATTTGCTCACTAAACCAGGTCCCTCTCTATCCCAAGCCTGTAGCATTGCATTTTGTCTCTATCAGCATTCAGCAAACATCAATGAATATCAGTGGATACAATGTTTTCCACATGGATAAATTCAGTTTCACCCATTCCCTTCATATGTAGTTACATGTCAGATGACATTTTGTCAGACTGCCCCTCTGCTGCCATCTGTTGCACAGCAACAACATGTGATCGAATACTGGTGGGAAGATTCAATCTCTACTGCCATACCACCAAACATCTACCTCTGGCATCATGGGCTGACATAATAAGCCAGGAGGCATCACTTTCAGAGCAGTCCTTGAATAATGATTAACTGAGATCAATCCATGGTTCACAAGAGATCCCAAAGAGACTCTCTTCACTTATGCTTAAAATTTTTTATATTGTGGAAATCCATTTTGAGCAAAATGCATTTGCTAGATCGAGCACCATTTCTTCATCTGACTCTGAGAGGACATCTTTTGGCTTATGTTAAATGGCAGTTTTGTGTCGTATGTGACATCTGTTAAGTAAACTATAGGGGGCAAAAAGTCATTGCATATTTTAGTCAAGCTCTTCCTTGTTTTGCTTGTCAGCATCCGAGCTTCCTCTGTCTTTTCTTATTTAGAGTGGTATGTGAAGTTGCTAGGTGCAAACACCAGAATCTTGCATACGTAAACAAGAAGCCTTTTGAGGTTCAAAATCAGTAACAACTTCAGTAAGTCTGAAGTGCTAACAATGAATCTAAGAAGTAAAAACATAAAAATTATAAAATTATTTAACTTTCAGATTGTTTGCTATTTACTCAGTTACGAATTTACTTAATTTCAAGTTTGATCCAGCTGCCTTTAACCTTTCCTTAGAACTTAATTTAACAGCTTTACTTCTTTTAGGCACTGAAGATCCATTCACCACTAATCATAATGAGGATTAATATGGGGTCAGGATTTTAGCCTATGCCCCAACTGACATCATATTCAGAACTAGTCCACTAGAGAAGAAAAATAAAATCTGGCTTATTGTCTTGGTGTTACATTTCCTCTGAAATAACAATTTCAACACCAAGTAATTTGATCAATAAGATCTGTAGCTACATTGTAGGAAAAATATGGTAGAGTGTTTAGGAGATTTTGTTCCTCTTTGAGGCAGCGTTAGGCATTTCTTCTGATGAATTTGGCTTCTGGAAGTGAAAGGATCTGTGTTTTCACCTATTAATTGCATGAAAAGCTGACTGAGTCACAAGCTCACTGGCTTACAGTTTAACTGGAGGCTGATTCTGAGAAGTGAGCCTCAGGGACCAATACTGCTGCTCTTCACCATTATCAGCTGAAATGGTGGGATGGAATACAGCCTCTGCATGGTCACAGATGACATCAGGCTGGAAAAGTATTTGAAGCACTATGACTAGGGTTGCCATACAAAAAGAGTTTTGGCAAACTAGAGTAGTCCAGCAGAAACTGCATGAGATGAAGCAAAGGGAAATGAGGTCTTCTACCTGGGATAAAATAATATGCAGTAGCATGGGCTGTGAAGTGATCCTCCAGGATCCTTTGCAGGCAACCAGCAGTCTTGGATTTGTTCTCCTGTTGACCTTGTTTATTTGAACATGGTCGGGCATAGTAGTCCCCTCTTTTTTAGGGGATAAATGAAACTGGAGTAATGTAAGAGTATTTGGGGTTGAGCAATTCTTAGGACTAGAAAAATTCAGGAGAGGAAACTCACAATGTTCGTATTATTGTTTTACATAGCTTTGCTTATAAATCCAATCTGAGACAAAACAAGAGTAGATCCTTTCTAAGTATGCATAGACTTTATTTCAGATTTTGAATGGAGTAGAACTGCAACATAAGGAAGATTATTCAAACATTCATTCAAACATTCTTAAGCTGTGTTTGAGACTAGGCCAAAATTTCTCATTTCCATCACAGAGCTAACACTATGGCTAAAAAAAAAAACCCTTGATAAAACAAAAATAAATTACAGGAAATGAAAGGATGAGAACTTACAGAGGAAAGATGGCCAGTATGTTAAAAGTTAAGTGTGAGCAATCTGGAATACATTTTACTGAAAATTACTTTTTAAATGCTGTTTTCTCTTGCCATAGGAGACACTACTGAACAAAAAAAGCAAGGCCAATGCAATTCAATTTGAATTTATCACTCTATTATTTTATTATATTTACTCAGGGTTAACAACTCATTAAGCACCAAATTGCTCACTCTTAATGAGTCCCTGATGGCAAAATTGGGCTGCTTAAAACTACATAGTAAAATAAAAAGGCATGGCAGAAGGCTGTAATAAAAAGCAAGTAAATGCTATTGAGTATTTGGTGTGTGGATGCCAGGCTGGTTTTCAGAAGTGGTTCCATTAACACAGTTAAGTTGGCACATTGGCTATAAAGCTATTTATGTTTCCAGGAAAGACAATTAATTTGATTCAGGTTTTAAAATAGGTCAAGAGGCCAGCTACTATATGTATAAAAACTTTTAGGCACTTTTTTCTAGTTAAAACCAAGAAATGAAAATAATAAGAATAAAGACAGGGAATCCATTACCAGAAATTCTTCCTCTTTTATATGGTGATTTATGATCCCTTTGAATAAACTAGGATTTTCAGATGATGACATTTATCCCAGTCATCTGTTATTAAGACTGTAGTGTCTTCAGAACACAAGTAGTAAGGCTAAATTATACCAGGTACCTAAATAGAACACAGTAATTAGTCCCTAGCCCTGACAACTTGCCAATGCCAAGACTGATACATTTAATAACTACAAGGAAGGAGTAGCTGAACCAATTGTGTGGTTAAGTGCTCAAAGACGCAAACAGTTTTATAAGTTGTGAATAGTTAAATATTAAATTAATAAAGGAGAATCATGACAAAGCACAACAACTTAATTTGGGTATTATAGCAAACACTAATTATTTCTGTCCCATCAAGTAGTTCCTTCATTTTTGTCCTGAAAATATTCGTACTCTTATTTTAAAGAACTGTATCTATAAATTCTAGGAATGCTAATGGGCCTGTGTAAGATATCCTTCTACCTACTTTGGTGTAGACAGGTTGCATTTGCCTAACTTTCTGATGTTTGCTGACTGGTATTGGTTCTTTTCTCATTTCAATCAAGGTGCCCATTTGGCTTCAGGGTATAACTGATTGAAGCTAGAAGAAGTAAGTTTGCATACATCTTGCTGTATGAGGCAGGCAAAACTAATGTCACAAAAATTAGCTGAATGCAAAAGACCTTTTTTTTGTGCGAAATATTCCATGGTTACTATTCACAGTACTTGCTTATTTGATGGGTACCTCATCTCTGTGCCCTACACTGAAATATTAACAAGAAGTTCTACTTCTCCAGTATTTTTCTTATAAGAAGAGTCCATGATTTGGTAACACTCTCTTCCTGTTCTTCAGCAAAAGCTGACTTTTTAAATTCTGGCTACAGAAAATCCACCTCTGATTCTGTGCTTGAGTCAGAATCAAAGTGGAGACCCTATCCACCTACGAAACAAGGATAAAGCTCATGCGCTGGTCATTCTGCTCAGCTGAGAGACAGGTGGGGTTTTTTGCTCTTTCCAAAGGTTGCCCATAGGTTTCTATCTGCATTTACAATGGTAGAGAATTTCTGTATGAACTAATTGTACGCATGTGGTAGATAACAATTGTTTTGGGAACTTTATTTCTTGTATTCATTAAAACAGTGAAAGTCTTTCCCCAACTGACTCTATTTGCACTCTTCTCAAGAAGGCCCATCAACTGCTAATATAATACTCTGTATAGAAGGAGTTAGCGGTCTAATATAATATTAGTTTCCTGGCACATCATCAAGATAAAAATCTTAGATGAGGAAAGATAAAAATGTGGCATAATTCTTTTAGGTTGTCTTCTTAGTATATTGATTGTTTTGCAGCATTAGTATCCTCTGCAGAGGGGAAGGTCAAGACTATTATAATTCCCACTGCTCTCACCTACTCATTAAGATAAAATTGAATCCAGAGTATTATTGAAGTAAGAAAAGCATGTGCCTGCAATTTTTTAAAAACTTTTAAAAAGTTTTGAATTACACTGAACAATGGACACCTGGCATATCAGCCATTAAACAGAAAATTAGCTGTACTAATAGCAATGCAGTTTCAATTCTGATTTAAATCTGACTTTAGATGTTAGTCATTTCCAACATGATGGATAGTTGTTTAATGGGAAGGATTCATGAGTTCTAGAAACCATGTTACAGACTAACAAATCATAAATGACGCTTTTGCTCCCTTACTGAATCTCTGTTTTAGCACTGCAGGATGTATGGGCAGCTTCATTGCTCAGTGAAACCAGAAAGTGGGAACTGCAGCAGGAATCAAATTCTTCAAAATAGCTGGGATGTGCAATTTGTGCATGAGTTCAGTTCAACATGACTGATTTGCTTTAATAGTCAAACTAATTGCAGAAATAAAACCCTATCATTTTTCCCCCTGAAATAATGACTAAGAATTAATCATTATCAAATACCAATTTTTAATAGGGAAAGTTGAGTTTATGGAAGTTTTTGTTGTTTTGTTTAATATTTCATTGTCATTGTGATTTTACAGTTCTGCTTAGTATTTTAGCTGAATTTAATACTAGCAACAACTAAGTAAAAGAGTGATATCTTGTTGCTTGGATAGCATTATTTCATAGAAATAATATTTGGAAAAGTTCTCGCATTCTCCTCTTTCTGTATGTGTTTGAGCGGCTTCTTGGTGATCCATGAGATGGTTGATGTCAGATTTTTTTTTTGTTGGAAGTGTCAAAACCAAGTGAAAGGGATTATTGCTCACTTCACTGATTCTGTAAGATGGATGTATCTGCCCACTGGCAACTGAACTAAAATCCACCTAATGTTTTTGTGCAGTCCAGTGAACATCTGATAGACAGCAGTCACTTTGAGTCTCTCTTTATATACATACAATTGGAACCAGTAACCAAGAAGCCAGAAGTTTCAGTACTTCTTCTGGTAGGCATCTAATTGTTCTCTTCAGCAGTTATCACCAATTAATGTTTTTTTTTTTTTTTTTTTTTTTTTTTTTTGGACCATCTTATATGAATAAATCTGCCTCACGCAAGGGAAGACTGTACATGGCTTAACCTTCGTGTTATTTTTGACTACCTGGAGTACAGTCATTAGGAAAGACCATCAAAATGATGATGGCTTACATTAGTTTTTGCGTATTTGAATTATTCCTCTGGGAGATTGTCTTTTATTCCTTCCTGTTCAGATTAACAAAGTAATCAATTTGCTTATGGTCAAAATTCCACTAATAATGTAATACATATATTTACTGGGTAAGATGTGGTCTTTTTATATTACTTTAAATTTTTGTCATTTTGCATTTCAGAATGCTGAACTGCTGGTGAGAGATATGGGTATAGGTGCTAAAGCTATGTATCTGTTATAAAACCTGTTCAATATAGTATTCCCTCTAGATTTTCATAGCTTTAGCCTGATAAAAACTAGAGTTTCTTTGTAAGGTATTTCACTTCAAAGTGTAGTCAGTGTTGTTCCATTGTTAGTTTCCTGAAACCTTTTGCAGTGCTGATCTCTAACTCAGAACTGCTGTGAACTCCTTGAAAGAGCAAATAATTCAAAACACAATCACAGCACAACTGTGCATAGTAACATAATGACAAGGGAGGAAAAGATAAAATAATTCTGTTGTGAAAAACACAAAGTGAAACATTTCATATCTTACTTTGAACATTTCGTGTTGAAAAACAAAATCCATATAGATCAATTAAAAATAGTTGCATTTAGTATTGCTGTGGAAGAACTTCAAATATGCAGATAAAATGTTTTCTGTAACAGGGCAACAATTTGTTGCAACATTTTTTGCAACAAATGCAAGCAACTGCATTTTTTTTCATAAGAATTCAATTTTGGTCACTATTGCCCTTCCAATATAGTCTTTAATGGCTTAGTTAAGGCTACAGAAGTTGTGTATGTCTGTGCTAGTGATGCCTTGCCTTGAGCAGTTAGGCTCTTTTATTCATGATGCATCAATTTACCATACCTAGTGACAGACAGTAATGAAGTATTTGCCCTTGCTAAAGAATATCCTTGGATAGTGGTGATTATTTAAACAGAAATATGTTGCTTGCTCATTTAGACTTGAGCCTTCTGCAGGATAGCAGTTGTAGCACATCACTCAAACTGTACGTCAGACCTCTCAGACAAGTACGGAGCTTAACCTCCCAGCATATAGTTATCCTTATGCATCATACTTGAGAATTCCCAATCTCAAGTAAGAACTATGCTGTCACAGTTCTTCTACATGCTGCTGCTGCAGTGCTGCTCAGCAGGAGCACACTTCAGGTCCAACTGAAGTCAGCAGGCAGCACGCATCACAGGCAGGAAATCAGTTGGATGACTTCAGTGAGCTGAGGACAGGCAAATATAGAACGGACATCAGTGATGTATGTCCTGGCAGTGCTGTCAGAGCCCATGCTGTGACTCCTTTAGTTTTGCCATCTTTGGCATGTGTGGAAGCAGATGTGGCCTGGAGGAGTTTTCAGGTTCCTTCCTTCTGCCTTGCCCTAACAACAGCATTTCCTTTCTGGGCTGCAATGCCAATGCTGGCCCCATTTTGTTGGGGCAGACTTTTGGTGTGTCCGTCTGTTGTCCTATGCTGCAACCACCTTATGCTGTGGCAGGTGGATGATGACGATGGGGGAAGAGTACCATGTGTGCACCATTTTGGCTGCTGGCAGGCACTGAAAAGGAGAGGATGCCAGCTATGACATCAAGCCTGGTTACAAGAGGTGCACAGTAATAATGATCCCAGGAGTTCTTGCTAGTAAGTTGTGCCAAGCTGATGGAAGAATTGCAAAAAAATTCCAGAAATCGAAGTTAAAGCTTTGTAACAGTTCTATGCTGTAGAAGTCAACAATGTGGCTTTCTTTGTTTGAGCCTTGGAAAGTCTCCAAGATCTACCCGAAAGAGAAATTAACAAATGTTTTTTTGTTACCTGAAGCAAAATATTCTCACTGAAGTGTGGAGATGTATGCTCTTCATCATTACTATCTAATCAACACTAGAGTAGATTTGTTAGGGGAAAGAAAAAAGTTTGGAGTACGGGTAAGAAAGATGATGGTATATTAATATTAATTGAGGAGGGAGGAAGAGAAGTAATTTGAAAACTATCCAAGGCTTTTCTAAACAGTGGCTGAAAACATTAGGCAAATCTCCATCCAAATCATCCTGGAAATCTATCTTTAATGTAGGAAAGTGTTTAGTGGAAGACTTAAAAGCTACTGAAACACATGGCAAGCTGAACATGCTCTAATGCAGAAATGTTTTTGACCTTGATCTGTCCTCTAGACCTGCCTACAAATAGGGCACATGAGTGAAAGCTCCAGGTTCTGATGAATGCAGGTTTCATTTATTGTATATGTTTTAGTGATGTAAATGTATATGTAAATGTAGTGGTTTAGTGCATCTGAGTTCTACTCTTTAGTTTGAGAAATCCGCTGCAGGCTAGTGGTCTAAGCAAGGGTGGTAAGCAAGTGTTCCTGAGCTGATTTATCTTTCCACTGTTTTGCAGTATGTTTGTCTGGGCATGTCCCAGTTGCCTTGTCCCTGGCTTTAGTTTTCCCATCTATAAATATGAATAGCTCTTTGGAAGTGTGGTGGGAGAAGTCAACTGAGAGAGAAAGAAAGAAAGATAGAAAAGGAAAATGATAGGACTTGGTCTTTCCTACAGTGTAGCCATTTCTAAATTCTGACCTTTATGTTCAGGGCTGTTTATCACTGCCCCTAGCCCTCATGTCACTGCCAGCAGTAAGTTAGGAGTTCCGATTATTTTGATGCTTTAGCTCTGTTTTCTGAACCTTCTTCCCACTTGCAAGAAGCAGTCATGTTGAAGGCTAATGAAATGTGGGTAAGCATATTTGGTCATTCCCATTGTTTCTTGTCGGTCTGTCTGCTAAAAATCATGGGTTACACTATCTTGTCAGTAGAAGGCTAAAAAGCAGAAAGAGACATCAGTAAATTAGGAACGAATTAGCAGTAGGCAAACAGAATGGAGAGGTGAAGGAGGGTGTTATAATGCTTCAGTGTTACTTGGTTGAATAATTCCAGCGCAACCTTTCAGAGAAAAGGCAACACAGAAGCATAACAGTTTGATGAGTCAGTGAACAATGTGTTGGTAATTAAGCACAGGATTTAGGAATTAGAAAAATTGTTTACAGTTTTGAACATGTTACCTATAAAATTCTCAATTTAGTCTTTTTCTGTGCTGCAGTTATATATTTGAAAGATTTATGTAATGAATATTCATAAACTGCCTAGAGCTGTTTGGCTAGGGGCTGTCAGTAAATTCATGGAATTGCTACACTTCTATTAAACTATTGTCAACAAAGGTTCTTTCAATTATTAAACTGTAAAATGTACACATTCCTAAAACAAGAACAGTGGAACTGAAAGTGGTGTTCTTTCCTTAGTACATAGAAACAGCAAGGCTCAGAGAACATGAGAACCTCTGCTATCTGTAGAGGGAGGCCAATATATATTTCTTATATATTTTATATTTCTTTGAGCCTTACAAATAACATCAAAAGAAGTATTAAAAACAGAGGAATGGCAGAGGAAATCACTTTTGAGAATCACCTGGGGCTCTCAATAGGCTCCATTGTTCTGTTTTCCAATTTTGGGTACTCACAATTTCAGTGTAAATAGTGATCCTTTTTTTTTGTGTAGTATTTAAGGAACCACCAATTAGCTGTCCTATGTCTAGCTTTAATGGCTTTCTTCCACGCTTTGTGTGTTCAGTTTCAAAATATGATAACGCTGCACTGTCTTATGTCATTAAACAAACCCTGATTGCAGTTTTCACCTTTCAGAGTAGTTTTTGTTGTTGTTGTTGTTGTGTTTTGTTTTTTTTTGTTTTTTTTTTTTTGGTGGTTTTTTTTTTTTTTTTTTTTTCCCAAAAGAAATGCAGTGGAGCTGTTTGAAATAAATATTTCAATCCAACAGAAGCCACAGAAGGTATATACAACATCTGGCTGTGGAAGAGCTGTTGCTCACTTATTTATGAGCATAAGCACAGAGACCAATGAGTACAGAAACTTCCAGAAATGTTTGGACTACAGAGTGGCTATGGATAGTCTTTCACAGATGTTTCTCAGACTGGGCATCTCACTTTGATTAGGGACAAGAATCCTTCACAGTTATGTGGTCCACTTGTGTCTGAATATGCCATAACATCTTGGATAAATTTCAAGCTAATGTATCATTTTCTAGTTTCTCTAGAAATGACTCAGTATTTTTGTCCTGATCTTGCCGTACTAAGTAGTTCAGAGATTGACTTCTTTCTATTTGTCTTTTGTTCATTTCAACTGTATTTCCACTTAACGGGAAGTCCACTACTTCAACTGCATACTGCTCCAAAACCTTCCAATAGTGAGATCCTTTGTGATTTACAGGGCAAATACTTGGAATTTGGTGTTGTATTGTATTCCATTACAGCTGGCCTTTTAACGCAATGATACAGTGAATTGTTGCTTGGAAGGTGTTGAGTTTAGTCCTTGCATGTATTGTGATCACTTTCTACTGCTACTATTGGCACTTTTATTATTCAGTCACGATATATTTTTTGATATAGTTGTTTTGTTTGATTTAATTAGGACAATTTGTAAAGATGTGTATAATTTTAAGCTGTTTTTATTTTTTTTTCTTCTGTAGCCACCTCAATTGCATGTCATGACACATTCTCAAAAATTGCAATGCCCGGAGTTTTGCTGGGAAATAATAATGAGAATACATTTGTCTGTCTTGATACATTTTAGTATTAATGCAGTTGTTATTAGGTTTCCTGTAAAATATATCAACAAACTTTCATCACAGCAGGAACTATTTTTTCTTAAGTAGCTAAGTATAGATATAGCTGATCAATTCTCTGAAACACTGTTTTATTTCTTATAAGCAAGCTCACAACTATACTGTGTGATGTTTGTATTTTCTCCAGTTTCTTTAATGTTTTTGATTTTTTTTCCTGTGTTATTACAGCGATTGTACACAAAATTATCAGTTTCATCACATATTGCATTGCTGATGATGGTCAATATTGAATTGTGGGGGTGGTTAGCACAATTTTCAGAAGTCTGATTGCTTCTTCTGTATCCAGTAAAATGTTACATTAAAGAGCAACAAGATTGTATTCGATTTCCTTAATAAAGTGGTGGGATTTCAATATTAAGGTCTGCAGGGTTTAGTCACGTGGCTGTTTCTCCATCTGTGAACTGCATCTGAATCGTTTTGTCTGGGATAAGTTCCTAATAAGGGCAATGTAATGCATGATAGGTTGCAGGTAAGAGACAGAAGAGGAAAAAAGATTAGATTAAGGCTATGGCCAGGACAAAAGTGATATGGTGACAGGAATATAACATAGACACATCTTGGCTAACATGGCAATGCTAGTTGGTAAGGGTCCTAACACTGTAAATGAATTACACATATCATCGTGAAGGAGCAGGAGGAAATGGTAATTGATTTGGGATGGGGTGTGGGCTAAATTAACAGATACTGGCTCAGACTGAAGAAAATAAGGAAACCTACTGTCCCATTTAGTAGTTTTGACACTACTGTCACAAATAACAATATAGTCATTTCTCAAAAGTTAGCCAACCCTGAAATTATTCTTGTATTTTCACTTTAGCATCACAGTACTATAGCAACTCATTTGACTCTAGTGTAATTACTTCAGATTAAGTACTGGACATACTATTTTTGTGTTCCACAATGGCATGGTTTTGTTATTTTTTTGTATTGTTGGGTTTTTAGGTTTTTTTCTTTAATGTCGAAAAAGAGCAGAGATCCTCATTAACTCATCCTATGAAGAGAGTAGTATGCAGTACCCTATTTGAAGCAAGGAAAATTTATCCTTTCTCAGAAATACTATCTTGCTTCCCTCTAAAGATGGTTTCCTGACATATGGTTGTTCCAGTGATGTCTTGGAGAGGAATGAACCAACTGGTCATGTAAAGAAGACTACTTTGGGATAAAATTATTGCTAATTGTAAGGTGTCACCAAATCCTTGGAATTCAGAAGAGGTGATGAGAAATGATGGTTGAAACAACCTGTACTACAAAGCAGTATTGTTACCAACACTGGACGAAGTATATCCAAAGTTTAGAAACCTTCAATACTAGGTGATGTTTGCATTTTGGTGCATTTGGTCTTTCACTGTGCTGTGAAATGCATGCTACTCTGAGATTCCTATTTGTAACACGTACTCCTGCAAGCAGTCTATTTTGGAGATAGGATTAGAAGCAACATTTACTGCTACAAGTTTGTATTGGCTATATACTGAGAAGTATATACTGTGAGTATATGCACAGTGTACCTCTGAATGCTATTTACTTTGAGTATTGCTATCAAATTGTTACATAAGAAATGTGCAAACTTACTGCTGTGAAATTGAATTTGTGCATTATGGTAATTTTTTGAAACATTCAGTCCAAAATCACAGAATAAATCCTCTTAGTTGTATGCAGTTACCGCCCGCCTGTTGTTATATTGCCATAGAGTGTCAGTCACAGCATCTCTCAGACATAAGCTTGGAACTTTTCAAAGAAATTAACCTCTGATCAAAAAGAGATTGCCCTCATTTTTTTCAGCTGTATATAGTATGGTAGTTGGACTGTTCTCACTACAGCTGATAGAAATTGAACCACGTACAGAAATACTTGATTGAAATATTATTTCAATCCAGTGTTTGTAAGCAGAATAATTGACAATTGCATTAATAAGTATGAAAGTAGGGAAGAAGAAAAAGGAATGTGCCACACAGTTCAAGACTGAAGGGAGAAAGAAGCTGACTTCTGCTTTCTGATTTCTTCCTGTATGGAAGACACTCTTGGAATTAACAGGAATTAACACAGATTGTGAGGCCTGCTTATGCTCCCTGTATTTCTGATAAGCTTCTCTTGAAATACTCAGGAGTTGTCAGTGCTCATGGTACACTTGATTGCAAACTACAATTGTTTGTATCCTGTTTTCATGCTCCTGTGAAGAGATTTCAAAAATAGATTCTAAAAGACTACCACCTAACTAGCCTCTTCCCATTTTTTTTTTTTTTCATGGATTAAGTCATTCGTTTATGTAGTGTGCATTTTGTTCAAAATACTGTGGAAAGGCACACATTGATAAATAGAAAGTGATCTGTAGGCAAGCTATTAGCAAACAACTTCCAGGCTTTTACAGTGTAATGTAGATGTGGTAAAGATAAGAAAAATGCAGATGTTTACTGGGACTGTCACAGCATGAAAGAAGGATATTGGAAAGAGAGGAAAATCTGTGTGTCAGAACCATAATGAGTTTATTTACTGACTCTCTAGCTGGAAACAAACATGGGGAAAAAGCGATCAGTAAGCGGTGATATGTCTAGGCATTTTAAGCATCCATTTTCTTAGTTTCAGAAAAACAGTTTTACAAGTGCTTCCTTACCAGTTATTTGGCTTCCACTGTGTCCTTTGCCTGTAGAATTAGTATTTCTTTAATAGAATTGTAAGATGTGTTAAAGAGAACTAAAAATTAAAAAAAAAAAAAAAAAAAGTAGCTATCATTCTGAGTAACAGTTACACCAAGAATGTGGAAGAAATAACAGTAATTTAAAGAGCGACCTCTCTTCAGGTTGACATTTGCATCCTTGATCTTTGTGGTGTACTGTAGTCATAATTGGAGATTATAAAGGAGTCTGTCATCCTTATTTATAAGACTAAAGGCAAAGCCTGATGTGCTTAAGTTCATAGTCCTTTCATTTCACTTCATGATTATTTCCATGAATGTGATACTCTAGCCATCTCCAAAAGAGCTCAACAGGATGACCTTTAGTTCTTGAGTCTTGCAGTTCTGCCTTTTACTTTCTTATAACTAATCATCAAGATGCCAAGTATTTTTACTGAACTTCAGTCAAACTAACTTTGAGGAAGTCTGATTCCATATGTGAGGCAGGGACAGATTTGAGTAACCTGACAACACTGGAGAGTTGGAGGATTCGTAGAAGATGAAATAAACCTGATTTCAGAGCAGTACTGGTGATCATGCCTGGTAGTGTTTCGGTTTTGTGGGTACTTCAGTGCTAGGACCATAGCAGATGCCAATCAAGATATTTTAAGTACAATCTCAGCCATGCATTGATATGACTTTGTGATTTTGTCTTGTGTCTATTTATTGCTCAATTGTTAGAAAGATGTCTCAACCAGAGTACAACATTTTTCTTGGTTTGGTATGTTGTTACAGGCCTTGCAAAAGTATAGTAAAACACACTTTTATTAGTAGAATGTGGGAACTGTTTAATGACTTTATCCTTTCCTCCTTTTTTGAATTGTAATAAAATATGCTAAGTTTTCGTTTGTGTTGGTGTCACGGAGGTGTCAAGGTGGAGGAATAGGACAGCCATTGTTCTGCTCCATGAAAAATATAGGAGATGTAAACAGAGTCATTGAATCTTGTAAAAAACACCTTTACAAGATGTTCTCTTCAGAAAGTGATAAATGAAGAAAAATGAAAATGAATGGTCATAGGGGCTTAATCTTATGCAACAAAATTAGATGTCTTCAAGGTGAGTTGCAGATGTTCAGAAGCCAAGAAAGGTAGGAAGTAATTACTTAATAGGTTAAGCCTTCTACAATCGGTCAGAAGGAACAGAAGAAAATCCATGATAGTGACTGATGGCAAATGATTGTTCATGTGTTGGAGGCATTTCTTAGCTTTTGTTTTTTATGGTTTCCTTGATTACAAAGCTAATTGGAAAAATATTTTTCTACTCTGTTGAAATTCAAGTACTCAGGTCTTTCAGAATTGCATGAGGAGACACCTTCCTTCCTCACACACACTAGCAGCAGAAATAGAAGGAGGGGTTGATAAGAGAAGTAGATGTTAGAAAGGTGAATACTAGGCTATAGTCATTGCAGTGGTGCCTTGGATGACTTACTTGTCCACATGTCATCCAAACATGTTTGTCAAGATAAAAGGTATATTATTTTTGGTATACTGATACATCTGTGCCTGGTAGCAATATCATCATGATCTCTTTGAATTCAGTTAAATGAATTATGAAATCTTTACTCCCTGCTGTGAATTGTACTTAGTATTGTAGTCTATTGTGAAACTGTGATGTATTATCTAAGAGTTGCCTACGTTTCAATGACAGACTGCCATATTGGTAGCATGCAAAAATCTGAGGGCTTAGAGACTGATACAAGCTATAATGCTGCACAGGTAGAGAGAATTGCAGTATTGGCTAGGTGAAATAGAAAATAATTTCCCATTTGGTACAGTATAGTAAAACTGAATTCTCATGACAGTACAAACAATCTTGCTTTTAGCTAATGTCTTATGCAGTATTCTGTACATTCAGAATTTATTACAGTTTATTGCTCATACCAAATGGTAGACTTCAAAAGTTAAGCAGATCAAGTAATCAGCTAATGGCTTGATTCTACTGGTAGGAGTCCTCCCAAATACTCTATTTTGGGATAACAGAAAAGGGGAAGCACATAGTAAAATAGAGGAAAGCTGCATTAAAATTGAAGGAATAAACAGAGCCAGTTAGGTAGGAGAAGAAATAGATGGGACAACCTTAATAATCTAAAAAGTGAAAAATTTGAAGGGATGTGGTGTTGTTTTCTTTCTTTTTCAGAAAGAGAAGAGAGCTTGGCAGCGTAACTTTGGAAGAGATTGTGGTTAGGATAGAGACCACAAAGATAATCTTAAGAAAAGCATTCTGTACTGCCCTTGAAAAGACCAAAATACCTATCAGAAAAGCAGGGGAAAAAAAAAAAAAAAGGGATTATATGAACTGAAGAAAAGAGGCAATTTTAGCAGAATGGGCAAAGAGAAGTGGGGGAAGCATTTCCAAAAGAGCTAGAGAAAGCTGCAGCTCAACTGAGGCTTAGCTAGAGGGAGTGGAAGAAGTACTTCCTTCTGGCTTTCACAATCCTGTAAGGGATAGGAAAAGATATAGGAGGAAGTCCATAGTAATGGTGAAAGCAAAGGGAAGATTTGAGGAGGTTCAGTTAAGGAGTTTCATTTCAGATATAATGCTTTAGAATGGACGGTGAAGAAACCTTCCACCCTGAGTTCTGCATGAAGGCTAAATGTAAGCAGGAAAGATCTAGTAGAAACGTAGGTAGGTTTAAATCAGTATAAATAATACATGAAATTAAGGGTATACAAGAAGAAACAGAGATTAAGGCATTACGCTTCCACCCATACACAGTTCTTTTTTCTTTAATATCCTGGGCCATGGTACTGTTGATGCCTTAATGGAACATACTTTTTATACAGCATGCGGAACAATTGATCTTTCTGCTCTCTAATTTATTAATTATAAATATTTATGAATTATTTATTTAGTTAAAATGTGGTTGTTTAGAGCAGCTCATGAGGTGCTGAGTTATTATAATGCCATTAATGAACAAATCATAAAGCAGAGATGTTAATGTACTGAATACTGAACAAGGAAGTTTAACTAGTAGAATCATTTCAAATAGCTATTAGATATTTACAAGACAAGAATTTATGTAATTCACCTAATAGGTTCTTGTGGTGTTCACAAAGGTATATCTTTAGAAAAATAGTTAAGGGGTGTACAGTGGTAAAATAACTATATTTCCAGTAGAAGCTTGTCAGTCTAATGTCAGATTTACCTTTAGCTACACTGCCATGGTATTTGAGATATGTTGTTTCCTGTCTCGGGAATAAGAACGTCATTCCTCAGAAAGCTTTTTCTAATAAGTATTTATAAATATTGAGTGATAACTTGTAATCAACATCTCTGAAGACTACAGATTCTGAGGAAAAATTGTTTGAAGTAGATGAAGTAGATTTAATTATGATAAATGAATCAAAGATTGTTGTATACACAACACTGTATACACAACATATACAGAGAGGGATATTCTCTCTTTCGGCTTTTGGGTATATGGTTTTGAGTAAACCAGGGTGATTCTGATCTTTGAATAGTTAAATATGGCGGTGTGAACAATAGCAGAGGAAAAACTCTTGTAAAAAGGGATAAAACTGGGCTGTATGTAATACCAGGAGCCTTTTTGACCTTCTATATCTATGCAATCAAACCCATGGTTTTGAGGAATAATAAAAGCAAACAAAACGAAACCAAGATGAAGAGTGTCCAAGGAATTTCTTAATACTGTCTACCCCAATAGACATGCAAGTGGGTTCATGCTTTATTGCAGGTGTGACTACTTATTTCTGAGCAGACCAGTGATAACTCAGTGAGTATAGGCCCTTTGCTGTTGGTGGAAATGATCTTTTAGCTCCAGTGAGAAAGGTGCTCTTGGAGAGCCTGGAGTTTACTTTCCTTTTGACTCAGGAGGCCTAGATAGATCATTACAAAGTGACAAGATGGTAGGTCTTGGATAGGTATGAATGTGCCTATGGGACTGAAGAGCAAGGTCAAAGCCAGACAAAGTATGGACGAGTAACATCACCCGGTGGAAACAGTCATGAGAAGACAAAAACAGTCCTTGCCTGTCCTGAGCTATGTATTTTTGTGTTACACAGAGGTGATTGCAACAAATCAGGAAGAAGCAGACTGTCATGGTGAAACTAATCAAGGAATATTATTTTTATCAAGATTTTGGGTGATGTGAAAATCCTGCTGAGGAAAATGCAACTTCAATTCCAAAGGGAAAACTGCTATCCTAGCGAG
Organism: Lagopus muta; assembly: GCF_023343835.1. NCBI lineage: Eukaryota > Metazoa > Chordata > Aves > Galliformes > Phasianidae > Lagopus > Lagopus muta. Next base: position 40,144,974 of record NC_064438.1, read on the forward strand.
TTGAAAAGGAATATACTGGCAAAAGATGGCAGTAAAGATCTAAATGTCCTCTCTGCTTCGTTCTTCCGATTATTGTGTTTGGCTGTAATGTTTTCAGTTTACATTGTTTACATTTACATCTGGTAGCTTCCAAACATGTCCTCTGAATTCTCTGTATTCATACTTTACGTTGTGTTGAACTGGATTTACTGATCTTACTGTGTAGAAAAGATGAGCTTATAAATATATGTAGCCACTTTTTTTAGATCTTGTTACATATCACCTGCTGTACAAAGCACGTGCTGCACTCAGAAATTGCTATGGTGTAACTGAGATTATTGTTGCACCAAGAATATTAAAGAATAGTCAAGATGGAAAAAAAAAAGTCCTCTTTACATGCATGCTGTTGTATTTAGGTAAAACTTCTGAGAAACATTCTTACAGGCAGTACTTAACTCTCCTGCCTTTTGTTCTTTTGGGATTGCTGCTGCTCTTGCTTTCTTGTAGACCGATTGGGATTGCAAAAACAAGCAAACTGAAAAATCAGCTTTGCTATTTTTGGCATCTTTGAATGATGAAGTAATGTGAAGATCACTGAAGGTCAATGATTTATTTTTATTATTCATTTTATTAATTTTTGTTATTTTTATCATTATTCTAATGATCTATTTTACGTAACGATGTATTTACTGTGGTAAGGGGATCTGCTGTGTGTGAAGAGCAGTTTTAGTTCTTGAAAACAAAAACTAGCTGTGAGGCAGAAGTGTGGCAGCTTCCCGTCTCTGGAAATAAGTATTACTACAAGTGTGGGATGAATGATGAGTGGAAACTTTGATAGATTTAATGATGGAATTCTGCAGTTTACAAGGAATTATTTTAGGTTCAGTCATCATTCCTCAGCACTCTTGCAAGGACTTACTAATGAGGCAGTGGTAAACTTTTAAAAATATTATTCCAATTGCTCAGAAATAAGTATCTTCTTTTTTTCCTCCTTCAGCAACTGCAATGTTTATATGCAGAGATAAAGCCATTTCGCCACCTAAACAAAGGACATTCATTGAATTGCTTTTCATCAGCAGTAAAGCTTTAGCTGCATTTCACAGCTGATGTATGAATGGTTTTAAATTCCAGTGTCTGTGGTTCCAAATTCATAAGGCAAATGCCACAGTCTACTACTCCATTTGCTCTACTATCCTCACTGCCTTTTAACCCATCCTCCTCAGCTCTATCACAAACATTACCAGTTGCTCTACCGGCTTACTCAGTTCCTACTCTTTGCAGGCTGTCTACGTTGTCCCTCATTCTTTTCCGGTGGGCATTATTATATGGCATTTTCACTTACTCTGTTAACCAGTCTTTCTCCTATGCCATCCTGTGGATCGTATGTGACTCTAACTGCTGACTTTAACTACTATTTACACTGGAGCAGTGTTCTCCAGATAACTTTATCTTGCATACTCATCAGCAAAAAAAAATGTTGAGCTCATGCGCCTAATATGTGTATTCATTTACTTAGAAATTATCATATTATCATACTAAAACTTCGTGTAAATGATAAAATGCTCATGGAAATTGAAAAGGATGAGGCAAAGATGAAATAAACTGTTTTTGAAAATTATTTTACTGATGGATCAGCCAACCTTTTTGCTCTCAGTTGAGCAATGTGGTTAAAAATTTCATTTTTAAAATCTTGGTAAAACACTGTGAAACAGAAATTCAGTAATTTGGTTCTAAGTTTGGCTTACTTTGATAATTGGTTTTAATGGCTGTCAGAGCTGAAAAAGACACTCAGCAATGGTGTTTAGATCCAAATAGAATAAGTGCTTTCTTGTCTGTGCTTACTAAATCGTGATGGTTATCTACAAATATGCAGATTTCTTAACTGAAATTTGGCTATAAAATTTCCATCTTCCACTGACGTCAATCAGTTATTTGTGCAATTAGAAAGTATTACATTTTATATTTTTTAACAAACGAACTCAAAACTCATTATGCCCTTTATTAGGAATGTTTTTAAACAGGTTAGAAAATTCCTTCCAAAATTCTTGCTTGTTGTTTTTTTTAAGCATGATAAATGGATAAAATTATTAATGTGGTAATATTTTTGTGTGAAATATAACATTTTTATCCCAAAAATATCACATAACAAAAGCATTTTCAAACATCTCCTTTCAAGCTGTTCTCTCAATAGTGTGAGTTGCTTGCAAAAAACAATTTTCTCACTTCTTAAAACCTCACCTTTACTTTGAAGCAACACACTGGGTATTTATTTTTTTTCCAGAATATTTTTCTACTTCACATACTTCTGTCATTCACTTGTCATCACAGAAAGGGTGGGTAAATTTGGAACACTTGTCTTTTTGTAAGAAAGAAATACGTAACTCATCATAAAGTTCAAAAACTTCTTAAGCACTTTGCCTTGAGATAAGCAGGAAACCTCTATGTTGTACAGGAAAGATTTTCAGTCATTCCTCATCTCACCACAAAGTGCTGTAAAGATTCTACTGCTACAAGGTCGTCTTTTTGTAAAATGAATCACGTATATTTTATCCTGTCACACGTGGACCACTTCTGGCTTCAGCAGCTTGCCTATCAGTGATCCAGTGAATGAATTTCATACATAGTGCTATCACTGTAACCTTACCCTGTAATGCTTTTTTTATTCCAGTCAAAGCGTCCACTGCAGCAGTGGTTACACTTGCACAGATTTTCCATAAGCATTGCTCTTCATAAAATCATTTATTATGAAAATGCATCTTTGCCAGTACAACTTTCAAGATCACGGAATGTAGTTCTTTCTACATTCCATTGAATTGAAACAATCTATCAAATTCCATAAACTGAGGTGTTAGAAACATCTGTACTTTCTTCCAACTGTAAAGCAGACCTCCCAGATTGCCTAACTTGTTTTAGTACTTGTTTCAGCAACATTTTCTATACATCTTCCAACAGTGTTTACTGACAAAGGGATGCATTTTTGTCTCTATATTTCCGTGCATTTTCAGACATTATTATGACAGGAAGAAAAAATGTTTTGACAGCAATATGTATCTTCTCGTATACTAGAAAATAAGAATTCTCAAAAGAGGCTACTGACCAGTTAACATTATGTTTTGTGAAGTACTGCATTTAATATCTCATGACTTCAAACATTGCTGAAGAAATCATGGAGATCTTTTCTTTGTGTTCTGGATGCTTACATTTTAGATCTCCTGCTAGTTGTCAAGTCTTCATTATCTAACATCTCAAGGCACAATCTGTATGAAGGGCAAGGATTGTTAAGATCATGGAAGAATATCTATATTTCAAATAATCTTCTTGATAATTTTTTATTTCTTTGGCCAAGTTGTCTGGTCTGATTTAGATTGTTTTTGCCTCATAAGTTGGCAGATAATGAGCTTTTGTATTAGGACTGGAACTAGTGTCAGGTCTGCTATGTCGTTTTTCACTTATGTTCACATAACCAGTCCTCTCCTCAGTCTGCCATTTTTTTCTGCAGTATTTCTTATACAGTTTGTGAGAGTTAGTTTAGTAAAACTAGATAATAGATTTCATACATCCACTTAACTGATTACATGTAAACTGCAGTAAGTCAAAATAAGCTAAAAGTAAATGAATTAGTGAATGTGCCACAGTGACCTGTTTCACGCTGCTTATCCCAAGGTCACTTCATAGGCCATATGTGGCATGTGACCCTTTGAATTACAAACCAATTGAATAGGTGCAACTGTCCATCTGCATATCAAACGTTAGTACAGATATATTTATTTCTTATTTTTCTTAGATAAAATATAAAAGTTCTAGTATTTTCTTTGTGTGCCTAGTTTGTCTTGTACGTGTGCTGGCTGTACACATGCACCTTTTTTGGAAGTCTGTTATGGTCTGTAATGTTTAACAAGTTTAGTAATGATCTGAGTGATAAGCCAGTGTGTGTGCTCAGGAAGTTTGCAGATGATACAAAATTGGGAGGCATATCTGATCTATCAGGTAGGTATACTGATGTATCGAGAGGGACTTAAACAGGCTGTAGAAGTGGGTCCACACTATGTCATGAGGTTCAGCGAAAAGGACTACTAATTTCTGTGCCTGGGAAGGATATATATATATATATGTAGATAGATAGATACATATATTATATATATGTATATATATAATGCCACCTCTACTGACTAGGGATTGTCTGGATGGAGAGCAGTATAGCAGAAAAGAGGGTCTTGATCCTTGTAAGCAGCAAGCTGAACTCAAGTCAGCCATATACCTTTGTGGCAAAGAAGGTCAATGGCATAATGGCCTGCTTTAGAAGAAGAGTTGCCAGTGGGTTGAAGAGGGTGGGTCCTTCTCCAGAGAAGTGGGTCCTTCTCCACTGCTCAACAATACAGTCATGTATTTTCTGACAGTCTGGAAAGTTATTTCTGTCATAACATCCACCAACAGACAGCACAGGGCTCTCTAACAGATTCCTATCCAGCAGATATTCATGCTAACGTGTGAGCTTCTCAAGCCCTAAGTACTAAGCCCAGTAGAGCAGACAATTCCCGGTCAACATCACTAATTCCTCAAATACAATGTTTTCCATGAATTAAGGCTCCTGGTATCCCAGGTGATAGAAACCTACATCTGTTGGCAGAGAACATGACTCTGCCTGGAATAGACAATGTTTCTAAATGAAATTCAACAGAAATGGGCAATACTATGAAAAAGCCAGAGATAATGAAACCTACAAATGTTGAGCTGTTACAAATTAAAATGGACCAGGTAGCACTTCAGAGTGTTAAAAGATCAAGAGGCTGGGCAAACTATATAACTACAAGACCAAAGATCATAAAGATGTGATGCATTGAAAGGCAGTTAGCTGTTACAGACACAAGATGACTGCTGCTAACATTAAAAAAAAAAAAAAAACAAACAGCAAAAAAACCAGTTAAATAGAAGAGAAACTTACATGAGATAATCCTGTGTCTGTGCCTTCAACACACTTAAAAAGATCAACTGGTTTGTAAAGAGATCTCCAAAAATCCAAGAGAGACATAGGTAGGTCACTCTGAAAGTAACGTCTCTCATTTATTTCCATGGAAGCTACAACAAATAGCATAATAATGTTATTTAGTAGAACAAATTATTGACTACAATGCACTATTTTTCTATGTAGTCACCATCTTTGGCTATACATTTTTCCCAGCAAAGAGCCAGAACCTGTGTGCCAGGCTTGTGTAAAAAAAAAAAAAAAAAAAAAAAAAAAAAAAAAATCTACACCAGCAAAGATGACCCACTGTATCACAGTTATGACAACATTGTTGCTAGGAAAATGTTGCCCATGCAATCCATCTGTTATCAACCTGAACAAATGGAAGTCAGAAAGCACCAAATCTGGACTGTACACTGGGTGCATAGAACAATCCAGCCGAGACTGGCAGTGTGCTCCGTAAGTCTTGCAATCAGTATGGGACCTGTTGTTACCATTTTGCAAGAAAAAGGTTGTTTGCTCTAGCCTGACTCTGTATGTTTCAGCTTTCAGCTTAGTTAGCATTGCTATTTAGTGATTAGAGTTAGTAATTTGTCCGGGTACCAGGAAATCCAGAAGGAATACCTCTTTCCTATCCCAGAAAATGCTGCACATTTTTTTAATCCACCAAGGACTGCATCTTGGATGTTTTCTTCAATGGGGAATTCATGACACCACATTATGGACTGCACTTTTGACTCTCGTTCATAGTGATGACAGCGTGCCTCATTGCTGGTTACGATACAGTTCAGGAAACTGTCACTTTCAACCTCATATTGGTTCAGTAGGTCCTGACAAACGTGTGTATTCCTATGTGAAGATCTGTGAGACCCACCTGGTATAAACTTTGTAATATTCCAGCATTGCCTCCGTTGTTTCCTATGCATTGGGGTAGGCATTCAGCTCTGTACACAGTGTGCTGGTTGTAATTCTCCAGTTAACATGGATGAGATTGAGATTCTCTTCATTCCATGGTGTGACAGCTGCATGGCTGTCGAGGGCATGGCTTGTCTTTCACATTTCTATTGCTACTGCTGAAACACATCACCCACCTGCTCTCTGTGCTTATATCCAGAGTTTGGCCTCCATAAACGTTTAGCAAGCATCAATGAATGTCAGTGGGTTCCATTTTTTTCTACATGGAAGAACTATTTGCTTCATATGCACTTCCAGGTCAGACACCATTTTGTCAGTCTGCTCCTCTGCTGCCATATGTTTCACAGCAACAAAATGTAATGAAATACTGGGAGGAAGGTTCAGACTCTGCTGTCATAGTGCCAACATCTAACTTTGATATGGTAGGCCAACATAATAAAATAGGAGGCATTACTTTCAGACCAGGCATCATATGTAGTTATTTCAGCTAGCTGTATTCTGAAGAATGTAAAAAATATTCTTCAACTGACAAAAGGAAATTTAGAATTAAAATGTATCCTTTTCAGATACCACTAAGTTCACTGACAGGTTATGAAAGCAACTGATAAAACTTCATTTCACAGCGTAAGATTTTGCTCTATATGGAAGAAACTGAGTAGCTGAAGGGGAAATCATTTTGCAAAAAGTTTTTCCTGTCTTATGACTGAAACAACTAGATTTTTAAAAGATTTGGTTTGGTGACTAATAGTCTGATTTGTAGTGTGTTGAGGGATAAAGTGGTAGTAAGATTTGCATAGCTTTTAGTAAAGTCAGTGGAGACAGACAAGGCAGACTTGTAGCAGAAGAGAAGTGGAAGAAAGAGATGAATAAATGAGCACAAATTTCGTCCAAAAACTTGATATTGCCTTGATTAATTTTGCTCTCAACAAAGACTCTGAAAGGAATTTATTTTTTTAGCAGTCTGTATATAGATTTTAGGAGCCTGATTAGTAAGTGAGAAGATACTGAATTGTTCATTTAAATATGTAATTTGACTTGCTTGAAATTATGGAAACCTAGGAGAAAGAGCTGAGATCAGAACGTAAGACTAGTGCTTTTCAAGTTTGTATGCATGGATTAAAATGTTGCGGAATGTCTCCATAAACAAAAATATGTATCTGTTACATGCGCAATATATATGTTTGTATGTATGTCTGTTTCTTTCGAAGTTACTGAGAAGTGAGATATAAATGATTTGCAGTGTTTATGGATCATTGTTTTGGTAACTGTTTGTTATCTTGTAGGTAAAAAATAATGGCTGTATTATTGTCAACAACTGTAGAGAATGTGTTGCAGTCTTGAATGCCCTTTTGGTTTAAGGTGATAAGTGGTCATCATTCAGTTCAAAAAGGGTATTCTGCTGAAGGTGGAGTACTATTATCTTCATGAAATATTGATTATGGAAGAAAAATGTAATAGTAATGTAGGTATCATCCATTACATCTCTGATGTGTACTTGTTTAGTGTTCTAAAAGTACTGGTTTCATAAAACTACAAATCATTATATTCTAATGGGGAAAAAATAATAGTAATGAGATAAAGCCATAATTCCACTTGATTCTGCATGCCATCATTAAAACTGAAGGTGAAAAAACTTTAGCCTTCTGCTTCTAATGTGTTTGCAGATGGTCGCATTGCCTGGCCATGTTCATTTTGAGCTCTTGGAAGCACTTTTTAATTTGTTGAAACCTAATCCCACTTCTCAGAAAGGACCTTTAAAATGTGAACCTTAAATCTGAACAGGGAGGTGGCATGAAATATTTGGAGTGGAAAATCAACTGTACTGTTCCTTTGGTAGTCTTTGTATTATTTCTGCAATAATTTCTCCAAATATAAAAATTCTAAAAAAATGAACTCCATTTTCTTTTGGCATTTTTTGTGAGGACGCCAAGGCTTCAATTTTCTTTTTACACATTGTATTCGCTCTTTCAGTTTTTCAGGCATGCAGTTAGTCATCTTCATTGTGGAGAATATTGTAAGAACTTTCTTTTCAACAGTTGTCCTCAAGTGTTAGATCACTTTTAAGGCTTTTCTAGAGACCTCTTTAATCAGAAATGTTTCTTCTCTCTCTAAAATTGCACTGATCATTTCATCATATAAAGCAAGATGGACGCATCCCCAGGGAAGAATAGAGAACAGTTTCATGTCCTGGAAATGTCATGGCCACTTTTATGGACAGTGGCACAGGATACTCTAATTTGGCTTTAAAGATAGAAATAATTGTATTACATAAAAAGTTGCAGTTTTTTGTTGTCTTTGTCTTGGTGGATAATAGAACATTTGCTGGGGGGGGAAGGAGGGAACTCTTTTCTGAGGATTTGTCATTTTTGGCAGCTTTCATTGCCTCAGAAGAAATCTAACAGAGTTGATGCTACCTTCCCTTCATCTGCAAAAAGCTGTGTGACACCAAAGGGATGTGGGATGATAGGGGAAGGTTCTTTTAAGAAAGAAAGAAGAGACTTGTGGCTTGCTGCTGAGTGCTGTGGAAAAGCACAGTGGAATCCAGTATTATATACTCAGGTCTGTGGGTGCTACAGTTTATTTTAAATGGGTTTTCAGTTTATTTGAAATAAATGCTAGCATTGTGAAATGCTATATTAATGGTCCTAAAGGAAGCAACAGAATGAGTACTTGGCAGTTTGTGGTAGAACAACTTTTTTCACCTCCAGCCACAGATTATGGCCTTTTACCATAAACCTCAAATCTGTTGCATAATTTTCTGGAATTAGTAAGCACTGTTGTACTGGGCCTACAGGAAAGCTGGGCAGGGAGTTTTTTTATAAGGGTGTGTAGTGACAGGATGAGGGAAAATGATTTTAAACTGGAAGAGGATAGATTTGACTAGATATTAGGAAGAAATTCTTTACTATGAGGGTGATCACACACTGGAATGTGTTTCCCAGCAAGGCTGTTGGTGCCCTCTTCCTGGAAGTATTCAAGGCCAGACTGGATGGGCTTTGAGGAACCTGGTCTAGAGGAAGATGTCCCTGCCTATAGCAGGGAGGTTGGAACTATGTGATCTTTAAGGTCCCTTTCTATTTAAACCATTCTTTGATTTTATACTGTATGAATGTTATAAGGTTATGCTGCTTTCATCATAGTTTTGTATGCTCTCAGAGTTGCTTGAGGAAACTTCTTCCTGCATGCTGTAAACAGCAAAACTTTTGTATTTGTGTAGAAAAACAAAACTAGCCTAGATTGAGCAAGGAATTTTATTCACGCTATGTCATCCATACTGCTTAAAATTGAGAGTATTTCAGAGAATCGGTAGCATGAGGATGAAGCATGCAGGTTTTCTCTTATGTATGTTCTCTAGTGTTTTTAATCTAGTTTTCTTTCTACTTAGTCTTTTCTTCTTTCCAGAATCCTTGTAGCTCTGAAATAGGTGGATGTGTTAAACAATTATTTTTTCAGGAACAAATACTAGAAAGGCAGTGGGTCTGTACTGGTTAAAAGACAAGAAGGACAAAGAGGTACATACAAGAATGGATCCATATGTTACAATTTGATAGGAATACCATCTAAGGATTAGAGGTTTTGGAGAAGAGCAGTCTCATCTCATAGCACAGCCCATACTGTAGGTTAAAATCAGAATGCAACCAAATTCTTAACAAATCTAGCAAGTGAGATTACAGATCTGAATTGTACAAAAGTGTGATAGCAGACTCAAGGTTTTTCAGATAAGTTCTAGGTTGCTGCATTGCCTCCTACACTAGGTATACCAGTTACTTTTCTTACTTTTCAGTTTGTCCCGAAAAAAAAAATGAAAAAAAAAATGCACACACACTCCATATCCATCCATCAAGTATATTGTAGGAACTGGTTTGCAAAACCAGGGCTCCTCTTCTACTGAGATGTGTCATTTACTGTAGCATTTTAGGGCTCACCAAAGTAGACCAGCAACTCCACACACCACTAGTGTGCAGTTTTTGGATACTTCCTTCAATATAGCTAACAGAAAAACTGTTCTCCCAGGTGATCAGACTGGAAGTATAACCTCATTCTGAGTAAACTGAGGAAAACAGGTTAAAACTCTTTTTCCCATGTCAAGCGTCAGTAAATCATTTCTGTATTTAAGAAACCATACCGGGCATTTTCTTATGGCTTCTGATGGAAAGAGAGGGGTTGCCAATGGCAAAATTATCCAGACAGGAAATACTGATACCTGCCACCCTTTGGAGGCAGGGAAACAGCTGGAAGACAGCATTCCTGTCTTTACATCAGTCTTTAGACCAAGAAGGCTCCAGCCTTCCTTAAGGGTCCATCTGTCCTTAAACTGTGCTGTTTTCAACTTGCTATCCGTAATAGTATAAAGGCTCTAGTGGTAGTATGTTTACAGTTTCTGGATTTATCAGTCAAGTCCTATGTGTTCAAATCCAAAAGATATTAATCAGAGCTGAGAACCTGTAGGCTGAAAGAGGCTCTACAGTAAGAAAAATCAATTGTTGTGAGATATTTATAGAGCAATCACCTTTGCCTAGGCGAAATTTTGAAGAAGTTTGTTGAGTGCTTCTCCTGAGGTTGGCTCAGGGCTAGATCTAGACAGTGAATAAATTTTGCTTGGACTATGACAACAGGCCAGCTTTGCTTTCAGACTGCTCATCTTTTTTTTTTTTTCTAAATGTGGTGTGCAGCTGCAATTTGCCCTGAGCAAATGGAGTATGTAGCTCAGAGGCAGAGCAACCTTGACTGGGAAAAGTCACTATCAGATTATCATAATCATTAAGAAGAAATAGTCAAGCATGCCTGAGCTGGGATTTCCAAACCAGCTCCAAGGAGAAAGTAAAGACTCAGTTGGGATAGATATTGTTTTTAATTCCTTCCCCCTTCCTCCCCCCCAGTGCAGTTTATCCATTAATATGAGAAAAAAAAAAATCTAGTTTTAAAAGAATTTGTGGTTATTGTCTATTCACCATTAGTTCTAGTGCTTGATGGACGAAACACTAGATTGATTAAGAGGAAGGCAAGCTTTGGTGTGAAAGAGAAGGAATGATGTGATTCCATTCCAGCTGCAAGCAGATTACCTCTGGGTCTATAGTTTTTCAGGTACTGTAGTGACTGTCTTAGAGTATAACAAAGTCTGAGGTTATGACTAGGGCTGTTAAGTATCCCAAAGAATATTTTGTAAGAGGTGCCACTGTGAAGATCTAGGCCTAATTTTTCCTCCTGAATTTGCATTCTCTTCTTCTTAACATCCCTTCTGATGTTTCATTTGGCTGCGAGGTACTTATTTTCAGTTTGTAATGCTGCACTACTATAATTGCTGTTTTTTCTGCACTGCTTAGAACACTCACCAAGGAGGAGAGATGCTTTAAAGGAGATATTGCAGTGAGAGGAAAAAAAAATACCCCCAAAAACCAAGCCACTGAAGCACAAATGACAAAGCTCAAGTGCTCATGCTTATCTGCAACCAATTATAGCATCTTTAGATCAATATTTTGGCCAAACTGTGAACAGTAGCTGTGTTTTGACTGGCAGCCACTTCACTGATGACAGAGGAGTAGTCATGGTATCTCATTGTATCAAGTCGCCTGCCTGTGTGTAACACATACTTATTACTAATAGTGGTTGTTTATGAACTCATGTGCAGGATGGCCAGAAATATCTGCTTTGCTTATTTAGCCTGATGATCACAAACTCAAGGAAATTCCTTGAAATTCCTTATCTGTAGAGACGCTATAGAGATTTCCAATCTTAAGAGGGATTGTAGAAGTCCATGTATCATGAAATTTTTTAATACTTCAGATTGAACCCATCAGAAGTTGACCCTAGATTTCATGGACACCTCTGGATCCTGTTGACTACATCCCACTTTTTCTCTAATTTTCATTGAAAGAAGGGGAGTATCATACCAATATACCACAAAACAACAGTCTGACACAATTCTGTCTTTCTTTAAAAGTGCAGTTCCCTAATTCATGAGACTGCATAATTGTATATTTGCTTATGAATAATACACTGTGTGGGTTTTTGTTCCCAGTTCTCCACCTCCTTTTTCATTCTATTTTGAATGCATGCTGTAATTGAGCCCCCTCCCAAAGGGGCATCACAACACGCCACAACAAACTGAGAAATCCTAGTGTTTTGCATACACCCTTTTTCCCTCCCACACCTCAGCTCAGAGAATTTAAAGAGCCCTCATTAATTAACACTGAACCTAACAGGGAATGCATGAATCACAGCAACTGTGGATAGGGACTGAAATTTAATTAGAAGCACATATTAGGAAGGTGAGTTTTGAAGTTTCAGACTGCAAGTGATAGGATGTTAGCTGTAAGTATGTTTCCATTTACAAGTGAGAGAGGAATGTGAAGTGTGATGGTGCCCTTTTCAAAGTCAGGAAAAGATAAAGCTTATCAAAAATTATCTTGCCTTTTCAAAGCCACTTCTAGGACGATTTTGCCAAAATGATTCATGAGAGATTCACTATTTTGGTTTGGAAGTTGATGTTGGCTACACTGAAATATATAGAGGACATGGTATATGTAAAATCAGGATTTAAAAACGTGATCATATGGAAATAGCCCAGTTACAATACTGCATAATCTTATTATCTTTTTCTCTTTGTTTTTAGAGTATAACAAGATAGGTGAGTGCTGTAATGCCTGTTTGTGTAGGGTGGAGCTAGTGCACAAGAGATTCAAAGACTTGTTTCCTGGGAGAAAACTGGGCTGTGGCGGATTCAGTGATAACACCTATGTGTTAACTATTTCTCTTACTACAGGCGCTTCTCTTTCACTGGGGTAGTTCATAGCCCCTGACACATTTATTTGGATCTTCATTTTGACAATCATTTACGTACACATTTTTTTAAGTATTTACTTATTTTGGATGATTACAAAAAAAAAATAGGGGCGGAGGAAGTAAATTAAAATATCTTGAGAACATGTAACTGATGCCACTTGAGGTAAATAAGCAATGTTATTGGATAACAAATGATGGCAGGAGTTGGGATATTGAGAGATCACAAAACTCACCGCATGGCTGAGGGTGGTAGAAACCTTTTGATCCATCTGGTCCATCTCCTGCTTTCATAGGGACACCCAGAGTAGGGTGCCTAGCCCATGTCCAAATGGTTTTTAAGGTCTCCAAAGGGGAGACTCCACAGCCTCTCTGCACAACTTGTGTCAGTGTTCCATCGGAGACAGTGACAAAGTGATTCCTGATGTTTAGACAACTTCCTGTGTTACAGTTTGTGCCAATTGTCTCTTTTACTGGCACTGAACACCATTGAAAAGAGCTTGGCATCATCATCTATGCATCATCACTTCTGGCATATAAATACATTGATGAGATCTCATCTTTCTTTGAAAATAGTAAGCCAAAGACCTATTGAATTGCAACATTATGGTACAAAGTGCAAGGATTAAAATAATGGGAAAAAGCTGTAGAAAACAAAATAATTTGGTTGTAAAGTGAGATTCACATTACTTGTCTGAGCTATCTGAGATACTTTAAGCCTACTGTTTCCTGGGTTCTGTTTATAGCAAGTAAAGAAGAATAGACAGTTTTAATGAGCAGATCATGCCATCAAGATTAAAGAGTACTCTGAAATTTTTACCAATCACTGTTGAGTACAGAAAGATCCTAGGAAACTAACTTTGAGTAGGTGTCTTGTTTTCTAAGCGGCTAAAGTAGAGAAATCCCATCTTTCCATGCAAAGAAGTTCTGGTAATGTAGTAGATATCTGGCAGTTCAGAGTGACATACTACTGATATATTTCATTATTTCGTAGATCTCTTGTGTATCTCATTGAAGGATATGTGCAACTGCAGAAGTTGTGCACCTGCTTGTGATCCTGGTACTTTTCAAAACCTAATAGTAGTTTATTTTGTGTTTATATGGGTACTTCCTAAATCATACTTGTCCAACCTGCAGCATCTGGACCACATGCAACCTTGGGTAGCTAATAATGCAGCCCCAGAAGATTGTAAATGTCTAAAATTATTACATGATTTTAGCAAGGTCAAATATCCCACTAGTTTTATGCCTTTGTTGCTCTCTTTTTTGTTTTAATAAAAATATAAGAAAAATTGAAGATATTTTGTTACCTGTATACATTAATCATATTATATATTTTATATGTAGCCCAAAACAATTCCTCTTCACTGATTGTGACTCAGGCAAGTCAAAAGATTGGATGCCCCCTGTACTAGATCGCATACAGATACATTGTGTATCAAGGAGGTTTAGAGTGGAGCACTAATCTGACATGCTAGGAAACCAAGAGCACTGACTAATATATTTGCTTGACATATGTGTTAGATTATGCTATAATTAATTTCTGCAATTCTTAGGTAAAACAAGTAAGTTCTTCCTGATTTAAATTTGTTTGACATTGCTATTTGCTTTTAAGGAACTATAATGTTCCATCTCATTTCAGTAACAGTGCAGTACATCTGTCCAGATAGATCAGTGAGTCATGCTTACATATTGTGGATGTGGTATTCACGATTCACCATGTGAGATTCTGGTGCTCACTGTATCTCCTGTACAGTATTTACTCCTACACACAGTGAGAACTTTTTTTAATGTTTTCTGGCACCATAAAAGGAGATGGATAACTTATTGTCCATATTAATGTTTTCCTTGAAAGTGAGTTGTATTTTCATTTGGCAGCAACCTCGACAGTTTAATAGTCTTGGCGTCAGTCAGATGTAATCTCCGTACTTACAGTATGTTCTCATTTCTTGCAGCTACCTTTCTCAGGAAGGTAACGAGAGAAACTTTGCTTAATTCAGATATTCACACTTGGTTAAAACTACGGAGAATCTAATCTCTGATAAAAAATAGGCAACATAAAAGTGCAAAATGACCACAGAGTTTGTTGCAACCAGCAGCTGTGCCTTATCAAAGATAAATCTTTGGGACAGTTGTTTGAAATCAAAACGAGCTCCTGAAAGGAACAAATACATTCTAAGAAACACAATCATTAAAATTTGTCTCAGTTCTTATCTGATGTCTGCAGATTCTAGCTCTGTGAATGGAGTTTAACAACCTATCTACGCAGGTTAAATAAGCTTTTGGAAATGCGTAAATGTCAGTCATTTCTTGGTTGTTATTAGCATTGTCTTTAACTATATTTCTCCAATCACAACTACTGTTTAACTTTTTTTTTTTTGTATGAAATGCTGACTGTAACTTTCCTACAGCAAGTCTTGATAGCAATAATATGTATGGGTCTCATTTTAAATTTTTACAAACATTGAGTATGAAATTTGGTTTTGGTTGCAATATTGTTTTGTCCAACAATGTATGATAAGTTGGAAAGGAGCTGAAGAAAGGACATTTCCAGGTGTTGTAGTTACCTGAAGCTACCAGGATCCTGAAACCAGCACTCAAATCTATTAAAACTGGATACCCAAAAACCCTTCTCTTTGTTTCAGAGTTGACAAAAAATAAAAAAATTAAAAAAAATACAGCTTTAAAATGGTGTTGAATCTTGTTGAAGATGATCCATTTAAGACTGATGGAAGAACTGATATTCTAACTGCCTATGTTCTTTCAATACCTGTGCATGTTTTTCACAGCAAAAGGTCCGCTATTTCTGACTCCTTAGCCCAGTTCAGACTGAGCTGTAATCATTTGGCACCTGAAATTGAAACCTCTATTTCCCATTATGGCATCTTCCCAGTATTTTTTAGAGAGAACTGGCTTCATGGTAGCAAATTAATTCCCAAGCCCAAAATTGCTTCAACAATTTTTATTGCAAATTTCATCTGTGCCTTCATTTAACTGATAGCCAGTTTGCTATGTCCTGGTTTTAGAATGCTTTGTGTTGTTTTGGGGGCTGTGTGTTTGTAGTACAGGAAGATTTATTAAACATTAATAATAATAGAAACTGTGCTGTATTGTGGACTTTGTTGGAGGTCCAGTACACTATTCCACAACACTGTGGAGTATTACAGTATGTTATTCTGTTCTCTTCAAAAGAAAGAGAAATAAAGAGAACACAAAAACTGAAGATTTCCTACCATCTCTGTTGTTGGGTAGTTTAATCCATCTCTTTTCTACTACTTCCCTCTTGAGACATTGTTTTGGTCTGTATTTCCTTGTCTCTTCCACCAGTATTCTTTCATTATCTGATCTGCTGCTAATAAAGCCATTTTTGAAGAGAAACTAAACATCACCCTTCTTGCATTCCATTGTGTTGCTTGCTTGTGTCATATATTACTTCCTTTATGCTACAACTGCTGTCCTATCATTGAAAGCAACATGGCCACTTTTCTGATGGTCTCTTCTTGTTTTGCCATAAGATAAACTATTACTGTTAGTGTTATCAGTATCATTAGTGTTGACATTATCACCTTATTTCAAGGGAGCTCCAGGGAGATAGTCAAAAGCTTCAAAGGAGCTTGAGGAAGCCTATGCAATGCACTTTCAATCCTGAGCCTTCCTTCTTTTCTGTTATCTATTTCCATTTGTTGGGTATGCTAGATACTATTACTTACAAAGAATGAGAGAGGAAAGTCCTTTTTATTAGCTACAGTTCTTTCCTCTGTTCACATTGCTTTGCCTTTAAAGTGCATCCAGGAACAGAGGTGGTTTTTTTTTATACGAGATTTAGATTCTTTTATGGATTAGATACTAAAAGAGTGAGAGGACAAAAATACACTAAAAAAAGGATGCTGTTGAAGTCTGTCCTGTTTTGTTTCCTGTCTTGTATCCTTTTCTCTCTGAAAACCATTACTGGTGAGGTGCTTTATTTTCTTCCATCTGGGTGGGTGGGGAAATTGGATGCCTGTTTTTGTTCTGATGCTAATAGCTTTTTATGCTGCACCCAAGCGACTATCCAGATCCGTATGTACATGTGACAGAAGATGCCATTTGGCAAACACTGCCTTTACTTTTTTCTCTTTCTGTTTTGTAGCATTTCAGAAAAGACCAGTTGTATGACACTGGCTAACACACTGGAAGTCTGGCTCTCCATTTTAGGACATGCCTGCATTTGTGGGCAAACAAATCCCCCCAGGCCTGTTACCTATATGGGCACAATTACTCTGAAGATAGTAAATGGTGTAGACAATGCGAGAAAGATTTATTTATTTATTTATTTATTTATTTCTCTTAGAGAGGGGGAAAAAAGATAATAAATATCTTGTTGAATGAGGCTGCACGCATTCTGGTCTCTTAACTTTCATCAAGCTAATATAAAGGGACATAGCAAGTGTTAGCCTACAAGCCTACACCAGAGATTTTGGGGTATATGTCATTGTTTTTCAAGTGTCCTTCCAGCTATTGATTTTGAATACCAAATGTACTTTCTTCAGACTTTGAGACTTTAGATGATGTGATGCAAACCAAGATAAGTTACTGATATCTATAAGGATTGGCTCATGTCCTAGGAAGTGTCTTTCTTAGAGTATTTTTTCTAAAAGTTTTATTTTATGAAAGTAGAAGACCCACAGGTCTTTGATGTCCTTTGCACTTATCTTTCACTCTTGAACACCAGTATTTGCTTATAAGAGATCATGGTATCATAGAATGGCTTATGTTGGGAGGGACTTTGAAGATCATTTAGTTCCAACTCCTCTGTGATGTGCAGGGGTGCTCCACTCTAAATCAAGCTGTTTAGAGCCTTATCCAACCTTGAATGTTTCCAGGGAAGGGGCATGCACAGCTTCTCTAGGCAGCTCATGACAGTGCCTTACCACCCTCTGAGTGAAAAATCTCTTCCTAACATCTAATTTGATCTCTCCTGTTTTAGCTTAAAACCGTTCCCCCTTGTCCTATTATCATCAGACTGTGTAAAACGTCTGCTCCCGTCCTGCTTGTAAGCCTCCTCAAGTACTGGAAGGCCACAATGAGGTTTTCCTGGAGCCTTCTCCAAGCTAAATGAGCCCAGCTCCCTCAGCCTCTCTTCATAAGAGAGGTGCTCTAGCCCTCTGATCATCTCCATGGCCATCCCCTGGATCCACCCCAAGAGATGAGCGCTTTTCCCCAAGCTGACTACATTTATCCCTTATTCATTGCTCAGTAATTCCATTCTACTGTTTCAGAAGACAGTGGAAATATATATTGACCCACAAATTTCTTCTTCAGGCTGTGTATTGTAATAACACTGAGAAATGACCATAATATGTTTGGGGCAGGGATACTGGAAATAAGAAGTTGGGAGTCTCTTTTCCTGCCATGAGAACTTCTAGTATGAATACCACACTAAATCCTGTAAAAATTGTGCTAATATGATATCAAAATTAATGGCTTGCAAAGTATGTGGAACATAGCACGTCCTGCTCATGGAGCAGATTAGGAGGAATGAACAGCAGGTAACCATTCTGCTGGTAGAGAGTGAGAACATTCCCTGGATTACTCATACTGTTGTGGGAGAGTAATACAGAAACAGCTGGCAAGTTGTCAGGTTGATCTTAAGGAGTAAATGTGAAATGTCTTCTCCTGGTACATTAATAAGGAGTTATTTTGATGAACTGTGGAGGCAAGGGGAGAAAAGACAAAGTGGTAGTGCCTATCTTCTCTTTTTGATATAGAGATATGTCAAACATCCTATTTCTTAGTCCACTAAGCTCATTCACAGTCATACTTACTTTTAAGCCTATTTTTTCATGTCATAATTTCTCCAGGTCATCAGATCTTCTTGAGCTTAAAGCATGCAAAAGGTGCACTCTTCTGACAGGGATGTGGATTGGTAGATGACATCCAAAACATGATCATCCTACACAGATCTCAGTTGTATATCCAGCATATAGCTAGATATGGGAATAAAATTAGTGTGCTTACTAATCCTCTCCCCTTTGCCATTATTTGATCTCTTAGACTATTAATAAGAGTCTGAAGGCTATTTCTAACTCATTCTTTTCTCTGTTTCTTTATGTTTTTTCTTTCTGACATCAGTTTTGTCTTCTTACATTGTGCAGGAACAAGAGAGTCTTTGTGGTTCAGTACGGATTCTGTTAGTAATATTGCTTCATTTTGACTGTTGAAATCATTCCTGACTGTTGCATGTTGCTCTTATTTTTATCCCAGTAGGCGCAGTTAAAAATGTAATGATCCTGTTCTAGTAACTTTCAAGATTCATTACAATTGCATAACTGCTAATGCTTGTATAGGTCAAGACAAGAAAAAAACTGGGAGTTGTTTGGGCTTTCTTTTCTACCCTAGTTCTGAGAAGCCTCATGTCTGCTTAAACCAGATCACATCCTGAAGTGAGTTTGCTGCCCTATTTGTGAGGAGTTCTTTTTTTGTTACTGTTGTTTTTTGTTTGTTTGTTCTGGTGATTGCCTTTGGTTTTTGTTGTTGCTGTTTATCTGTTTGTGTTTTTTAGTCAACTTGTGTCAGTAGGAAGCTCCACGAGTTGAAGAAGTCATTTTTTGTAGTCTCCTCATATGCTTTTACTGCTTCATATCTTTTATATGCTTATCCAAATCTTATGCTGGGAAAAATTCAGAGTATCGTTAGTTCTTCCTACACCATCCATTCCTCTGACAGATCACATTCCCTGCTTCACAAGTTGTTACAAAACACTTAGTGCAATGTGAATACTGTCTCCATTGTTTGTATCGCCCACAAAGCCAAGCAGGCTTGTCTTTTGCCTTACTGTGAATGGTATCCCCTGAGAAAGAAACATATTTTTCCTGTGCTTTGAGCATTTTACCAGCACTGATATGAGCCTGTGCATGGCTTTGGTTCATTTGATGTGAATCATCCACCCATCAAAGATGTGTCACAATCTGGAAAATCTATGAGTCGAATCTGAGTAATGACTCCTTTGAAATCAAATGCGAAATGAAAGATGATTGAATATGTACCTTGTCTGTGTACACCTTGACAAAGTACTGTCAGAGGCAAAACTGGATTGCATTGTAATACCATGAGCATGATTATTATTCTTCAGAACAGGATTCACCTAGCCAAGATCCATCTGGACGTGTTGAAATTTCCAGAGTAGATGAAGCTACGGCCTCCTCACATGTAGACATACCTGTGGACATATTTTTCCTAGTTTTTCTCTTTTGGTGTTTTGGTTTTTTTTAGTTTTTTAATCCCATGATCTGCTAATGTTCTATCTCTAGTCAGTGTCTGCCAAAATTTAATGTAAAAACTTGCTTATTATCAACAGTGGGGAACAAAAGAGGAGAATTTTCAAAAACAAAATGAAAAAAAGCCATTCTATCCAAAATAAATTCAAGAGTATTTTCAGGTTTTCTAGCTGAGTTTTTCTCCTCATTTAGGATCTTTGTCCTATTATTATATCCCATGTTCAGGCCTGAACAGGTTGAGAAATGTGTATAGGGCCATTTCTTTGGTTCTTCCAACTAATTTGGAACTCAGCAGTAGATATGGATTATTAGTTATTTTCAGAGTGCATTTTTTTGCATCTGTCAACAGTAAATTTAATTTGCCATTGTGTAGACCATTTTCATAGGCCTCCTCCTAAGAAATAACTTAAATAATTTTATGCCAGCTGTGAATTTGTTTCTTTGCTATTTACTTCTTTTCCACAGTACTGACAATTATGTGAGACAGGGCTTCTTAAACAGAACTTCTCCATTGTTTTATTTGGCATATTGAGAAACAAAACCAACAGTTTTAGTCCCAAATTCTGTTTCCTGTCTTTTTTTTATCAGTTTCTAACTTTTTACAGAACGTTTTCTCGTATTATAATTTTCTTATAGCGTCTTTTGGTAGAGTGCTTTTTAAAAAAGCCTTTTGAAATTCTAGCTGACATTTGTTTTCTGTTATGTGGTGCTTTGTTGTGTCTTTATAAATGCAGAAATCCTGGCACATTTGATTACTCATAGAATTAATATTGGTTTTATATTTTTATATATTAATAAAGTATGACAGTTGCTTCTTTTACTTTGTCTGGCAAGGTAGGCATATCTCTTATTCTTAGGAGCATCGTATATATCTTGCAGGAAAAAAAAAAAAGCAGGTGGGAAAAAATTAGTATATATTGCCTTCTAGTATTGTCTGTACTCCATAAGGTAATCTATAAAAAATTGAATAATTTCCTAGTAAATCAACTCTGCTTTTAAAATTAAAGTACATAAGTAACTGTTTTTAGGACCACCGTCATTTGTATTTTATTCTGAGAATTATCTATATCAACAATTCCCGCAGCTTTCATTAACACAGCTCTTCACAGCTATTTATGAGGTAAGCTGTGTGCTGCTCCTATTAGATGATAGCACATGATTACTCTTATTGCATGAATAAGGAAAAGCCAGGCCTGGCAACATGCCTTTTCTGTGTTCTAATACCATATCTTTATTTGAATTGTAGTTCAATTTTCTTTTGAAGTTGGAATTTTCAGGAAGAAGCCAAGTGGGGGAAGTCTGCGTAGTGAGGTTAGGGCTATAGGACTAGCTGGAGAGTCTTCAGAACCTAAGCTGATTGCGTTCACAGTGCAAGGAGTGTATACTCATCAGCAGTGACAATGGAAGACTCAAGTAGGCACTCGAAAATGAATTAGGGCTCTTCTGACAGTACTCCAAAGACTTTAGGGCTAAAACACAGCTTCTTTTCTACCTCTTCCTTGTGATGTCCGAATCCTTGTAGTTCTAAAAGATAAGTTCCCTTTGGTTGATAGGAGTGGAATAAATGGAAACTGAATTAAGACAGGATGCAACACCAAATGTCAAATATACACTGAGGGGAAGCTGCATGAGAAGTTCAAGATTTAGACCATGATTTGAACTGATTTGTGCTTGGTATTGTATTCTGCACTATTGAACTCTGATCTTTGTTCTGATATACCTATTCCATCAAGAGAGGGAAAAACTAAATCAGTGAAAAGTTTTGGCTTCAGTCCTTAACTATCACGTAAATGGAAGGTGAAACATCAGTAGCGTTAGACATTGTTTCTTTAAGGCCACTGATGCTGTTTGAGCCCCGAAGTTCATTTACCTACGAAAATAACTGACTTTATAGCATACCTGGATCTGAAAACTGGAAGGTTGTAAAGCATAAAACAGCATGTGAGAATTTCTGGTCATACCATACTAAATCCTGTAAAAACATCAAGGGAGCTGGAAGTGAAGGTATGGCTTAGAAGATGTAAAAATTGAGAGTGAGAACATGTCACAAAGATACTTCTGCTGAACTTCACAGGTGAAAAGTGGCACAACTTCCACTACTGTGACAAAGAGCTCTGAATGGGCGTATTAAATTTTTTTGTTTATTTTACATCCTTTTCAACTGAAAAAGACCTTGTTTGTGAAACCTGCTGTATTTATCACAGGCAGCAACAGTAAATGGATAAAGACAGTCAGGATAATGATTGATCTCTGAAATGGCTCATTTTGTTAACTAAATTACAGGTTGTGCTGTGGACAGAGGCAGCTGGCAAGCAGCATTGCCCAAGCACCAAGCCTTACAGAAAGCGAAATGCGCACATGCCTTTCATTAGTGCATACAGTATCATTATCGCCATTGCCATCACGACAAATGTGATGATTATATGTGTCCCTTGAGAACAGCTGCAGACAGAATGTGTGGACTGAGCAGGTAAACAAGCTACCCCACTATCAGGAGCTGTTCAGTCTGCAAACACATTTGCAAACGTTTTGGTAAGAGGTCAGAATTTCTTGGATGAAGTTTGCAGTTGTCAGGACTTCTCCCATTCTGGGATCTCTGAGCACTGTTTAACTGTTTAATAAAAATAACATTGTTCTGACATCAAATATAAAGATATCTTCCTGCAAGCCATGTAACAAGTTCCTTCCAGCATAAGGAAAATGGATTAAGATCTTCTGCCATGCAGCTCTGCAATTTATTTATTAAACCACGATTCCTTTCACAAACGCAGATGATTTGTGGTTTTGCAGTTATTGGGGTGAATGGTTGTCCCTTTTCACCTGCTGAGTAGAAGGCAGTGACATGTTACCAGTGTTTTCAAGAGTTGATTCAATGAGAATTTTTCCTTTAAGCTGTAATAAATCCTGTGAGCAAGAGTGATGTGCAAAATGAGAACGTAAGGGAATTTTTTTTACTTGCCTTACTCTTAGTTAGCATTTTTCTCTTACAGCTATGAAGAACAAAGAATCTTCAGTGTGTTTTGGTTGGGTTGGATGACCCTAATTATGAAAGAAAAAAACAATTAAATTCTTACTATTTATGTAATTAGTACCCAAATCAGTGAGGAAAGCTTATACGAAATGCCCTTACATTCATAATGCTAATTTTTAATGTGGAAAAATTATCATCCCATTCCAGAAGGTGATTTCTAGGCCAACGGCTTTCACCAAGGAAAGCTAACACAAAAACAAGCGTAACTATGTTTGGGTTCTTGCGTATGTTTTTCATTGTATGTACTAGAGTGGGAGAGTCTGCATTCTTGTTTTCTCAAAAAGGCAACTGCATCCTTAGATACTTTTTTTAATCTGTATGAATGTTAATTCCTAATTCCTTAACAGCCAACAGAAAGGGAACTTGCAGAACAGCCATCTGTCTCTTTAAAAAAAAAAAAAAAAAAAAAAAAAAAAGGCTTTCCTGCATTTATTAAAAAATAACATCACTATTGTGTGGAGACCAGGGAAACCAGGCAGGCTGGTGTGGCTGTCAGACTGACTGCTGGTAGATCAGCTATTGGCTGTATTTGGAACTGTGGTGCTGAACAATTTGGAGACAGGGTTCCTGTGCCCAGGGCTTGATTGGCACTAAGAGTCTGGACCTAGGAATACTGTAGTACAGTTCAGACCACCTGAAATGTCCCCTCTGTCTTGCAGCTTTGCTAATCTGTTTCAATATCTCTTCTGCAAGTAACAATAAAATTAATGAAGTGAAAAATAATACTCATCCTCAGAGCTTTACCATTACCTTAATTAAAAAGATAATACTTAAGATGGTTTTATTAAGGTCAGCAGGCCCAAATGTAACCAACTGTAATTCTGAAATACCACTTAAGGTGTATTTAATTCAGTGTTCATGAAAGTTGCTGATTTAACGGTCTAGGAAATGGCTCTGATTATGAGCAATGTACCTTTAGTAACATGAGTCATTGCATCTATTTTCTTTTTGAGCCATCTCAGAATCTTGGTGGAAGCACTGATCTATGCTAGAAGTAGTAGTTCGGTACACGATGTTGATGCTTTTGTGGATTGACCTCCTCCGTTATTTCCTTCATTCTTCCTTTCCATAGCCTTTTAAGAAGGAGAAATTCAGATCATTGTTCCAGCTTTAGTGTGCAAGACAAAAAGCTCTATGCTATGCTATGACTTAGTCTCTGTAAAGCCCTGAAAGAGAAAACAACATACACAAAGTAAACTGCAGAATGTTCTTCCCAAAGTTGTTCGCCATTGCAAGAAAAGTATTCACCTGCACTCATCTGAAGTCAAAGCAGGGAAATGTTCTGATGTGTTTGTGGTCAGGACCTGATGCTGCGGTTTACATCATTTCTGGTAGATGGCTAACCTGGATGCACAAGTGCTGTTTGAGTTGGACAGAAAATAGTTCATCTTCATCTTTTTGACAATGAAGAGTGGAAATCTTTGATTTGTGCTCAGTTAGCAAATGTGGCAGGGTTAAGTGCAGGTTCCATTTGTGTGTCAATACAGTGATAGAAAGGTGGCTTTTGCAAATAAGCCACAGGTAAATCTCAGAAAATAATGAAGTATACACAGTGCTCAACTGTTAATAGTGTTAAGGCTTGGAGAATCAATTTAAAGCAAGTTTTTAAGCCAGAATGTTTTCAGATAAACATCCCTATCAAGGATTCAACAATGCTATTCCTTTCTAATTTGCAATTTAATTCAATCCACAAAGGTATGAAAAGAACGCAGTTCTTCTGTAGCTATTTCGTAGTCTACAGTAAATGAGTTAAGGGTCTCATCCCAGTTAATCATGCTTATAAAACTGCAGATCTTCAAAAAATAGTGTTTTTAGTATGCACTGAAAAGCACAATGGAGTTCCTTATACCTAATTGAGTATACAGAAAACTGGGAAACACTTTCACAGGAGATACTTGGCACAGTTCCCTCTCTATCTCTTTGATCCAGATCAAGACACAGCTGCTGACTTTTTGTTTCCTTCATCTTTTTTTTTTTTCTTTTCTTTCTTAAGTGCAGCCATTGCCATTAACATCTCTGACTAAAACAATAAAGTGTCTTTCAAGCTTTTTTACATTTCAAGTTATTCTCATTGTGAAGCATTTACTAGAAAAGAGGGCAAGACGTTCATGTTTCCTTTTCTTGAAGCCACCTACTCAGTTTAACAAAGAAAGGAAGAAATGCATTCCTTAAGGCTGAGAAAGTATGCGTATTCAGTACCACCTTGAAGCAGAGCTGTTAACCACTGACTGGGATTCTGAATCATTACATTACAGGAGCATTCTTGAGTATTTAACATTCTACATTAAGAATAAAATAACTCCCAAGCAATCCAAGATGAGGTCTCTTGAAAGTGTATCGTGGAAAAAGTGAATTGGTAAATGCATTTTTAAAAGCACTAAAAAGCTGTAACAATTGAATAACAGTATTTGAAAAAATTTGTTTGCAATACATTTTTTTTCTCTTCCATTGCCATAGTTACAGTGAGTGAAAATGTTGAGTCCTAGCAGAAAACTGTATAAATCTGCTAACGTGATTAAACCTACGAAGAATTAATATCATATTTGGGGTGTATGCCCAGGCTCTTTCTTATAGGTACGCTATTTGTGCTTCCACTGGTTTTGAACAAACTCCAGAAGGGAACATACTCAGCTTTCCCTTGCCACTGCTTAGCACATGCTTCACTGTCAACAAGAGTCTTTATTAGAAGGACATCAATGTTATCTCTTGTGATAGTAATTCTTCTTGTTAGTCTTTTGAGATATCATTCCTAGATTTTGGCAGGGATATTAAGGGAGGCTAACCTCTTTAGAAATAGCCATGAGGGTTTTGAGAAAGTACGTGACGCTGAGAAAGGTTATAATGGTATGTCTTATTTTAGGATAATAGTAGAAGCCACTAGTTACCAGTTACCAAGGAGGCTTGCTCTGCTGCTAATTCCAGATGAGAAACTCACGCCCTTCATTGTGAAGAAAAGGTTTAAATAAATAAAAATAAGTCTCATTTTGGACATTTGTTTAAAATTTTAATATGTTCCACTGAAATTGGTTTTTTATTTCTGTTCTAGAAAGTTGTCTTCAGATAACATATCTTGATTTTAGTCATAAATTTTAAGAATATTTCTGCTTTATCTCATGTTGTTGTCTTTTCCTCTTCCTTCTTTGAAAGAAGGGAAAGAATAAAAAATAAAAAGACAAAATGGAAGCAGGAACAGGTTTTCTCTAAAGGAAAACGAAACAACATAATCTATATAATGTGTTTTCTTTTGAAATCTTTTATGCTCGTCTTACAAAAAAATATATATATATATATATTTTTTTTTTTTGTAAGATATATATATATATATCCTGAAATGTTGAAAAAGCTTTTGCACTCCCTGAAGTCTTCTGACCATTGATTGATGGCTTCTTTTCAAGCATTGGGATAATTCTCTGCTAGTATGTGACATCTGAGGCTGAGAACTTCTGAAACTTTAAGAGCCCTGCCTTAGGAATTTGCTGTGCATCACACTGTCATTTGTATCTATCTGTTTATGGGATTGTAATTAGTTTAACTTGTGTTCTAGTGTGAGAAAAGAACATTACAATATCATGATACAGAGCCACAGTCTGCTTGTTTTATCCACCCCTGAAGCTATAATATTGGTTACTCCTGCATGCAGACTGATGTTATTTGTATTGTCTAGAGCTTTTTGCACTTATGTCATGTAATGCATTCTTGTATGTTACCAGAGCATAACCGCTGTATGGTGATCTGCATAAACTTATTCATATTACTCACTTCCCCCAAAAACGATATCCATTTTCTGAAGTAAAGTCTTTGCTGATTTTACATTGTAACGAGATACAAAGCAATTTATGGATAATGATGTTTATTCAGTGGAACAGCGCGATTCCGCAGAGACTAACAGGAGTGTTACAGAAAACAGGCACAGCCTATTTTGTTGTATTTTTCTACTCTTTCTTCTTCCGTATAAGGAGAAAAAATAGAACACAAGATGGTTACAAATACGTGGTACCCATGCTAGCTCTCCTGATTTTCTGTTGCGCACCCATATCTGTACATGTACTGTTTTCTTTGTTTTGTTGGTGCAGCTTCCTTTATACAGCAGCCTGGTAAAGCTGGGTCACGCTGATTTACAGAATGCACATGGATTTGCAAAATAATATATTTTTGGATACTGATGCTTATTGTCTTTAGATGCTTTTCTTTGTCTCTTAAAGCTCTAGGAGTTAAGTGCCTATATTTCTGATGTTAATTTCAATTTAGCATTGTTAATGTTTCTACTGAGCTGGCTGATATAGTTGCTCTTTAAAACATTTTTGAAGACCACAGTCTACCCATGGCACAGGTATAGCAGAGACATTGAAGGGATCTGGATTCTGACTTTTTACACTACTATGCATGACCATAAACAAACCTATCTGTAAGGTTGAAAAAACCAGTCATCGTTAATGATCTATTTGATATTAGCTTATCAGCAAGAGAGTCAATTAAATCCAGCCTTTCATCTTCTGATGTAAAGATTCAGAAATTATACCACACAGATACAATGCCAATTGTATCTGGAGATGGTCAAAATATTCTGAAATTTTCATCAGACTCCAGAGAAGCTTCTTCCTATTTTACAGTGCAGTTTAGATGGTCTTACATGAAGAGGATTAAAGTTGTCAAAAAGAAAGAAAGAAAAAAAAAAAGAGTATTCAGGGAGGAGAAATAACCCAAACTGGTATGTTCGTATGAGAGGAAAGATTGTACAGGATCAGTGTTAAAACCATTCAAGAGAAGAAGAAATGACATTAAACTATTACTACTTAGGAACATAGATCACAGATTGTGCCAGAAATTATGGCCTTAATGGCAGCAGTGGCAGAATGACTCTGTGACGTAGAGGGCATCATGTGATTCTTTAAGTCCTGGGATACGGGAATATGGCATATCTTTACTGTTAAGGCTGTAACAGAAATCTTAGCCAAGGGATGACTGATAGTTGCCACCACTTGATGCTTCTGCATATCACACTTACCCACCAACTGAAGCACCCAAATGACTGTTTTCTCAAGTATCTGATTATTTCGGTTATGGTAAGGCTTTCAAGGCAAAGCAATATTCATAGTATTTGATGAGACTTCCACCTGGGTAGTCTGCCTCAGTGACTGATGCCTGGATGCAGCTAGTGGAAAGTTTTTTGACTTTTAGATCTTTCAGTTAAACCTTCCTGATTTCCTTTGTGCTGCAGGCAGAAATAAAAGGTAACTAATAGGAATGGAGATGGAATCCTAGAAATCTTGGTAAGGTATAGAGGTGAAGAAACTTGTAAAGTGGTGAATAGTTCAGTCTATCATGTTTGTTATCCACCATACTGCTTTGGTTTTACTTCCTTTTATTAATAGTCTGCTCAATTTGCCTTCCAAGTCCAAACTCCCATGCCATATGCTGCCAATACTGTCCTCCATCTAGGTGAAGAACAGCCACAGACAACAGCTGTAATATCTGGCCAGAGACATCCATCACCCTTATCTCTCCTTCATTTTGTATTCCACACAATCAACCTGTTACAATTTAATTGACTCTTCCAATCAGCTCATTGGGTAGGTAATTTGTGTGGGAAGAAGAAATGACTGTGGGCCCACTCCCCAGCCTCTCATTGGAAAAAAGATAAAATAAGGCACATCTTTTATTTCTCCAAGCTAAATGGCTTGTTTTGGCAAGTCAGTTTATTTTATCTGTTTTCTCATGTGCAAAATGCAGGTAGTACTGGTGGTCTCCTTTGTGGGATATGTTCAAAAGCAGTCTATCTTCTCTTTCACCATTACTGTCCAGTATTGCACTGTTCCTTATCAAGTACTGCTGTGTCATAGAAACTTACTAAAATTTGTAGATAATTATTTTGGAAATTTTCATTAGAAATACGAGTATATTGGTTGTACGGTAGTGTAGAACACTGCAGTGTTCACATACTATTCATGCCTGATATTATCTCTTTTCTACTCCCATGCAAAATTTTAAGAAACCAATTCAAAATTGGAAAAGCTTTCTGCTGGAGTCTAGCCATACTACACTTTCTTTAAAATAAGTTCGCAGTTTAAAAAAAAAAAAAGTAAGATTTGAAAAGATAGAAATAACCTTTTAGAAAATCCAGGCACTGTTTGTGTTTACATATACCCTTATTTTCTTCATTATTTTGGCTGATTGGAGAGGCCTATTGAACCTTAGCTCATACTTCTCGTTTGTCTAGGAAGGAAGACTTACTGCTGTGTTTACAACATGCTTTGATTTTATATGTTAAAAATTTGATTTTATGTGTAAAATCAACATGTTGATTTTATATGTAGTTCATGAAATCTGTTATGTTCTTTTTAAAAGAAATATACAGCATAGACCCTGGATGCGTTAAACTCTATCAGACACCTATACGTAAACACTCTGAAAAGGGAAAATGCAGTGATATGTTGATATTACAGTGCTATGTGATATATGCAGATATGTGATATTACAGTGCTGTGTAATAGGATACCTTTAAACATGCATTTTTGAAACTTTCTGAAACCCTG
This sequence comes from Lagopus muta, assembly GCF_023343835.1. Taxonomy (NCBI): domain Eukaryota; kingdom Metazoa; phylum Chordata; class Aves; order Galliformes; family Phasianidae; genus Lagopus; species Lagopus muta. The sequence continues at coordinate 40,174,431 of NC_064438.1, forward strand.
CAATACTGTTAATGACTGAGGTTAAAATAGAATTTACAAGCATGCTCTAGGCAAAACAAATTTTAAATAGATTAATTATGTCCAAAGTTTCCTCAGCCATTGCACTTTTCTGTCTGCTCTCCTTGGGCTAATTGGATGGTGGTAAGTTGATATTTCTCATCACCTTTCCTGTCAAGCAGCAGTGTCCTTTTTTAATGCCATCTTCATGACAAGTGCTCATTTTCTATGGGTTATGGATTGAGACAGACAGCTCTGATTGCTGTTACAGAGCGTATGATAGATGCTGCATCCTCAGACATCAAACAATTGTATCAATTCTCTTGATAAAGAAACCTGGTAGTTACGGTGTGCAGTTTATTTTATGCTGCTGGTAAGTATCATATCTTTGGTACTGTATTTTTGTAACTGACACTTTAGCTTCTGTCAGAATAAATTGTTGGCAATGTTACTCAGCAGATTAACACTCAAATGGAGACACTGTGAGATGGATGGAGACGTTTTATCCTGGAAAATCTCTGCTGCTGAGTGGGTTGCTTGTTCTTGTGTCCTTCTAAAATCTGACTTCCTACTACAGACTTTTCCTTATTAAGTGCATGTGACATTTTTAGAAGCTAGTGACATTTTTGTCTTAGAAGTGAGTTACCTGACAGTACAGGGCCTGTTTTTGATCAGCTGACTTTAACAATGCAGGAGAAGGGGTACATGTTTGGTTACTTGAAAATTAAAATGCAGCACATGGTGTGTATTGTCTCAGCCATTTAGAAAAATCAAAATTGACATTAGCATTCAGAATGGTTTCTGATTTTTTTTCCTCAAGTCCAGCATCATATTTGAGAGGTGTTGTTTCTCAACAATTTCTAGAATATGCTATTAGTATTTTGAAAATGCTTGGGCAGTCTGTTTAATCCTACTTATAGTTGGAGTTCATACCATGATGTAGGGCAGGCTTTCATGATGCGTGTTGTAAGCTAAGGGAACAAATTAACTATCTGAAATGATCCTGTGAAATGATGGGCAGATATCGCTTTAATCATTCATTTTGCCTCCTTTTCACCATGTTGTTAATTTCTGTTTCCTTACTTGCGTTGTGACATTCCTACACAAGGAAGACTAATGGTTTCATGGCTGGAGCTTCACCAGCTTTGTAACAACAATTGTTTTCCACCAATTTTGTGACCTTAACACACTGGAATGAATTTTAAATTGTATTTTGATGCCAGGTAATTAGCTAGCAATGCATAATACTTCCTTGGGTGAGAGAAAGAAAAAATTAAATCAGGCACATTTGGGTGTTGAGCAGCACAAAAACAAGCCTTCCTCTTAAGACCACTAAATATCACTGACTACTAGGCTTTGCTCAATAAATTTAAGTAGAAAAACTGGATATGACCATTTTCCCCGGGTTTTGAAGAAATTAGCTTAGGCAAGCTTAGTATGTGCCCAGTCATAGTAATGTTGTGATGATACCATATATCACAACATAAGTTGATGTTAATTATTTGTACAACTACAAGATCTGGAGGTAGACTGGACACCAGAGTTCTACTGTGCTAGGTATCATACAAATGTGCCGAATGATAACCCAGTGGCTTTGTAATCCAGAAAGACAAATCAAATGGCTTGTTGAAGGTAGAACTGAAAAGCAGTGAAAATAGAAAATAAATCATTTCAGCCGTGTACTGACTAGATTGCTTCTGTGAGTTAAAATCTCAAAAGGTCTCAAGCTTTGTTAATGATATCAGCCTTAAAATAAATTCCTGTGCTTAATTTTATTTATATTGTGTACCAGTTACCAGAAAACCTGTAGTGATGTATAAAGTTCCTGACAAGTAGCAAATTATATGGGTTTGGCGGGAGTATGCAATCCCAGAAAGATGAAGCTGGAACTTTAAATCATCTGCTCTAGTACTGTCTTGCTTTAAGGCAGAACTATATATACAAGCCTGACCTTGGCAGATGTTTACTGAAGCCACAATTCAAAACTTTCAGTAGAAAAGATTAGATTATCATTAAACTTTGCTAATTTCAGCATTTTACCTCTTTATGAAATGCCTAAGAACTGGTAATAGCGTTCAAAAAAAATTTTACTTGATCACAGTCTAACAAGCCATTTATAGAAGCTAGATGCTTTTCAGTATAGATGGTAAAAATTAAAATAAAAAGTAACGATCTGCTTTTAAGGATCTACTGAGCAGGATATTATGTTCGCACTGTTGTGTCCAATAGTTCATGACTGACTTTCCTCCCATGAATTTGTGTATTTCTGAATGTATCTTAAACATCCAACACATATTGTGATAGTGAATTGCATGATTCAGTTCTGTACTACTTTTGAATAAATTTTGTTACTGAATGATTTTAGTAAATATTTGTAGTTCTTCCAGTTATTAAAATAATAGCAATGGTTTTGTTTTTATATATACAGTATCAAATTTGATATTTTTTAGAATCTTCTGTGTTTCTTCTGTTACTGAGGGAGCTTATAAAGCTCTGTTTACTGTGTTCAAAAATTCAAGTCAAAGGTAGACCATTAACTTATAACAGAGATTTTCCTTTTATATACTATTCCATTTCTTTATAATTTGTGACATTTCCCTTGCCTGTTTGACTGTGTTCAAAACTGGGCCAATATTATCAAAAAAGTAACTGAAAAGACCCAGTTGTAATGACTGTTCCCTCAGCTGTTAATAATCAGATCACAATCGCATGTTGTTCTAGAATATATTCCATAGTTCAAAAAAAGATCAATTCTGACATGATATACAGTCTCATATAAAATTTTAGAGCAGACTAGATTAAAACATTTGTCCTTTTTAGCCTTATAAATTATGTATCTGTGAGAATTGCTTCTTTTAAAAACCATGACCCCTAACAGTAATAATTTCTATTTATTTTGTTCTGTATATGTATTGGGTTGTGTTTTTTTTTTTTTTGATAGTTTTGTAATGAGGATTTAGAGAATCTAGTTTGACATCTTGAATCAGTAAAAAAAGAAGGTATAAAACAATAGTTAACCTACTGCTTATAATATCTCTCAAAAATCTGCCAAAATTAGCTGACATGTATATCTTCTTTCACCTCAATAAAGTTTTTTTTTCTTTTTTCTTGCATCAGTAAGGGTCCTGAGTTTCTTCCACAGAATTGCTATTTATTCATATAGATGCAGCTCAGCATAGGATTTGTTTTATTGCCTGGTATTCTCTTAGTTTTTGAGAAAATGTTTTCTGCGCACAGGGAACAGCTGTCTGCTTTCAGTCTGGATTATTTGACTTTTAGATTAAGAAAAAGATGGCTGAAAGGTGAGGACCAAAAGTTAGAGCCCTTCTGAAAGTAAGCAATGTGTGCAGCTGTTGGTGTATGGCTGGAATTTCACAATCTCCATCTCCAGCTTGTGCATTGTGATGCTCTGTACTAAAATGATAATTTCCTTCTCCTTCAGAGCATTGTTTCAGTTAGATTGCTTTCTGTCATGAAACTGAGGGGCAAATATTGTCATTGGTCTTTTAAGAGGCCACTGTCAGCTCCTTCCAATTTCAATATGTAATTGTTTGTTGGATTATTAAAATGCTATCAGAGTTTAGGTAAAAATATGTCTGGATTACAGGGCTTGTAGATCTTGGAAAGATAAATATCTGTCACTCCTCTTTTACTGATGAAGAATCTATTTTATGAGAAGGTAAAATAAAATGTTGCCCAAAGGAAAATAATGCTTAAGGGTAAGATTCCATATCTCCTGATCCTTGGACCTAGATTAGCCCGTGTCATTTAATAACATTCATAGTGTTTTTGGAGCAATGCATATAACAAGGAATTGCTGCCAGGGCCTGAAGGGGATGGTAGTGTAGAACAGAGAGGACAAAGTGAGGCTTTATACATTCTTTTTAGTATTTCTATACATGTAATTTATCTACAATCATTCATTAAGTAATGATAATTACTTGCCTGATGTCTTAGAAACCTCCTGACAGAACTTTATCTCCAAAATATTTGAAAGTGAGGAGAAAGCAGTGTGGCTTTTGAGGGCAGCAATATCAAGGGATGTGCGATCACCTTTTCGTATAAGAAGTTTGGAGCAGATCAGCGAGTGCTGATAGCAAGGAATGCCTAGTCTACTGTAATTCTCTGGAGTTCTTCTGGAGCATATAACTTGCAGCTCTGTGGTTATGTATTTTGATTTTTCCTCACTTTGGCAAGATATTTATTTATTTAAGTACAAAATAAACATAGTGGCTTTGAAATACATCTTTCTTCATCGTATACTTGCAGGTCTAGTTAATATCCATGTTTGGTAACATAGAAAGAAAATGTGCTAGCTATATGGGGAATGGAGTGATAGAGGCCAAGTCCATAATGAAATGTTCAATGCTAGTGGTAAAGTTTATCTTTCAAATTTAAAGGGAAGATATTCATTAAAGCTGCTTTTAATTAGCTGTTGTAATAGAGGAAACTGGAGATGAAGAAGTCTTGAAAATAAATCCTGTATTTGCCCTGTATCCATGGTCATTGTATTTTGCTGTAGGTTTTTCTTTCTAGTTTGTTTTACTGTTTTTCTACCAGTAATGAGTAAACTAACAGTTGGATTTTTTTTTTCCAGGGATAATCTTGTGCCCTAGAGATACTAAAACCAAAACAACAACAACAAAACATGAATAAACTAATGAACTATGACTTGTATACCTTCAAGTCTTTCTTTGCAGTTTGGTTTCAATAGCTCTGCTTTCAGAGAATTGCATTATGTTGTGTTCTATCCTGGTAATTGGAACAGAACCGTTTTCATGACAAGATCCAGGTCAGTCCAAGTATGAGTATCAAAATCTGGTAAAGTCATGCTTCTGCAAAACTCAGAAAGTCATGAGGAACATTGCTGGAGGAGAGACTGTATAGAGCTGGAGGAGGTTTTCAGTTAGGCCTGTGATGTGTTTTACACAATTTTCTGCATTTCTCAGTTGCAATAAAATGTTGCAATCAACTTACCCCTATCACCATTAAAAAACAGATTATTTATATCTTATAATGAAGTCAGTCCAAAACATTGTAGTGTGAATGAATGTAGGACTCTTGCTGTCCAGTATAAATGCAGTAGAGTCTAAAATTTACTGTTCGGAGAAGAGGGAGAATGCTTTATATGCTGTTACAGTGCTAAATTTAAAGTAATCCAGGCACAGTCCCATTTTTTTAATGATCTCTTTAGTTATAGGACTGTTTGTTTTCCTTTTCAACTGATATTGCAGTATTGATATTGCACAAGTCTTATGAGGAGTGGCTGAGGGAGCTGGGATTGTTTAGTCTGGAGGAGACTCAGGGGAGACCACATTGCACTCTACAACCTCCTGAAGGGAGGTTGTGATGAAAAAGGGTCTGGCCTCTTCTCCCAGGCAAATAGTAGCACCCGAGGAAATGGCCAGAAGTTGTACCAGAGGAGGTTTAGGTTGAACATTAGGAGAAACTTTTTCTCTCAGAGGGTGGTCAGGCACTGGAATGGCTGCCCAGGGAGGTGATGGAGTCGCCGTCCCTGGCAGTGTTCAAGAGGCACCTGGACAAGGAGCTACGAGATATGGTTTAGTAGCTTGTGGTACTGGGAATGGGAGGGTGGTTGGACTAGATGATCTTGCAGGTCGTTTCCAACTTTGAGATTCTGTGATTCTATGATTGCAGTTCAAAGAATAAGGTAAGGTAGACTGTTAGGAAAAAAAAAAAAAAAGAAAAAAGGAAAAAGAAGAAAGTCTGATGGTCTGATGTACACCACAGTTCTATTTCAAAGAGGTTATGAGATGGCCTTCCACTATCTCGTTTTGTTTCTTTTCCGATTTCTCCATTGAGACAGCTAATAAGGCTAATGCCGGTTTTATAGTATGGGTGGTAACAAATGTAACGGTTTTTTGAGTGAAAAATTTTAGTTCTGTCTGAATCAGAATTGAATCCATGCTGTGGACATAGTAGTATGCCTTCATAAACCCTGAAGCCAGCTTACTGTACATCTCCTTTCTGAAAGCTTGAAGATGTATTCTTGTTAACTGCATTTGGAAAGTTTTGGGAGATCACTAGGGGGAGCAAGTCATTGCTTGGAGCATGTGAGATAGAAAAATAAGACTGCAGTCACTCCAATCCTTTGAAGGTCTGTAGCATTTTCAATTTGGTTTAGGAGCAACTAGCTTCCCTCAAATGTCCAAAGCTGGTTAGTACATTTTTGCTCATTTCTTATTCTATTATATTTGAAAACACATTCACTCTGCTGATTCCCATCGTTATTTGTTTTAGGGAGGCTATTTATTCTGTTCTATTTTTGCATTTGTGGAACAGTTAGGGTACAGCCTGCATGTGCCTGCACTTCAGATGGCAACTGAACAAGACACTACTAATCAGTGGAATTGTTGTTCAAGTAACTGTTCACATCTCCTTAGTTTTATTGCCTGATTTCTTAACTGTACTTTGTAATACTTAAGAGAGCAAGCAAGTTGCTATGTTCACGTGAAAGCTATAAGGAAGAGTGTGGAAGACAATGTCAGCCTTGAAGCAGGGCCAATGAAGTGTATCTTGACTAAATTCAAAATGATGCTTCTGTGTATTCTTCAGTGCCATCTACCGGCACAATAACCCAGTAGAGATTTACAGGGCCAGAACATTCTCCTAATAGCAAGCAATTTGCAAGCTTTTTTTTTCTTTTTTTCTTTCAGGAACAGGGCAAGATTGGCGTAGTCTTCAATATTGGCACAGTGGATATCTCTATTAAAGAGGAAAGCACACCTGTGAATGATGGCAAATACCATGTGGTGCGCTTTACCAGGAATGGCGGCAATGCTACGCTTCAAGTTGACAGCTGGCCAGTGAATGAACACTATCCAACAGGTACATGCTTTTTCTGTTTTTCTCTTTCTGTCTACCCATATTTACAAAATAACATTTAACCATAGGTGGTTACTATATCGGACTTTGTAGCATCGTCTCAATATTAAACTGACCAGCCAAGTGGTGAATGTTCTGTCTTTTGGAAAACACAGGGTTGGTCTTTTATAACTGTATGGTATGATACACATAGCTTTTGCTATTATCGAGGTCTCCAAGTGAATCTTGGTTCTGCAGAGAGTAAAAAACAAAAACAAAAAACTCAACAACAAACTTGGTTTTGCTACTTGTGATATTCTCAGTAATTAAGAGAGAAAAGTTTTGAATGCACTTTGCAAGAAGGAGAGGTGGATTTAGCTACCCCCAAGATGCAGGCTATATAGGTACACAGCTGAACTGTAAAGAATGTGGGAGACTAAGTTGCAAATACTTGAATGAACCTTATTCTTGCCTCAATTTTTCATCACCCGATTTTCACTCTCTTTTAGGTTTGCACATAAATAGTGGTTGACACAAAATCTAGACAAAGCTGACAACTCTCAGTTGACTTTAGGTCAAAATATCATGCAGCAATTCAGTACCTCTTGGAAAGTCATCACCCCAAGTCCACCAGGAATACTGAACAAGTGGCTCTTGAATCACTCTCTCATGTGTTATCTCACTCTTGGGAATACACAGCCACGTCGCCATGTTAAAAGATTAAACTCGTCCCTAGTGAAAAACAGGCTTCTGTACATGATGTGGACAGGGCATAATATAGTTGAGACTTGGTGATGGGGATAGTTACAAAAAGCAGAAGAAACATAGGGAAACAATTCCAGTTGTAGCCGTGTTCATCTTGTTCACACTTTGTTGTCTATGATCAAGCTATGATCATCTTGTTGCTTCCAAGTATTAAGTATAAGCAACTTCCAGTTCTTCCTTTCTAGATTATACATAACTGATCTGGAATAGAAGATAGAAAAATTTACTGGTAGACACAAGGCAATTTACTAGTTTTGTATGAATATTCCATTATTCTCAAACACTAATAAATTATTCCAAAGGGATAATTTCATCTCTTCTATTCAATCGTAAATTGCATAGGGAAGTTTTTACTGCAAGTGATATTACTTCATATTCAGTGATTCTTTTTTAGTGTTTTGATGCTGTGTGTGCAAAAGAGTACACTTTAATAATTATTAATTAAATTTAAAAAAATAAAATTAATCATTATTTTAGTGGAATAATTGCTTTCTAAGAAAGTAATGACAAGAATGCTGAGCTAGATTCTAGCACTATTATCCATTCGTAAGAAAAGGTAGGATGGCTGTATGTCCCCAAACTGAGCATTCCTTTTCTGCTGCTTTCTTCAGTTGTTTTATGGTAAAATACCTCTGACCTAATTGCCAGCCAATTATAGACAGTAAAAATCCCTCGAATATGTTTTCTTCTCCTATTACTTGCTGTAGTAATTCCCTCCTGTAAAGAAACAAAACATTCAGCTATTGCTTTAGAGATTTTTTTTTTTTTTTTTTTTTTTTAAAGGGAAAAGAAGTCACATTCAGAGAATATCTCAGTATCCTCTGTATTTGTCTTGGTTAAAGTAGTCCTGCATTTTCTTTAGAAGGTATATTGTTTAATAGAATTGGCATTGGTCTTATGTTCTGGCCTAGTATTAAGTATATGCAGTTGTATCCCAAAGGAACCTTTATATTCCAGACATCATTTCCTTTCCATGCAGGTGTTTCACATTTTGGCTCTTTGTAGGTGTAGTATTTTTCAGCCTCTCCATGTGAAAATAGGGCTTTGGGCATCATACATCATACATCAATGTGTGTTTGTCTCCTATATTTTTTCAGTTAATTTTCATATTGATTTTTTAGCCGAATTTGACGGAGGGAACAAAAGATTTTTAAGAAGAAAAAAATATATTCAAGTCCAACACGGCTAGTGAAAATAACTAATGGAGGAGTGCACTATCCTAATTCTCCCAGGGGAAAGGACTGTGGCTTGACTTGACTAATTTTTAACTTTGTGTTAAAAATTAGAATATTCATAGGTAGATAGATAAAAGTATTATTAATGTCTCAGCTTTGTGAAAAACTTAAACAAGAGAATAGCTGCAAGAAACCATGCCTGATTAGTTCAGTTTTCTAAGGAAGTGATGATTTAGAAGACAACTGAGCAAACCAAACATGCGCCTAATATTTTTCATGTAGAGAATAAACACATTCAGCAGAATCTCAGCTTTAAAAGAGTTTTGTGGTTAAGCTGATCTGGACTAATCTAGTGTGTCTCAGCTATAGAATACTGAAATTGCAATTTATCTTCAACGTGTGTATTAATATCGAAGGATTTCTGTGTTCTATATGTAGGATCACTTCAATTCTGGAAGAGACAATTTTTTGTAGTGTTTTAAAAAGAAACTTATTTGTGGCACGTACATGTTTGAGTATGCTGTGATGTCTATAATGTGGACAATTTAATGTGTGCATAATTTTTTGCATGGTGTTGCAGCTGTGTTCATAAATTTGGCAAATTAGCGAAAGTTTCTTTGTCATCACATGTGATGGCAGCAAGGTAGAATTCTTAATGGTATTTCTATGTTCCTCTCTGAGTTTTATTAGCTCTTGAAGGGTTATACATCAGATTCATAATTACTTGCTCAATGGAAAGTACAAAAAAATGTGTGATGCTCATAAAATGAGCAAAGAGAGAGAATATTGGCTTTCCTTAAAACACTGTATTCAGTTAAATTGAAATTAAAGAAACTAGGGAATGAAAGATTCCAGAGATGTGTTTTACAATTTCATATAAAAGACAAGGAAGTGAAAGGAAAGCAGAAAAGGAGCAAACCTACAGTTCTGATACGTACATATTGGGTTGTTTTTTTGTCTGTCTATTTGTTTTTTAAACATCCAATTACGCCTCAGTAACCTGCAACACAAGCTGTTTTCTTGTGAAGAAAAGGGTTAGAGGTAAATCTGATCTTGCATCTAGGTCAAGGCAACCCCCACTAACAACACAAGCTGGGAGTTGAAAGGAGTGTAGCCCTGCCAAAAAATAAAATGGGGTGGTACTGGTGGATGGGAAGCTGGACACGAGCCAGCAGTGTGTTCTTGCAGCCCAGAAAGCCAACTGTATGCTGGGCTGCACCAAAAGAAATGTGGCCAGTAGGTTGAGAGAGGTTATTCTGCCTCTCTACTCTGTGCTGGTGAGGCCTCACCTGGAATACTGCATCCAGTTATGGAGTCCTCAGTACAGGGGGGACACAGACCTGTTGGAGTGTGTCCAGAGAAGGCCCACAGAAATGATTCACAGAATGGAAAATCTCTCCTATGAGTACAGGCTGAAAGAATTGGAGCTGTTCAGCCTGGAGAACAGAAGGCGCCGAGGTGACCTGATAGCAGCCTTTCAATATCTAAAGGGGAGCTACAGGAAAGAAGGGGATAGACTCTTTAGTGGGGTCTGTGGTGACAAAACAAGGAGAAATGGTTTCAAGCTCAAAGAGGGTCATTTTAGGTTGGACATAAGGAAGAAGCATTTCACAGTGAGGGTGGTGAGGCCCTGGTATAGGCTGCCCAGCGATGTGGTTGATGCTCCACCCCAGAAGACTTTCAAGGCAAGGCTAGATCAGGCCCTGGGCAACTTGATCTAGCTGTGGATATCCCTGTTCATTGCAGGGGAGTTGGACTAGGTGACCTTTAAAGGTCCCTTCCAACTCTAAGGATTCTATGATAAACTGTAAAGGAGGGAATTAACTTGAAGCTAAGATTGGCTCAGATTTAGAAATGACCTCTCAGTTTTAGTACATTCAAACTCTGACAGAGTTTCTCTTACTGGATGATAAGACTCTGAACAGTGATCCAGTGAAGGTAACTGAGACAAGGCTCTTGAGAAATGGGTAATGGCAAACAGCAGCATTAACAACGGGACTCCTGCCTGCTGTCCAGCTTTATGACTTAGTTTGGGCAAAACCGTTGAACTGTTCATGATTTATTTGTATTTTGCCCTTGCTTCTCTCCCTCAATTGTGCAATAAGGAGATGAGCTTTATCTATATTTTCTACTGATGACCAATTCCTTGATTCTTAATTAACCAAGTTGATCATTGCAGTGTATTTCTCAGTCAGGGTATGTATACATTTTGCTAACAAATACATATGATTTGCTGTGCCCTAAAGTGCTGTTTTCCACGACTTCCTCTCTTCCACTGTCTCACGTGCTTTCACCTTTTAGTGTACATCCCAGGTAACAGATTGCGTTTGGCCATTTTCTTCTTTATGTTGTTCCTGACAGATGCCTCTAAATTTAAATTCATCTTTTTGGTGATGCAGTAGGAATCATTTTGGAATAAAAGTAAGTTAGATAGGAAAGCTGGTTTAAGCAAATGAAGTCTGTGACATGTTTTTGTTTCAGATTACTGTAAAACCCTTCAAACTTGAGGCACTTTACAGTGCAGTGAGAAGGATTTAAGTCAGGCATCCTTAAGGTTTGGGAGTCAGCAATTCTCAGAAGGGTTAAAAACAAATCTTTTGTTTTGAAGCACTGCTGAAACACCTCAGTCCTTAAATTTTCTTTAGTTCTTGAGTGGCAGATTTTCTTCATCTCTGCTTGCAAAGAAATTCTTTGTATGTTGCCAGATTTGTAGTGAATGTTGAAAGAAGCCTGATATTCCTGTTCATCCATCCGTGCATTGACTACATCTTCTGCAGTCATAAAGGAAACAAAACTAGGTGAAGAGAAGCTTTACAGGGAGAGAGAATAAGAAACCAGAGGAAAAGTCTAGGTGGAGTAATGTTTTAAAGGAGATTACAGGAAAGGAAGTGAGAGGCAGAAATTTGCTGGCATTTAAAGAAATATATACTTTGCTGAGAGAAATGTAGCCTAGATTTATACATTTGAAAGGAAAAAAAAAAAAAGAAGAAATGGGAGGGACAGCATTGAGCAATTGGGCCCTTATGAGAATTCATTGGTTCATTCTCTCAGCACAGATTTTATATTTTTCCCCTTTATCATTCTCTTGAGTGATCACTTAGCCTTCTCCTAGGAGTCTCTGCCCTTTCCAATGATACTAGTGTTCAGTTCACAGAATCACACAGAATCACAGAATTGTTCTTTTGGCTTCAAAAAATAGGAAAACAATGTCATCATTTTTTTCATTTTCTGAATCAAGTACAAATTGTAAGAAAGTTGGATTTTAGGAATATGGATAGCTTACAACAGACCTGCAGGGAGTTTGTGATGGCTCTGGTGAGTATGGTGGCCTGATGAGAGTACACCTATAAAACAAAAAATTGGTTCTAAGATCCGTGATTCCAGCCTGAGGTTTTGGACTAGCTCCAATCCCAAGGACTGAATTCCCCAAACAGCTGGAGCATAACTTCTGGTTATGAAAGAAATCCAGTTCACATTCCCTGAGAGCATTTTAGTATGTGAACCAAAGCATAGCAAGCAGGGAGTGCTAGGTAAACCTCAGAGGCATGCTCCCTATTCACATAAAAATTCTAATGTAGGTGGATTGTAATACAGTTTACAGCTGGAGCTGGACAGCAAAGTTCATTCTTTCATTAATCCTTCTCGTGCTCATGTTACTTAAATTTATTTTTTCTACTCTCACCTTCTCTTCAGCTGAGTCATTTCACCAATATTAGTCACCATGCAAGTAGCCCGGGAGAAGAGGTTACAGGATTGTGAAAATGACTGGTCAGGAGATGGACAAAGATAAAATTACTTCCTGTGTTACAAGGCTGGCTTATGTCAGTTCAAAGTCTTCACTAAAATACATCTTTAGTAGTTTATGTAAAAAAAAAAAAAAAAGGCTTTCTTACTTGCTGTTGTCTGAAAAAAATTGCTTCCCAGAAGCTCACATTAAAATTACAGTGGTCATGATTGTCCTACCTATCTTAAATGTAAAAGCCATCAAGTTTTTCTTGCACTGATATATTTTTCATATAATCAGGGAAAGATTGGAAATTGTTTGGTTAGTATTAGAGAGGGGATGTGAGGTAGGGAAGAAAGCTAGCTGAATTCCTTCATGATCCTTCAAGATTTTCAGCAAACTATTTTACACTCATGGTAACAGAAGAAAAGGTTAAATACATTTTGTTTAAATGAACTGTGGTAAGACATAAGCTCTGGAAAAAAAATCTAGTCACCATGTATTTTTAAAAGTATATTTCACCTTATCACCTCTCATCTTTGAAGAAAATTTCCAAGATGTTTTTGGGGATGGCAGAAATAATATACATCATCCATGTATTGATTTAATAGATCATCTGTTTAATCTATTTTAGCTGCAGAGAAATAATTATGGAGATGCAAACAAGTAAAGTATTTGTTTTTCATCTCTGTTTGATATAATTCAAGTTTATCTTACTAAATTTTCTTTGTGATTACAGAGATACAAATGGAAATGTGGGAATGTGAGGATTTTTTTGTTTGGTTGGTTAGTTGTTTTTTTTTTGTTTTGTTTTGTTTTGTTTTTGTTCCTGCTGTCAAAGGCAACTGGATACTTCAACAAAGTGCTAAATATTTCTCAGTTGGATGGTTTTAAGTCTGCCCTATTTGTGTATTATTTAAATTGTACTCAATTGAAATACTGGTTACAGCCTAAGAAAATTCAAAATATCTAAATCCTATTTTTGTGTTAATATTTACCCGAAACTACTGCAGTAGTTCTGTAGGCCAAATAGAACTTGAGTCATATCAGCATCAGAAATTTAACAAGGCTTTTGGGATGGGAGAAAAGGATGATTAAGCTGTTTTGGAGAGAAGGTGCTGAATACTACAAATTTGTAATGGAAAGGGCATTTAATAAGAAAGATAACTTGTATTGACATCGTGTGTCCAATGGGAGGCACAGTTGTAAGTTTCTTTGAAAAATAAAAACTGTCTTCATTTTCAGAAACATTGGATATTCACAGCACCAGCTATTTTAATCTTAGTGTTTTTATTTTAATTTTTAATTTTATATTTAATTTTTTTTTATTTATTTTATTATAAATTTAATTTAATTATATTTAATTTTTATTTTAATTTTAATATTAGTGTTCTGTATCTCAAAAAAAAAAAGCTTATTCACATCTCTACAAATCTAATTCCATGAGTACATGACTGCTAAACTAGAGTTCAGTGCCTGCTTTGAACCAGGTCATTTCTTGTCCTACTTAAGCATTTCATCACCATTTCCTTGATATTTTCAATCTCCTTCTATAAGTGGCATGATTGTTTTGTTCAGTAAAGTCTTTTACCCATGCCTTCACTCCACTTGAGGACGGACTTTGAGGGAGGGAGTTGCTTCTTTTCTTCATTCTTTTTGGTTTTATTTATTTTTTATCAGCAATTTTTTATTTTCTATCTCTCCCTCTGTGATTTTCCAGCTCTGAGATAAATAGCCTTGTATCTTACAAGCTAAATACAATTACTGCTATCAAAACCGGAGTCTTTTTCTCCCTGTAAATGTCTCTTGGAAGCTGATAAGATGTTCCAGGCAAACTGCAGACTGCTGCCTAATCCTGAGATTAAACATAACCACCCAGAAGACAGCAAGAGATAATTTGGGGGCTGGGGGAGGGCAGGCGAGAGAGGAAGAGAGGACAAAAAAACGAGATCCTCTCCTGAGATATTAAGAGGACATGCATAAGGCTCAAGGTTATTTGTAAAGGAATTACACAAAGCACACAAGAGCTTGTTATGAAGAGGAATTTCCTCAGATAATGCAGTGATTGTTGTAGTTGTTAAAGACAAAATTTAGCATGGATTTGTTTGATGTGAAGCATAGAAGGGAGCTGTGTGAAACAGCTCCCAGCCACGTCTGCTGATTTTATATATCAGTCTTCATCTTGTCCTTGAAACTTGAGGTCTCACAAGGTTGCATCTAGATTCTTTGTGCATGCTTGTCTGGGTATTAGGCTTTATACTGAATAGAGGGACTGAGCCAGCTCTGCTGTGTTCTGAATTTTGGTAGCTGCTGACCATCTGAACTTAACCTAACCCTCCAGAATGCAAAACAGAAAAAATCTTCTGGAACATGAGTACCTGATTAATTATGGAGAAAGTAGTATGTTATACCCTTAATAGTCTTAATAGTCTTCTGTTGTAATCAAGGCTGGATTTCTGAAAACATGCAGTCTTTATTAGTCAGTCCAATACAGTTGAAAAAAGCAGCCTTGCTTCTAAATATGTAAGTTCTAGGAGTCTTTTTTTTAGAGACGTTTCCTTTTTCTCTCTCTGTAAAGAAGCTTGCTTTAATGTTTTGTGTTTCTGCAAGTTTTCCTGTATTGTTAGAAATATATCAGTTGTCCTAATAAGAGATATCATATCTCCCATCCTTGCTCCATTTAATTTATAATGCAGTAGCCAATGTTAAGAGAGTTTTGGATGGTCTAATAGTAGCAGTAATGGAGGATTTAAGAGTTTATTTTCTTTCTTCAACTACCTGGTCTTCTGACTGTAGAAATGATATGCAAATATCACGAGTTCTCACGAGCTCAGTAATTACAAGTCTAATGCTGATTGGGACATTAACAGGAAAACTCAAAAGCAGAACTAAGTGGAATGTCTGAGTCACTGCAACATCTTCTTACAATCCTTGCCACTTGAGTGATTTCCAGATATTTCATTGCTGAGACATAGAGAAAACAGGTAGTTTCCTGTCCTTCACAGAGCCTGGCTCCTTCCTCCCCCAAACTCCCTCTGTCTCTTCCACAGCTATTTGGCTTCTCTTCATTCCAGCCACTTTTTACCACCCTCAATTCCAGTTTCTACTGCCTTGTGCTCTTTTAGTTCTTCCCTCCTTGAGACTTGGGATTGTTATCATCTCCTCACTGAAAGCAAGGTAATAAGAAGCTTAGCTGAATTCAGTTGTTTCCATGAAGCAGAACTTGTATCTTGAACATTACTATTTGGAGTGATTAATAAATACTTGTGTTTGATATTGAGCTGAAGAGATTTCTCTGTGGTACTGCCATATCCCACTGTGGTCTTAATATTTTACTATTCCCTCTGAGTGGGTAATCAGTTAAGAACAAGAGCACTGAACTTTGCTTAGCCTTGTGAGTTGAATGTGATCCCCAGTGTTCTTGTCATTCACTTGTTTGTGTTTTTTATATTTTTCATATTGTGTTCATTTTGTGGGACTTTAAATGAGCTTTTAGATGCTTTCTATCAACATGAATTGGAGACAGCATGTAAAGTACCTTTGACAGATTTACTGCATTTCATTATGAGCCTAAAACATTTAAAAAGACAAGGTTAATAAAACAGAGTTGGAGAGGGACATTCTGAAGGCAGTACTTTGACATATGTTGAAAGATCTGCCAAGAGGGATAATTAAAGCATGACAAGTTGATGAAATCAAAATTTGATTGTAACTTGTCACTTCAGGGCTTTAACATCTATAATATAAAGTAGAAAAACAGATCAATATGGCTACATGATATGAGCACTCAGTTTTGGGCCCCTATATCTGCTGGGATATCAAGACTACACATGTTTGGACACCAACAGACAAATGTGCTGTGGAATTTGTGCAGAAACATTTGTGTACATGCATTAATGCAGGTGCATCCATACTGAATGATGAGATAGCATCTGAGATTATACAAAAAGTTATGTAAATGTTTCCACGATGCTCACAATTTCACTTCCATGTACTTTGTTTTTTGCTTTCCCGCAGGAAGTATAACACTGTGAATCATTTCCACATTGCCCAAACAGTTGTGTGAAAGTGCTGTAGGGCTTTTCTATCTTTCAAATTCAGTCTCTGAGGACAGAGAATTGGAAAGACAGAAGGGAAAAAGAAAAAAGGGACCATATTACAACTTTCAGTACTCATCCTTCCTGTTAGAATTTCAGTTCCTAAAGGTGGTCCTGACTTTTAGAATATGCACTCAATTAGTCTACATAAGATGCAGCCTTACCATCACAAAATATCTCAAGACCAAATTAGTGGTTTGTTATCAAGCACTGCTATTTCTATAAGTTTATCATTAAGAAAGAGGGAGATGATTTTTTTTATTTTTTTTTTTAATCAAGAAGTGCAAGTTAACCAGGCAGATCAGATAGTACAGAATTAGTTAACATCAATCGGATTGAGAGAAGAAGCAAAGTTTACCTAAGGAAATGTACACATACAATGGTATTTTCATGCATGTAACCTAATTCCCATGTAGGATCCCACAGAGAGTCCGTTAGATATAGGGAAGATGCATGGAGGAATAAGAAGGATTTTTATGTAGCATTCTTTACTATTGCTGTGTAACAGTTATGAAATATATATATATATTCTAACAAGTAAATGTACGCCACAGTGGTACTGCTACATTTCAGCTAGTCAAAATGCTTTTTCTTGGTTATAGCCTGGATAAAGAAAATGCTGTCAGAAAATACTACTGCTTTGAGGAAAATTTTTGTCAGTGCAGTCCTAAAGAACAGGAATATATATTATATTGCTGCATGTTGTTAGTTGAATTAGCGTAGCATTCTTCTTGCAACTTCCTGAATCAGCCTTGATGTCCCCTATGTCCAATTCACAGATGAATACCAAATTAAAAAAAAAAAAAAGAAAATTTGTTAGAATGGTTCAAATTGCACTTCTGTTCAATGACCCTGGATTTGGAATGGTTTCTATTCTGTTTTCCCAGAGCCTCTGTACATCTAATCAGCTTTTTGAGTTGCAGAGCAGACAAGTGGCTGATACTTCAGAAAATGATAGCAAATCTACCATGACAACAATGAAAGTATGCCCCCAAATATGTATTTCTGGGAAGTTCTATCGTACCTTTAAGGCTTAGTTTGTGACCTGAAACATGAGGTCATATAAACAATGCATGTTTGTATCATGGCCACAATCATTACATGTGTTACTCTGCAGGAAAGCAAATGCTTTTGTTTTTCCCCTCATTAATTTATCTAGAGAGACATGATGATGTGAAAATATACTCACTCCCTCTCCAGTGGAAATTTGGTAGATGTTATTCTGCTATAATGTAAGCACATTGATCAGCCAAAATTTAATACAAACCAGACAAAATAAAACCCAGGTAACTTAGAGGCATCTCTCATTTTTCTCTGTTTTCTAGTTCCTTCTTTTCACTGATGATCTTAATTCTCAAATCACAGTATGACATACAGTGTAACTCTGAAAGAGATGAGCTGTACATTTCCCTCCTTGTAGACTTGGTCTATGTCTATTTGAAAATATACCAAGATATCCATAGGGCAATGAAGCGTCTTTCTATCTAGGTTTTATCACCCTGTTTGCATATGATATAAATGCTCTGGGCTGAGGGATTTCCCTAAATACTGGGATTACACTCTTGTAGTTGCTATAGGCCTTTGAGTCTTTGTGCCAGAAATGCTTTGGTGCAGAACAGGTGTATAACATTCCCTGAGGGATCCAAGCCATGTTATTTTCCCTTGTATGTCTTGATAAAGTCATCACCATACTGCTTTCCAGAAACAGCAATGCACACTAAAAGACATAGCAATGTCCTAATAGTCTTGCTAATAATTCTAGGCTGAAGTGTGTGATTGCTTACATAAACATGATTATCCTGACTGAATGTTCAAATGCTGTGAACTGTTTTTGTTGAGTGTTCCGTGGCTGTATGAATGGCCAGGTACTAAGCATGAGCAGTATCATCAAAAACTTCTGAATTTCTTGTTTGCTAGAGCAAACAAGATGAATTATTAGGGTTTCAGTCAACTGATTTTGTGTGTGTATATATATATGTATATATATAAAACACATATATAATGTAGCTCTATATTGTAATGCAGAGAAAGATGGAGAAATATTTTTCAGATGGGGAATCAGGCTAAATAAGATTGCTGGATAGCGGGAATTCTGCTAGACAGCACACACAATGAACTCCCAGATATTAATATGGTTACATTTTTCTCTGGGTTAGTTCTGTTTCAGTTTTTCTGCTCAAATGGAACTGTATAATGTTCTTTTTCCTCTCTTTCCTTCCAACTCTCTGTCTGTCCTTGTCTTTCTCTCTCTCCAATACACACACAGAGTAAGTAACAAACATCTGGCCTGAGGGCTTAGAGGATTGAACAACAACTTTGTGCTGTTCTGATCTTATTGCCTGCAGAAAGAACAGTGCCAGCTGTAATCCCAGGTTGACACAGCTGACATGCAGTGACAGAAGGGGCTCATGCATCCACATTAGCCTTCTCCCTGCTCACTAAAGACACTGGAGAGTACAAAATCATTGAAATCCCATGAAGTGACAAAAGATCAAAGCAGAGCAGCTGTGTGAAGAGCTAGTCAAATGAAAAGGACCAGGCATAGAAGTGGAAACCAGAAATTCCCAAATTCCAGTCCTAACTGTATTGACGCTGTTCTCTTTGACTGGGACAATGCTCTTACTACTCTGTGGCTTAGTTTTCCAGTAGGTGAAGTTAGGATAAAGCCTCAATTTACTCAATTATATTCAGGGACTTATAAATAGAAAATATCATACTGTGCACTGAGTATAAAAAAAATTTTGGATTGCATTTTTGCTATTGGTTAGTAAGTACCTGGAGCACTCTGTAGACTGAAAACTTTAGTGTCAGACTTGAAATATCTTTTCTGTTTTTCCTTAAGCCCCACAGATTTGTAGTCAGTGAGATCTACTCTGCATAACAGACTGAGTTGCATTTTATCTCTTCCCTACTACCTTTACCATAGCAGTTTCTGTAACTCAGGTAATTTCCAAGAAGGCAATTGATTTAAAAGTTTAGAGTAGAAAAAAATACATCTAAAAAGCCTGAAAGTGCCTTTTCCCACTGACCCACCTTACATCTGGCCCTGTGCTACTCAGTAATAATTTTTTTCACTGTTTGGGTGTTTCTTGTGCCTCTAGTTCATGGCTGGGCTTTGTGAATAGCATCCGTCTTTGAGAAGGCTTACAGAGACCTGGAATTCTTTCCTATTTCTAAGCCAATGCAAACAGAAGGAAACAGGAGAAATCATTTCAAGAGGAGGCAAAGTTTGCGGATTCGTAGTAATTAGGACCAAGCAGATGTTTTCAATCTCTTGTTTATTCCATTGCATAATCAACTGATATTCCTCACTACACCCTTCTAGGTTTTATGAATACGATTTTAAATAATTCAAGAATTTCCCTGAAGAGGCCAGCATTGCCTAGTATGTAATCTGCATAGGAAGTGCTTCTTAATAACCTTCTTTCATCAGTCTTTTACTTGTTTTTAGTTATTTCCTTGTGCTCCCCCTAGAGAACTTGATCCCTTCAATAGAATTTTTTAATGTCCTGTTATTTGTAACTGGTTAGCTTTCCAATCCATGTTGGACATTCCTAGCTCTATCTCCCTGCTGGCTGTGTCAGACTTAAGCTAGCTGTCTACCTGAATGCACTTGTTTTCAGGAGCACTACAGTGAGACACTGACTCTTTGTAAAGCAGGTGTAGTAAGGGCACTGCATTTCTTTCCCCAGACCCTGCACTATGCTAAGGCAGTTGTTCACAGAGGTACTCTGCAGTACATACAGCTGTATTTCCGTAGTTCCATGTTAAACACCAATGCCAATTGGTGTGAATGCCTGTAAGCTGGTTTCTCCACCAGTGTTTTTCCAGTGTGACTTGCATAGCCACAGCTAAGATGAATGAGAGTTAATGGAATTTAAAATATAAATGTAAATAAAGTGCCTTTGGCATTTTGTTGTTACTCCTTGGTCCTGCAGGGCTATGTAAATCAGTTTTCCTAAAGAAATCAAAGAAATGAGATGTGAGGGCGATAACAGTGGATTTTATTCTGATCTCTGTTTCATATCTCTTTGTGCAAAATGAAATTTGTCCTTGTTTAAAATGGAAAGATCAATATGTAGTTTCAGTTCTTTAATAGTCACTTTAGCCTTAGCTGCCTGATATGGAGCTTAATTGGGACATGGACAGCAAAAAACACGATATATACACTACTTACAGAATGTCTCAGAGAAGATACATTCAGATTGCTTCATATCTGTAAAATGGTTGTACTGGGAGCTGCCTTCTCTATACCATACCCTAGCTCAATTCTCTAACACAAGTGAGCTAAAGGAGACTGTTCTTATTATCAGCTGAAGTAATTAACTATTATCTGACGTGTAAAATAAAGTCCTGATCGCATTTTGTCAAAACTAACTTTTCTTTGGCACCATTGAAAAAGTTTGATTAACCTCCTTCCAAATTCATGGGGCTGCGTTTTCTTTTCATTTTGCTCCTGTTGTACCTGTGGGTTAGATATCAAGGTGAGGCATTTATGTTCTTGGTCGTTCAAGACAGAACTGAAAGATTAATCTAAAGAAGATTGAATGTTGTGAATTTTTCCTGGGGCAGAGGGACAGATTTGGATGACTTTGTGAACTCTTCTCTGGTCTGATTAATGCTATAATGGTTCATGTTAACTGCACCTAATCTCCTACTTTGCCTCCGAATTTCCCATTGAGCATGGCCTTTGCTGCCTTACTTTAAACTTGGACCCTATATTTTTTTAAAGATAAATCCAGTATTATTTAGTTTAAAATTTTTTAATATTTTTATAGTTAACATATTAAATCTGAGTACCTGAGTAGAGGGATGGTACATATGAAAATGTAAATCGCAAGGGAAACCAAAATAGAATGGCAACAGCACAAAGCTTTTGATTGAAATGATAGGAACTTAGAAGCAACTACAGTCATCTGGTCAAATGAGTAACTTTTATGCCACCGAGATCCCATCTTTTGTCATGAAAGCAGTGTGCTGAGGAAAGCTGCAGTGTGAAGATCAGTGTTTAACTCCATTCCACAGTGAGATGAACGGAGAGGTGTGGCTCACAGCAAACAAATTGATCAGAGCAAGTTAAAGATAAAAGTCAAGGGCATCCAGGATTAAGGAGAAAAACAAAGACAAGTAATAAAATGAGAACTCAATTGCAAAATATGTTTTGAACTGAATCTAAGAGTGAAGAAAAAGCACACTATCTGAGACCAGAAATAAAAATAAACAATGTCAGTAGTTGGCTATTTTTCAGTCACTCAAAATAAAATGAAAAATTTGAATTCATTTTCCATAGTGTCCCTTCTTAGATAGGGCAAAAAATAAAGCTTTGCAAGAATTTGTAGAGACTATCTGCAGTAGTTACAAAGACAGATAGCACATCACCAATCTTATAATTATTTTGTTTAATTGCTTGGTTATCTTGCTTCATTTCTGTGTAAGTCACATCTGTGGTTTCAGATTTGGACTTTGTCCAAGTGTTTTATAAAAACGGCCGTGAGTAAATATTTTTTACATGTTACAATTTTAATGAAAACGTTTCCTGTTCTATATTACATATGCCACAGTATGGCTTTGTAGTAATACTACAAAATAGGCAGCTCTGAATGTAACATATAAACAAGTGGTATCTTTACTTCATAGTGTTCAAAACTAAATATGTGTTTAAGAAAATGTGAAAATGGGACAATTCAGTATACAGTTAATTTGCAAGTGCAACAGAAGTGTTTCAGTAGGTTCAGTGTGTGCCTATCACAAACAACCTTCTGAAACTTTTGTGGTTGGCAAAATCTCTGCCTTTCATTAAATATTAGAGTAAACTGGTAGTTACTCCATGAAGCACCTCAACCTCTTTTTCTAGAGCACTTGGCATCAGATCTGGAGGAATCCAGGGATTGAACTGAACTGGATCAGTTATTCAGTAGAAGATAGAGCACACTTAAGGTCAACTTTGCAAACTACCGTGCCCCCCTTTCCCACACTGATGTCAATTAACTATATGTAAATCTTAGAAAGTGAGATTATGGGCTTCTGTAACATCTCAAATGGTTTCAGAGGGTGTCAGAGGCTGCTGTGCAGAGTAGTCAAACTTGCTGGTCCTCCTTGCACTGAAATTCCATCTAAAAAAAGCAAAGTGAGGCAGAATCAGTTTAAACCTAGAGCACTAATCTGGAACCATTTTCTTAAATCATTCATACCAATGTATAGCCTTTCTTTTATAACTGCTCATAAGATAACATCTCGTTGTTTTTAAAAACTTATAATCAAAGTAGAAAATGTTGCTGCTTGTATTCTCTCTTCATAAAACAGCCTTTGGCATTAATTTAGAACAGATTAATGTTTTCTTAGGATATTCTTCTTAGCATCTTCACAGACTTGACAACACGTCAGGTTGTATTAATATTCCACCTGGAAGCAAACACTTCCTTTCTGCACAGTGCAATTTGCTGAAATCTTTTGGCTTTTCTCTTTCTTACCAAAAGGCAGTAAATCATTGTGATTGATATCTGGGCCAAGAAGAAACAGTTTTCAGAGCTTCAATCTCTCTTTAAATTTCTTTGGCTTAAGAATCCATTTTTGTTTAGAAATAGGTGTTAAGGCGAAAAAAAATTGACTGTTTCCTTAAAGAGCCATGCAAGGGTAAGTAAAACATCATCCAACATTGTAGGGTCTTGGAAGAGAATTCTACTTTGCCCATGAGAAAATTTTAAGTATCTCTCCCTGAGATCTTACTATGAATAAAAACATTTCCTGTGGGAACTGCTAATAGTGATTAGCAGAAGTAAATTCTGTTGATTTTTCCCATTTTAGTTTGATCTGAATTGAATCTAATTTATGTATATCTGTGTAGTCAGTTCTAGCAGTAATATACTGGGGGATCCATGAAAAGATAAAAGACTGGCAACCAAAAGTATTTAGCCAGCAGGTTAAATTTTATTATATACGTACCAGATATTTTGAATATTCAGGTTAAAAAGATTTCAGGGATCCAGAGCATTTCAAAATGCTACCATGAAAAACCTTGAGATTGTAAGAATCTAGATACTTAACAATGTGTTGGAAAGTTGAGGTTTTACAGCATATTTGCATTTCCAGTATCTGTAAACTTCGGAGATGAAGCTGGATTTGTTTTAGTTGCACTTATGAGTATTAAATGGGATAACAGACTTGTTTTATCCCCATCATCATGCATCTGGATTTGATTGTATTAGAGAATTTTGCATGAGGAGGGAGAAAAATACGTGAAGGAATGCATTTCTGAGCTTGAGTTTTTATAGATGAAACTGAGTATTGAAGCAGTCTATAAACTATTTTAATGTACAGGGTTTCTTTCTGCAGAAGAATAAGGGTGGAGATTATCTTAAATAACAATATTCTATTTCTCTTTATATTATTTAAACAATTAGAATTTATGGTTGGAAAAATATTTAGTCAATCACAAGTAGCAACACCAACTGGTACAACCTTATTATAACAAATAATGTTCTGCAGGCCTTTGAGACCTACATTGATTCTGAATGCAAAGGAACTATGGGATTAAATGCATTTTCTAAACTGAACCAAAATGACTCATCTTATCCTACATATTCCTTTCTGAAATAAGGCTTTGGATTAGAGCTGGACTCAACGAGAAGGAAGGGAGTCCAGATTATGTGAGTGAAGGGATTGTTCAACCAAGTGGGCATGTATGTCATATAGTTCTAGAAAGGCATTGCACTGAGGTCACAAAAGGATCATTACTGAACTTGCTTCATGTTGAATTTACATCACTTCTTGTTGCAACCATGATATTTCCTTTCTGAAGTCTCATATCAAATGCTGTGTTTATTTTTTTAAGCTTAAAATCAATATTAATTTAATAATTGTATGTGTTTAATGGTATTTACTGAACAACCCAAGCTCTTGAAAAGGGAAAGCTTGTTTTCTAACTCTGTTGTAATCGTGTATATCAACAAATACGTTCTCATGCACATTTATTTAAAACTCATTCTCACTAATGTATGAAATAAAATTTAAAAGCAAAACAAAAAAGTTAGATCAGATGCTAATGTTGAATTTTAAACCTATTTGAATTTTCTAATGTCCTTCAACTTTTCATAGATTTCAAAAGGTATCATTTTATACATATATTAATCTTGCTGAATATATCTGCCTAATAATAATAATAAAATTAAATTAAACCTGATTTCTTAAAACAGATTTAAAGATGTGGTGGGCAATAGTTGTCATTTCTGGCTTTCTTGAAGGTCATTTACAAGAAATTCATTTTTAACTGTCATGTCTTTTTCACTGTCCCGTTTCCTATTTACCTTAGTCTTGCTGGCCTGTTCTTATGAGATGTTCTATTTCTGAGAAATTTCAATTCACTACACTTTTCCCTTCTACAGCCAGACCTTTATTACCAGTCATATTCCTAGCAGTTTGAAAATCTCTACCGCTGACCAGGTGAAGCATCCTGCTGTTATTCATATATATGTATGTAGTCAAGGAAATATACATGTATATGTATATTTCTTCAGGATGTATTTACATTGGAAAAAAGATTCCAGTATCTGCTTCAAAATTCAGATTAACATAAAGTCCTGTTAGGCTATTTATTTGTGGGATTTCAAAAGAATCATTCATTACAAACTTTGCAGAGCACTTGTGATTCTTGGACTACCACCTATTCCAAACATGTATCGGAGCACTGGCATGCAGGATCTGTTCATGGTAGTATACCACAGTAAACTGGGGGCTTACTCTGTTTTTCTAGTTTTCACAGTATTATTATTAAAAGGACACTCTTTTCATGCCTATCTGATGAAACAGCTTCTATAAAAATAAAACACGAAGCAAACATTAGAATGAGTCACAAAGTGACTTGTAGTTGAAGAAAACAAAAGCAGGATGATGGCATTTGTTTCTTATCACTCCTAATGTAATCAAGCCATATTGTGCCTTTCTACTAAAGGTTAGATCAACCCTTCTGATCTGTACCTGGCTTTTTTGAATATCTAGGGAATATGAAGACAGATTTGACTCTTATCCCTATCTGTATTGTGCTCCCTGTGAGTGATAAATGCTTTTCTTCAAAATACACTTTACTGAATGTTGCAGTTATGCATTAATGTGAAACAACTGAACTGCACAAAATTTATACTTAAAGTATAAATCATTTCTGCTTTCATATTAGCTTCTAAACTTCTGTTTTCCTATGGCAACTGGCCCTGGTCTTTGGTAACTGGACATAAGTCCTCATTTATATTTAATTAACATTTCTTCATGTTTTTAATTGTTACTTTTGTTTTTACTATTTTCTTACTCTTTTTTGAGTTTTTTTTTTTTTTAAATCGAATTCTATTACATCCTTTCACCATTTATTTCTTCTAAGTTCCTCAATTCTTTTTACCAGTTTTCAAGTCCTAACACATATCTTGTACTACTGCAAGAAGGTTTATCAAAATGCTGCTATTTGTATGCTTGTGTGACTGACATATCTTTCATGTTCTGCTATATTCTTTCACCATAAGATTTAGAGTCTGTTCAAAATGTTTTAACTCATGTCACTGAGTTCATCCAAGGTCTCATGTCTTGGACAAATTCTACATGCCTTTTAACCAAGCTGGATAAGAAAATACTCTGAAAATTAAGGAGAGATGTTATTCATAGGATTTAACTTCCTTGACCTTCCAGAACCTCAGGCAATTGGATGTATAACTATTCTCCACCTTACTAAAGATAAATCTCTTTCAAATATATTATGTATGCACGCATGTGCTTATTTATTTATAGCTAAATAAAGTCATAAACAAACAAAAAATCTAGGATGTCTTAACCATTGCATTGACTTTTCAGATTGTTTTTAAGCTGTTTTTTAAACTTTAAAGGCAACACTGATAGTGAACGGTTCCAAATGGTAAAACAGAAAATCCCCTTCAAATATAACCGGCCTGTAGAGGAGTGGCTGCAGGAAAAAGGTAATAGTCATTAAAACTTTCATTTTAAACCCATTTGATTCTAAACCCTCATTTTTAAAGCCTGCAAATAAATGTTTCTTAAATGATAATCGCCTGCTGCATAAATGACTGTTTTAATTTTCATTATAATTTGTGTCAGCTTCCACCTGCCATATGTTGATAAATCATGCTATAATACATTGCTATTAAAATGCAGTTAAAGGGACAAAATTCTGAGCTTGCTATCACAGTAATGAAAAACAAGCAAAAATTCAGGAGACGTTTTCTGACAAAATAAAATGAAGAAAGGATGAGAGCAACAACATGTATTATGGCAATTTCACCACTGCATGATCTTCCTGTTTTGATTTGTTTTAAAACTGCATTCATATCTTTATTATCAAAGTTTTCTTAAAAAAAAAAATTCAAACCTTATTAAATCACTTCCTGTAAATTTCTTTTTTCCCATTAGTCTGACCAGCCACTGTGGCTATGTGTTTTCTAATTGTTTTCAAATAACTAAACAATTTTAAAAAATGTTGTAAAGAAAACATTTTTTAACATTTTCTTTTAAACTACAGTGAGGGAGACAGAGAAAGATGATTGTTCTGTTGCTTTTATTCTCTATGTGGAGTACAATTTCAACACTCAAATAATACATTTTATGTTTGAACTCAAATTCTTCCCTACCATAGTCTAGGGTACTGCTATTATCTTTTGTGAGCTTCTCTGGAGTAATTGGCCTCAGTTCAACAAAATTTTTACCAATATGCAAAAGTCCAATTGGCTTAAGTGAGAATTCTACATACACTTCAGTGATCAGCTGAAATGGGTCTTGTGTCAGAACAGTGATGTTCTTTTATAAAGAGTTTGGAGAAGTACTAAATCTTGGATGTAGAACTCATTCCAAAGCTTGCTGAAGATAGCTTAATAACTCTCAATGATTTCAGCAGGATTTAGGCTGGTCTCTTGGTAATGCTGGTTCTTTTCCTTCTAAACTAAACGTGTTATCTAAATTAAAAAATCACTAGAGGTAGTTTCTTTCTTTTAAGCCTTGGAAAACAGAACACAATCTTCTCTGATTTCCCTTAAAGAAAGTACTGCTGATAAAAGTGGGTGACCTTTGAACTCAAATCTTGCATTTTCTGTGTTGACTTAGTCTGTGGGTATTACCAAATTTTCCAAGAAAAAAAATCAAATTTTGTGCTATGGGAAAAATATATTCTATATTTTGTTTTTAACTTCTATCCACACCTGAATTAGAAAATTGACTTAGCCAGCAGGGATCAAGTTAAGGCCATTAAAAACATGGCTACTTGCAGTCAAAATATTTTTTGTGAAAAGTCTCATCCTTCAAAGTGCTGTGCACACAGTTCCTATTGATTTCAGTGACAGTTGGCAGTGTTGCCCACTTTCCAGATTTGGTCTACAACTCTGATGTGTTTATAAATAAAGCTAAGAAAATTGTATAACTAAAGCAGAAATATGTTTTGATCATCATGGTTTCATGGAACAATTTGTTTCTGCTGGCTAGTAAGAAGATATTTAGATAAAGGTATACAGAAAATGCTTATTGAATCTCAGTGGGCTACCCTGTTAATTTACAAGATCAAACTAAATTAAATAAATAAAGCTTAACACTAAACAGTGGATAATCTTGGTAAGTTTGAATTGCTAAAGTCCCTTTAACACTAAAGACAGTGATTGCCTCAACTTTATTAAAACGGATGCATGTCGAATTCTTTGATGCTATTCATGTGCTTGAGAACCCATTTTTTTATTCCGTATCTTTTATTTTCCTTTTTGGTTTTCTACAAGTTTTTTCTTTGATTTATTTTCTGTCACTGCTTCTCTAAGTTTGAGCTTATAAGCATGCCAAGGTACTTTCCCTTTGTAAGCCATCCTAAAGATTTGAATTGAAGTCTACTTTTTGTGAATATTGATGCTTTGTTAAAAGACAATCACACATGCAGTGGGATCTGAATGACAATATTTGAGAATGCAGACACTCTTGAAGGAAAGAGTGATTTTAGGCTAGATGCATATACGTGTGATTTTCCCAGAGTGAAAGGAAATTCAATCTTCACATTGTGTGTTAGGAAAATGGCATCATGCAGTGCAACACCTGTAACAATACATCTTCGTTCCTTCATTCCAATGTAGATAGACCTTCTCAGCAAATTATATAGCATCCAAAAAATCAGAATGAAGAATTGACCTAGCTGTTCACCAGTCTGCTCATCCATCTGGTCATCCATCCAACACTTACTGAATCATAGATACCTTCTGTATAAAGATGATGAGTGAAGGCATAGCTCACTATCAAAATTGAATAAGATGAACTGATGAGTGGAGGAATAGACAGATTCATAAGTGAATTAACGCACAGAAAAGCTGTCTTCCATTGTTAGTTCTTGGCTTGAGTGGGGTAAGATTAAACACATTCTAATTGAGTTTTTTACTGCCATAGATTTGGCATTATTTTGGTACCACTATTATATAATTCATAATAATGAAATGTATATAATGCAGCATCTTTCTGAAGTGGCAGCATTAATGTTGAAGGGTTTTTTTTTTTTTTTAATTATATAAATTGTTTACAGTATTCAGAGAGGTACACACCTACAATCTTGAATTATACGAGTAATACGTAAAACATTAACCACTATTAACTTCACTGAGATTGTGAGTTTTAAAAAAAGTTTTAAATTGTTCAATTTCAGATATCATAAAACCAGGTTATTTTATTAGTAGAATACCTGGTGCTTGCTACCTGGTTCGGATGTTTGTTCTGCAGTATGAGGAGCTGATAAAGTCACAGATACGTTTCAACAAAAGGTCTGATTCTGGAAGCTCTTAATTCTGCAAATTCCTCTTATGTGAGAGGTGAACAACTGCACTTTTGGAGCAAGAACTGTTGATGTGAATTTGGGTTTGCAAAATCAGGCCTGAAATCTCTCCTAGCATTACAGAAAGCTTATATTTCACTAAGATTTCTCAATGAAATTTCTTATTGGTATTCAGCTCTCCAAATGAAGAAGTCAATGAGAAACAAACAAATGAGAACTTGAACTACTCAGAATGTTTAAAGATCACCTCAGAAACACAAAATACACTTGTCATTTTTCTCTACTATGGCACTAAGCAGTGGGAAGAATTTTTTTGTGGAAAATACAGACTATAAGCTCGCAATCCTTACACATGTAATAGAATTTATAAATACAGTTCCTCAATCAAATTCAGCAGCCCAGTAAGTTTCACTTAGAGGGGGATCAAGGGCTAACATATAATCAAAAAAATAGTTAGAAGAGGTCAGTGGTGGCAGAATTATGTGTACATTTTCTCAATGATATTCTCTCATTTCATATGCATTTCCCTGTTGTCTTTATTCATGCATGTGTACGCCGTCACAGAACGAAGAGCAAAGAATTACATATTATAGATAATCAAGTGATTGTTCTTTTAGCAAACAGAGTTCTAGTACCAGTATTGTCTGCGGTGTTTACCATATGGTGTAGTGCATGAATTGTCCTGAACTGGCAGTCCACTTACTGAACAAGGACAACTCCAAAATTCACAATCAAAATTTTGTTTTTTACTGGAGTGTGGCCATTTCCCTGGGGTAAAGTGTCAGCATTAGAAGATGCAGAAAAAAGCCTGGAAATAGAGAAGTGATTTTCCTTCTCCCTCACCCCACCCCCACCCCCCAGCTCCCACCTTTAATGTACTTATTTCTCATTTTGAAAAAAAAAAAAAAAAAAAAAAGATATGACAGACATATTTAAAGATGTAGTATGGGCTTGGGTTAGAGTGAATGAAGTGAATGACATCTTTTGTAGGTCCATAATTCTCCAGTAAAATGGGAGGAACCAGAACCCCTTTCTTTTCCTCCCTGGTTTAGGAAGCTCTTCTCCTGGAGCAGTAAAAAATAATTCTTTCTCACCATTGCCCACCCCTTTTCCCTTTGGTAAAAGATGATAGAAAGTGACAGTTTTGGTTCAAGGAGAAAAAATGAATAGAACTGGGAAGTTTTGAAAGGTCAGCACTTTCCCTTCATTTTCAGCAGTGTCATTTCAAGATTAGTGAAAGAAGATGGGTGATGATATTCCCTGCTATTGATTCACCTCATCTCCATTTTTTGGCACTGTATCATAAGTGAAGTGGGAAGGATGGAACAATACAAATGAAGTGTCTGGGTGTGTAGGGACAGAAACAGCATGGAAGGAAATGTAGTTCTAGGGAGAGGGAATATGTGAGTAGAACAGAAGATGGTGAAGTAAGGAACTGACAGCATGTCCATTAGAAAATCTAATGCACAACAGGACAGAGCTACTAGGAAGAAAATCAGTCTCTGAGGCCGTAGTATATGACAAGTTTCGCCTTCTATAGTGTACAGTACCAATTCCTCTAGATTTGAGGGGAGTTGGATTGAAAGAGCTGTACATTTTGATGGATATTTTTACTGGATCCTATTCTCCTCATAGACAAGCAGAAAGACTGAGGGGAAAAAAAAAAAAAAAAAAAAAAAAAACCTGCTCTGATTTTACATGCTGGGAATTTGTGGCTCCAGTGCATGTTTATTGCTTTAACATACATAAAGATCCTCTGGTAAGTTTAAAACATCCTAAGATGCAAAATGCTGCGTCATGTGTTTAAACATTTTCCAGGGGAAGGGCACCCTCATTTCTTATTTCTCATTTTTTCATCAGTGCTGTTCCTCCACCCTGATCAAGTCCTAGTGTTTCATTTACAAATCTGTGGGTGAGGAGCATAAGGGGTGTGCAACTCACCTTCACATGTGTCCATATGTTGCACCTCTCCATACACTTTTGCTCAGTTAACTAGGGCCCTCTCTGGGGACAGGAACTCCTTTCAGATACATTTCTTCTCTTGTCCCCATTCTCTTCCCCATGGTCCATCCTGTCACCATAAGATGATGCAACACCGCATCACCACTTGACTTCGAGACCTGCCACGACGACCACCAAAATTGGTGAGCTCCCCCTTGTATTTTGATCTGCTTTAACCACTGTCTGTGAATAAATGAGCAGTGGGCTATACTTTGTGCTTTGCTACATGGTGGCTTTTTGCACTTCTAGTCAGGGTGGACTGTAGAGGAAGTGGTGAATGAGAACTGGGGAGCAGGAATGGGATGGGGACACATGGTACAAATTTCATAAAAGCAGGAGAATACAAATATTTGAATGGTGGTTGTCTTGATGCTGTTTTGATAATCCTTCAAAGCAGTGCCTAGTCTGTCTCTCTTGTAATTCAACAAATCCAGCTGGTGTGGTCCTAATATTCTGAAGAACAGTGAAATTATAGGCACTATCTTTGCACTGCATGAAGCAATTTATTTCTTAGCCTGGGACATACGCAGTATTTATAGAGCAGACAAGGCTAAATGTGATTTAAGTGGCCTGCAAAAATAGAATTGACAATTGTTATAAGGATTTATTTTTTAAAAAGTGTGTTTCTTATTACATATTATATCAATCCACTCCTAATACTCAAGGTGTGACCTTGAATAAACCACTTAACTTGCCTACTCTTGAATGTAAACATCTGCAAGTGGGATTTACATGTAAGGCTTTCTGGAATGTAGTTGTTATCCTTACTGTTTCAAGAACTTCGCTCTTTCAGAGACATTGTGATGTTAGTGTTTGCGTTTTCCTGGTTTTAGTTTCGTGAGCCTTCACAACAAAAAATTTTCAGGTGGAAGATCATGAATAAGCCTATCTTAAGTTTCATTTACAATTCCTGTATAGATGGTGATTAACAGTTGATCACCACCAATTTTTCTGGTGTTATCTCCTCAGCCCACCCCTCAACACCTTTGCAATGTTAAAAATGGTTTTACGAGACAATTCCACGCTTTGACCAGTCAAAAGGGAAGGTTTTTTTAATGGGTTTTAAAAGGTTTTAAAAAAGGTTTTTTAAAGCTTGATAGGTACTGTGATTTGAATTGATAGCAGGAAAAAAAAAAGCCACATATTGAAGTCGTTTTAGTAGTTAAAGATTGGTCCAACTCTAAAGAAGTGGGTTCAGGTTTCTGACTGTATTATAGCTCCTCTGGATTTTTGATGCACAAGTGGCTATGGATGGATGAGGGTTCAGGCGTTCTTGCTTTCAAAATAATCTCTATTATTAATGAATCACAGGCAATACATTTTCATATTCTATTTCTACCCTACAGTCTTCATAAACACTGAGAATGAATCTATTTCTTTGTTGTCTATCATTTCTGGCCAGGATTCAATATAAGGTACAAAGTAAAGGAAATGTCTAGCAATAATGTTGTTCCACCCCCCTTCACTAGGACGACAGTTAACGATCTTCAACACCCAGGCGCAAATAGCCATAGGAGGAAAAGACAGAGGGCGTCTCTTCCAAGGCCAACTCTCCGGTCTCTATTACAATGGCTTGAAAGTGTTGAACATGGCAGCAGAGAACAACCCTAACATTAAAATCAATGGAAGTGTCCGTCTTGTCGGGGAGGTCCCTTCCATCTTGGGAACAACACCAACAACCTCTGTGCCACCAGAAATGTCTACTACTGTCATGGAAACCACAACTACGATGGCCACCACTACAACCCGAAAAAATCGTTCACCACCTAGCATCCAGGTGAGTCAATTCGTCTTGGATGTTTCCTTGGGTTCTTAATTAGTCTCATTTCTCTGCTCATTTGTAAGTTCACTAGAACTGTTATCTGAATCATGTTCCACTCTTAATGTTTTTGTGAAGATAAGTCAACACACAATGTGCTGTCCTCTTGTGTTGGTGAACAAACTCAATGAATTACACGTATTTATAATAATGTAATAATAACAGATTTTTCTCCTGTTCAACTGCAACCATATTTAGGTAAGTAAAATTGCTCCAAAGGAAATTAGGACAAGATTTTAAATGTTTTTTTCAGTTGGATATACTGTGAAATGTATTGCTAAGAGAGTAACAAAGCCTTATAGGGGGGTGTGCGTATGGTTATTTATCACTATGATACTATAGACTGCTGCAACACTGATGTTCATAATGGAGTGAAAAGCAGTGGAGCATTACATCCTGATTGAGCCATTTTTCATTTTCCTTTTACAGCCTTCACACCATCTAGATCACTTTCTTGCAAAATGAAGTTGCTCCAACATAGAGCAATTTCAGCATCTTTGGTAAAACACATTCTTATGATAAATAGATCTCAGATATTCTAGCCAGATTGTACCAATATAGTGTGTTCATACCTAAAAATGCAGCGGTTTTGAACTACTTATTTGGTTATAGCCAGGCAGTGGTATTGATTAGAAATAAAAACCTTATATTTGCTCTTCTTGTATGCGTAGGTTAAAGAATAACGTAAATAATCAGTTGAGTAGTGGATTAGTATTTCAAAATGATTTATTTCAGTAGTATACAGTCACGGTATTAACTAGGATGAAGTACATGTTCTAAAATTTTTATTTACATAAGATCCTCATCAAGTTGAAGTAATGTGCTTTTGTTGATACTCATGTATACTGACTGAGACACTACCTAGTGATTATTGATCATAGAGTGCCTTCACTAAACCCCCAGAGAAAGGTATTTTTTTGTCCAGTTAGAGAAAAAAATTTAAATGATTCCATTTCCTTCTCTGAAACAATTTCTTCTGCTTGAAATGGAAGAACCTAATGAAATAAAGTACTTTGAAATCTAGAATCATGCAAGTAACACACTTGTCTTCTACTGTTTCAGAAGATTTCATCAGTTACTGGTTGTGTTTGTGTATATATGGCTATTCTCTTTATTTTAAATCTAGCACTGATCACTGAGGTTATGAAAAATTGTCCTCTTAACTGTATTAGGAAGTCAGGCCACGCCCAGAGTGCTGTGTTCAGTTCTGGGTTCCCAAGCATAAAAGAGATATGGAACTACTAGAGATGGTCTAGAAAAGGACCTCTGAGGTGGCTAAAGGACTGATACATCTGTCCTATGAGGAGAATTTCAGAGAGCTGTGGAACCATTCAGCCTGGATAAAAGAAGGCTCAGGGGATCTTATCGATGTGAACAAATACAGTAAGGGAGGATATAAAAAAGACAGAGGCAGTCTCTTTTCAGTGCTACCTGGTGACAGGCAAGAGGCAACCAGTACAAACTATATGCTGTAGGTTCTGTCTGAGCATCAGGAAGCGTTTTTTCACTGTGTGGGTAAGAGCTTTTGAGTCTCCGTTCTTGAAAGGGAGATTTTTAAAAGCCACCAAGTCTGCTCTGGATGTCCCTGCTTGAGCAGGGATTGGACCAGATGGAAAGAGAGGTCCTTTCCAACATCAACCATTCTGCAGTTCTGTGAGTTATTTTTGCTGCAGCAGAAAAATGAATTTCAAGCTAAGTTTTAGTGTTGCCCCAACAACTTTGGCACTACATCCAGTTGGTAGCAGGACTGAATTATGAGACTCAAACACTCAGTAATCATTTTTAAAAGTTGCAGCCAAATAAAGAGAAATTACTCAAGGTTTCTTCTCTGTTTGTCATAAACTGTGAAAGAATTAGTGTTCCTTCTCCTCAAAAGCTTACTCTAATTTTAGAGAAAATTTTTGTATAATTACATCTCCAGAAGAATGAAGTGTTGACCAGATCCTGCTCTTGTTACTGTAGTTTATTGGAGATTTTCTATGATTTATAAAGTTAACAGAACTGTGTTATCTATAGGAATGTAACAGAGACTAGTACTGGACTTTAGTGGTCTGAGTGAAGCTGGAAATCATCCTGCAATGTTTGATGAGGAAATCTTCCAGAAAGCTTCCTGCCTAAGCTACGTGGTAGTTCAGTGGGCCTATAGAGACCATTGTATGCCGAAAGTGCATCAAGAAGATTTAATAAAGTGTCAAAGTGCTTCTAAAAACATGGTTAGAGCAATGATTTCCTGGATACACATGCACCACAACAAATGGTCTCATCTTAGATGATATTAAAGCAATAACTCTTTGACACTTCATACTGCCCACTGAAAGCAAGATAAAAGTCAATATGTATCTCTATTACAAGTTTCTGCATTTCAATACTGGGACATTTTATTGCTGCCACAGCACAAATGGCTCTACTTTCTTCCTTACTTTTGGTAGAATTTGATTCTGTCAGCTTGCAATGCATTATTTCTGCAGTAAAAGTGAGAAGAAATCGTCATTTTCTTTTTGGGCAGTATCTCCAGCTGTGGTTTTGAGATGCCTAATGGTTGTTTTAT
Organism: Lagopus muta; assembly: GCF_023343835.1. Classification (NCBI taxonomy): domain Eukaryota; kingdom Metazoa; phylum Chordata; class Aves; order Galliformes; family Phasianidae; genus Lagopus; species Lagopus muta. The sequence continues at coordinate 40,210,163 of NC_064438.1, forward strand.
CTTGCTAGTGTTAGACATCACCGTTGTCAGGCCTGCTTACAACTTCAGTTCTAAGTGGTAGAAAAATCAAATAGAACGAGTATGCTCTTTGGGGAATGTTAAATATAGCCACCTGGGGCTATGTGCAGTTATTTATTACCCTACTCCAGGTTTTCTCCCCTGTTTTCCTCAGAAATAAACATTTTTTCTTTACTTTCAAGGCCTTTCTGTTTAGCCCATCCCCTTCCCATGCTTATCAGCATTATTATTTTTGGGGGGAGGCTCACTTGTTAAATTTGATCATAAGAATCTTTCTGCTTCCAGTTGACCGTTTGCAAGGCAGAACTAGGTTATACTTCCAGTGTTACTGAAACCTTCCTTTAACTATGTTGAAAAGGTTTTCAGTGGTTATGCTGATGATGTTCTGGGGTAGCTGTTTATCAAGCTTATGAATATTGTCACATTTTTCATCCCTTTATTCTCTTTATTCAATTTACCTGTATCTATTTGCAATATAATGTTTTATACTTAAATTGAAAACTCTGTGAGTTCAAAATGAACTTTTTATTCTGCATGAGTACACTACTTAGCATAGAAGCATTCTGATTCATTGCAGAAATGCCAGCTAAGATACAAAGAAAACTATCTAATACCTAATGTCAAAAATCAGGTTAAATAACTATTCTTACTGTATTAGAACAGTCTGTGCTATTTGAATTGCTCATTTTCATATGTAAGAAGTTACAACTTCTCCTTTTTGAAATGTATATAAAGCTTGTGCAAAATTCAAGATCCATCATCCCAAAGTGATACAAAATCCAAAACAATTTTAGTAGGATTTAGATTTACATATCACTTGTTGGTAAATACAAAACAGCATAACTGCAAACTTCTGTTTGTATTGTACATCAGAATATCTCCTGTAATTTAACACTGCCAGTAGTGTTTTAGACTACAGTTCTACTTAATGAAAATGGGAAAATGAAATGCTTTAAAAATACACTGCATATACACAGACCAGTGACACACTATACAGTATGTTAAGCTCCCAGACTATAGTGGGATATGGTCTTAAACAAACATCCAAAGCAAAGAAAAATGTTACTGGAAATATCATGTGGCAATAACATTAATATTTAAAATATCTATAACTTAATTATATTTCAAAACGTATACTATTTCTGCAAGGAAATGAAACTCAGTTTAGTGGAAGACAAGAAGAATTTGTGTGAGAAATGGGTGAGATGTATAACTTCATAGTAGTAAAATTGCTGATAGGAATGTGTCTGTGATTCAAATATCCTTCAGAGTGGTCCTGAAGGAAAATAAAAAGAGATCTGTCTCAGATAAGCTTCTTGGAGATTCTAGGGCTCACTGACCTGGGACAGGCCCCTAATATGTCTGCTCCATGGCTTGGATAGCTGGTGTCATAAGACCAAAACCATGGAAAAATTTCTGTGGAAAAGAAATCAGTACCCTTCTGGGAGGTCAGATGGATAATTGCCCGGTGATGTGGTAGATGTCTTGCCTCTGGAGACTTTCAAGGAGAGGCTGGAGAAGGCCCCATGCAACCTGATTAAGCTGTGGATGCCCCTTTTTCATTGCAGGGGAGTTGGACTAGATGGCTTTCAGAGGTCCCTTCCAACTCTAAGGATTCTGTGATTCTGTGATTATGCTGTCCATGAGGAAGCATAAAATACGTACTCTATTGAAGATCTGGTGCATGTCTTAATTTCTTGTAAGGATAGGGATAATGATGCTTGCCAAACTGTTCAAATATAGCTTGGAATTTAAAATAATAAATTATTTGTGGGTGTTTTCAGCTGTGATCTTAAAGTGACAACATTACAGTGTATGACATATATTATGCAGAATATTCTTTATAAAGAATAAAGATTTCTATCCATTATCCACGTAGAGTGCTCAGCCCATTGGTATGTCTCAGAATAAGTTTCTCAACCTTTGATTTTAACCATTAGGCATTCCAGCCTGTTAAATTTATTTTAGACGGAGGCTCCAATAATCTTGGTTAATGTCTTTCCAGAATATGCAGGTCCAGGCTAAATCCTTTCTTTCTGTGTATCTCACAAAGGAAAACAGCACAGATTTGTCAGTCTAATTAGACATTTTCAGTCAACTAAGACAAATACAGTTGTGTCACTCTTTGATCTTGCCAAGGTACTTTCTTTAATACTCACAAATAATAACTTATGGGGAAATAGACTGGTCTTTAATTTACTTTTTGCTTCTTATAAGTCACTAGTGACATTTTCATTCAAAGACTGTAAAGTTCTAATGAAAAAAAGCTTTTTTCTTGGTATCTGCTTTAAAGATGGACTTCATTGGTCTGTTGGTACTGCTTGAGAATTAGGTGGTCTGGCTTTTGTGCCTCCTTTGCTGCTTTTTCCTGAACTGCTTTTTTCCTAAAGAGACCAGAAATTCTGTCTTGTACCTTCTTTCAGACTAGCATCCTTTCCTCTGACCAGCAGTCGTATTGAGTGAGATCATAGATTTACATTTCAGCAGCATAACACACAAAATAGCATTTGTCTATTCAATGTCACATCTTTTCTGAAGAGATATGATCATAATGTGGTTTGGAAGCTGGAGGGGAGGATAAATTATATTTATTGATGTAGTGATCAGGATATTCAAATTAGCTCTTATGATTTGAAATATGATCCTATATTTTCATTATTTCATTCACCTTCTGCAGAAGATACGTGTGCTGCACTTCTGGATCCGGGGTTTCAATACCCATCCAAAAAGAGAACATAATTTTACTGTACTATTATTTTTCTGATCTGCCTTGCTTCCAGATGCTAGCAGGTACTGACAATAGAAATAAACTTAGTTCTGTAATTCTCCTAAGCACAATTACACTAGCACAGATCATTGCATTTGTAAAACAGCTCATCTATGTGCTGATGATTGCTGTCATTTATTGACATTATCGGCAGTGTTATTTGAACATTGAACTTGATAACTATTGTGAGTTCCAAATGGAGACAACTCTTGCATGACTCCTTGGAGAGACTTCATTGATGATATGTGTAGCAAACCTGAGTGTCACAATTTGGTGCACACAGTGTTTTCTCAGCATATGGCTTACACTCGCTTTGGTTAACCTATTTTCATGTAGTGATATTGTCATGTAGTTTCTTGAGCCTATTCTCTGTGGGTCCTACTGAGAATCCACGTTTTCTATTTATTCAGGCTAAGAAAGGGCTGAGTTAGCTAATTGATTTGTACAATGATTGAGTTTACATTGTCTTAAACATGCAGATAGGAACAGCTGCATGGGAGTTGTAGTAAAATATCAATTGGTTTTGAAACGGCCACTAATTTCTACTCTACTATGAATTTTTGAAATGAAATGTTGGGCCAATGTATGAGGAAGAGACCTGGGCTAGCACTTTTTTAGAAATTTCAACTTTTTTTTTTTTAGATTTTCACTGGTAAAATTTCTTCTTGTCAAGAGCTACTTGAAATATTCCCTTGATTTCAGGTGACCAAATGCATGTTTTTTTCTGTAATAAAATAAGAATCTGTAATAACAGCTCTAGTAAACTGATGTGGATCTTCTTAAGACAGGCAGTTATTCATTTCTCAGAAAGTACGCTTAATCACATCACTGTGCACTTTTTTTTTAAGGCACATGATCCATTTGTGCGTTTAGACATGTCATCTGCCCTGCTACAATGGATTCTTGTAAGTTACATGGAAGATTGTTTTCCAAATCTGATTAATACAGTATTCAGGACTAAAGCTGCTATAGTTGACCATACATTTGATCACAAGCAAAGTGATAGTATAGGAAAAGTGTTTTGTTCTAGGCTGGTTGCGCAGCAACAACGTGTGATAAAGACTTCCAATACTGCAAAAGCAACTGGTTAGGATTAAATTATGTACAGTGAATGGTTGTAGTTCAAATATAGTTGTGGGATTGGATCACATATTGTTAGAGTGTATCTGCTCTGCTTGCTATTTTTATATAAAAGGAAGGAAAATGCCTAGAAGCTGCAGACATTGCCAGAAAGCTTCCAGTGCATACAGTTCCATTTGGATTTTTTTCTTTTTTTTTACAAGACTGGCTGAGAGGTGGGAATGTACTTCTTACCTTTCCTAACTTATATACGGATGACTGTATTGAATTTAGAAAAATATCTAAGCTGTTGTGACAGATCCACTTTCTGAAATCACCTAATTAATGCACTGGGTTTTATGATGTTGTTAACTAGCAAAAAGCAGGATTTTGCTAGTTTCATCTGTAAGTAGATGGACACATCTGTAGATTAATTGTCGCTAATTTACAATATATGTCTATCATGGTATATCTCGTAAAAATAACTATTAGGAAAATTAGTTATGTAATTACCATTACTTTTTCTTCTCTTTTAGACAGTTTAAGAGCCGGTGGGATGTAATTCATTTTGACTTCAATAATTACTTCTATTATAATCTTTAAGATAAGAATTTGTTTACAGTTTGTTACAAAATTTCTGCAGGAAAATAAAGCCTGAGTGGTGAGGACTTGGGATTCCAGTTTCCTTGGTACTGCAGATGCTCCCCTTGTGCTTTCTGAGAGTGTGTTTTTGGAGAAAATTTGGTCTTTTTGTCTCTTTGCTCTTATTGCTTTGAGGTTTTCTATTGGTGCTATGCTGCCTCTTTTACTGTGTCTGGGATTGGGCATACCTAAAGAAATACTGTGAATAAAAACAGTTCCAGGCATAGTGATAATTTGTTGGGAGTCCTGAGCCAGAGAGTAAGGAATATTAGGAATACCCTGGTGGCTAAATCTATCAAAATGAATAGAGAAAAAATAACTATTGAGCTATAGAAAAGGAAATAAGATCCAGAGGACAAGATTATATCTTTCTCATAAAGATATGGGAGGGAAACAGCAAGACTTGAATGTGAAGAGTGACATGGCTAGAAGCAGTAGGATGATGCTTTAGGCAACTCTATTTTGATTAGACAAAGATTTGGAGAAGAGAGATACTCTTACGTGGCTTAATAGCCACTCTTCTACTTTTTAATCTCTCCTTTTGCGAATTTCTGTCTTTGCTACGGATAAAGGGAAGTCTTTTTTGCCAAGCTGGCAGGGATTTATTTCAGTAGGGCTGTTGGCAACCGTACTCTGAGGACCCATGGCTTCTACCATAGCAGTGCACAGTCAGACTGGGTTGAACTTTCATACATTTTAATAACGCCATGTGAAAACCACCTCTTCTCATTTGCTACAGCTCTTTTCTGTTAACTGCTTTGGAGCAGGAAAACTCACTTTTAATGTACAAAGAGTCAGGTCAGGTAAGGAGAAAAACATGCTGTACTTCTAAGATTCAAACAATATCCTCAATGCCCAAGCCATATAGAGAGATTTGCTCAAATAGTTTCAATTTAACTTGATTGTAGTGTTCTTTTTTTTTCTGAAAGATGACCTCCAATGAAACTGTAAGGACACGAATGATTTTAATCTGTGGTAACAATGGAGAACCAGTCCTGACCAACTCCAATAGCATAAATATACAAAATGACAGATTATCCTGCTAACTCCCTCCCTGCTGCCTGAGCACACACACACACAGTCAGTAGCACACAGCAAAATTCAAATTGGTCTTTATCTTTCATCTACTTCCCCAGTGATTAATGCTGCTCTTACTGGGAGACTAATCAAATGAGGGGAAATACGGAGAAAGAAATATGTGTTTCTTAGACTATCGTTATCAGTTTATTATTTATTTAATATATTTTCCTCCTGTTAAAAGAATCTAATGTACTGACACAGCAGGAATGAAGAGAGTCCAGAGCAGATTTGGAGGCAAGAAGATGAATGTGCCAGGCCTCTGCAAGTGGAACATGGAAATTTTGCGGGAAGGTAGTGAGCTACTGAGCTGCTGTCGGATTGTGGCATTTTACCTAGAAAAACAAGAGGCTGTAGTGCTGTCAGCACTGGTCCTGAACCAGAAACCTACTGGCTTCTAAATTCAGGTCCTTCACATAAAAGCTGTCAACAAGCCTCTTCTCTATATTGTTCTTTATTTTCCCTATATGATGGGGGGAGGGAACGAAAAGATCTATTGGTCCTTGTTCTGTCTCATAGACAAGTTTATAGGCACAATAATGATAATAGGGATAACACTCTGAAAATTCCCCCCAAGTGTTGTATTCTCTCTCCCTCCCTTTTGCCCTGTCCTTAGCATTATCCATTCATAGTGGTGCTATGAACCTCTAGTTCTAGCTTTGATCCTACAGATCCATACAGCACAGAGCAGAAAATTTATTCTGAACAGTAGTTAAATCAAAAAAATACAAGATTATTTGAATTGGTATGACTTAGATTTAAGTAGAACATCTGATTTCAGAGTGAATAGGAATGGATCTTAATTGTCTTGCTTCTTCAGGATCTTAAAAAAGCAGACTTAAAGAAAAACACCCAAACAGGCATGGGTATTGAACTGTGGCACTACATATAATTTTTGCTACTGAAGAACTTGCTATATGCTTTCTCTAAGCTTCATGTGTGCTTCTTTTTTTCTTTTTTTTTTTTTTCCCCATTGAGAAGACACATGCAGAAAGGAGCACCTATAATAGTAATAATTTGTTTGGGATCAAGTGTCATATATCCTCTTTCCTTGTTTCTTACTTGTTTTAACAAGTGCAGCCACTTGGCTTTTTTAAAATATATTCTTTCTCTTGCTGAGATTATTATGATAGGTACCAAAAATGAGATTAGACTAAAAGAGTGACTTGGTATCTATACTATAGGAATATATTTTCCTATGATCAGTACTCTTTTTCATCACTTTTCACTGTTGGCATAATGTTTTCTGTCTTCACAGGTTAGATTCAAGAATTGCAAACAAGAGTCCAAAGCTTAGGCATAATTGTCTTAGCTCTTAGTTTAGGCAGCAGAGAATCCAATTGTTCTCTGCTGCAGCAATGCTCTCTTTTTTTTATTCATGCTTACATTAGCATGTGGATCTCCAGTGCCCAGGTTTGTTTCGTTGTGATGGACACAACCTACTGGGAATACTGGGAAGGATTTTCAGCTACTTGATATAAAAAGATGTGGCGTGGTGGAAAGCATAGATAAAGATGGGAGGAGGAAGGAAGATGGTTATACGCAGTGTTCTGTGTGGAGGGCTGTGTGTATGGCTTAAAAAGATCAGCAGTAGCTCAGAAAGATCAGCAGTAGTGAGAGCTTGCAGAGAGCTTCTTTTCCCACCTCATTTCAGACTAATTGGAAAGCATTGTTGCTTTCCTGAAGATGAATAATTCTTTGGTGCTCAGATGGCTAATTACACATTGTCCTTCTGTTTGTGGACTCAAGCATAGAGAAATTTCTGGTTGTTTGGCTGTAACATTTGTTACCCTGGCAAGAACCAAGAAAAACTTACAATCTGCTTCAAAAAGGTTTGGTGCTTTTCAGATTGCCTTTCTGTTAATGGTTGCAAGTTGTTTGCTTTCTCTTTCCTTAACTTAAGCCATGGAAATGGCGTTACCTCCTGCTCCATATGTTCCCTGGGAGGAGGCAAAGAAGAAGTTGGAAAGGAGGGTAAGATCTTGGAGGTGGATTGCTAACAAGCACAATCTGCAGTGTTTCTCCTTAGGAGATGCTGTAGCAATTGGAGGGAACTGCGGCCCTGCAGTCTGTGCTTTCCCCATTTCTGACAGTTTGTTCTACACTACGAACTAGGTCTCTGGCTAAGATTCTGAATCTGAATTGCCTCTCACTCAATTACTTTCTCTGTAGAATTTGGGGACCTCTTCTGCTGCAGGTTTTGGCAGGCATTTGTGCTCTTCTGCTTACTGTTGCAGTAGTGAAGTCTGGACATCAGTGGCTGCCAGAGGATTAGAAAATTAAATGGCATCAGAGCTTCTGCTGTGAGAGGAGAAATAGGATGAAAGGAGGACAATGCAATCAACTTCCTTGAGAGAGCTGCAGACAGAACAGAACAGAGGATGTAAATAGCTGTTTACAACACCAAGGATCATTCTAGAGGCAAAGCGAGACAGTGGCATAAACTGACTCTTCCTCTGCTCCTTTCAGTCTTGGTCACTCTGAATTTACTGTTTGTCTTCTATTCAGACCACTTTAATGACAGCAGTAGCTGAAGGTCAGGAGCATTTGGAGATTGTTTAAATTCTTTCCATTATTAGCTGTTCTTTCCTTACTACTTTGACCATCTGAAGCTGAGAGGCAACCCTGGTGGTGGCAATGAATTGTGGCTGTGATAAGGCAGTAATATGTTATCTCTTTCAATGGGCATTATGGAAAAGATATTGAGTGATTAGTAGCATCCATAGTTAGTCAAATTCCATATGGCAAATTACAGTACTTGTCACACGTATTGCCTTGGCATCTGAAAGTCTTTCAGCTTAGTAGCCCATCTAATAGTCTATAAATTCAGACTAAGATTTTGAGGAGAAAAAACACTAATATACATGAAATGAACAATACACATATAAATTAAATCTCTTTAAGCCAGAAATTCACTTTTTTTTTCCTATCAGTAAATTCTATTTATATAATCCTGACTATAATACAGACCGGGAGACAAGATGCTGGAGAGCAGCCTTGGTGGAAGAAATCTTGGTGAACAGCAAATTGAACATAAGTCTGCAGTGTGCCCAGGCAGCCAGGGAGGCCAACTGTATCCAGGAGTGTTTCAGCATTGCATTGCCAAGTTATGAGAGAAGTGGTTGTCCCACTCTACACTGCACTGGTGTGACCTCATCCTGAATACTGTGTGCAGTTTTGGGTGCCATTTTAGAAAAAGGACTCAAAGGAGTGTCCAAATGAGGGTTAAGATGGTGAAGAATCTAGAAGGGAAGTCATATGAGAAGAGGTGGAGGTTCCTTCATTTGTCTAGCCCAGAGAAGAGATGTCTGAGGGGGGGCCTTTCGTGGCCTACAACTCTTCATAAGGGGGAATGGAGGATCAGTGCTGATCTGCTCTCTCTGCTGACCTAGATGGAACTTGAGGGAAAGGCATGAAGATATGACAAAGGAGGAATCGGGTTGAATATCAGAAAAAGGTACTGAGAGAAGGTTGTGCACTGGAACAAGCTTCCCAGGGAAGTGATGATGGCACTGATCAGAGTTTAAGAAGTATCTCAGTCATGTGGTTTGATCTTTGGGAAATCCTGTATAGATCCAGGAGTTGGACTTGATGATCCCTACAGGTCCCTTCCAACTTGGTATATTCTATGATTCTATGAAATCTCTTTTACTGTAGAACTATAAATTTGATAGTGAGTGTAAGTTCTAGAAAATACAACTGACTCTTTTTGAAACATGGATAAAAATGATGGTAAAAAAATTAATATGAATTTTATTTTCAAAATTTTCAAAGGTATCAGAGTTTATGTATAGCCATAATCACTGTTCCTAGAAGTCAAATTTCTTTAATGAAAACCATCATGGCTGTTTAGGGTGTTATTGCATGAGATCCCCTCAGAAACTGTCCTTAGGGACACAGGAACGAATCTGAGCTGGAAGCTCTTTAAGAACACTTTTCTGAGAACAGAAAAGCTCTCCATCCCACACCATAAGAAATCAAGCAGAGGAGACAGAAAACTCCTCAGGCATAGCTGAGCAAGGACCTGTTGGTGAAACTGGGGGATAAGAAGTAAAAGTGTAAGCAGTGGAAGTAAGGATGGATGGCCTGAAAAGAATATAGGGATGCTGTCTGGACATGCATTGATCCTATCAGGAAAACCAGAGCACATATGGAACTGAATTTGGCAAAGGATGTGAAAAATGACAAGGGATTCTCTAAGTACATTGGTAAGAAGAGATAGGGAGTACACACTCCTTTGCCTCTGACAAATGAGAAGGCAGCACTGGCTTCTTCAGACATGAAGAAGGCTGAGGTACTCAACAGGTTCTTTGTCTTGGTCTTCTCTGGCAGTCAGGCTTCCCACACCTATTGTGTCCCTGAATTTCTAAGCTGGGTTTGAGGGAGCAAAATCCCTCCAACTCTAGGAGCAGAGCAAGTCTGAAACCGCCTCATGAGACTGAATGGGTATAAATCTCTGGGGTCCCAATTATTTGCATCCCAGGGTCCAGAAGGAACTGGCTGATGTGATTGACAAGTCACTCTCCATCACATTTGAAAAGTCGTGACTGTCAAGTGAAGTCCCTGATGACTGGGAAAAGAGAAACAACACTACCATTTTTAGGAAAGGAAGAAAGGAGAACCTGGGAAACTACAGGCCGATTAGCCTCATGTCTGCGCCTGTGGAGAAGATTCTCCTGAGGCACATGTGAAATAAGGAGGTGATCCAAGACAGCCAGCACGGTTTCAGAAAGGGCACATTGTGCCTGACAAGTCTGGTGGTCTTCTCTGATGGAGAGACAGCATTGATGAGCAAAGGAAAGCTGACTGATGTTGTCTGCCTGGATTTGTGCAAGGCCTTTGACATAATCCCACTCCGCATCCTTACCCCTAAATTGCAGGGAGTTGGATTTGAAGGGTGGACTATTCAGTAGGTAGGATGCTACAGATGGTTGTGGTCAATAGCTCTACATCCAGGTGGAGCCAGTCACAAGTGGTGTTCTCCAGGGGTCCTGTTTTGGGACCAGTGCTCTCCAACATCTTTATTAATGGTTGAGAGTGGGACTGAGTGTACCCTCAGCAAGTCTGCAGAGTGGTGCACATTGACACAATAGAAGAAAGGGATGCCATCCAGGGGGACCTGGACAGGCTTGATAAGTGGGCCCATACGAACCTAGTGAGGTTTCAGCAAGGCCAAGTGCAAGGTGTTGTCTCATGTATATATAACCTCTGGAAGAAGAATTAATTGAGAGCATCTTTTTAGAGAAAGATTTAGGGATCCTGGTGGATGAAAACCTGCACATGAGCCAGCAGTGTGCACTTGCAGCCTGAAAGGCCAACTGTATCCTGGGCTGCATCAAAAGAAAGGTGGCATGCAGAGCAAGGAAGGTTAGTGTTCCCCTCTACTATTTTCTTGTGAGGCCCTGGTGGAGTACTATGTCCAGACCTGAGATCTCTAACACAATAAACTGAAAGTTGTTCACGTATACCCTGAAAGAGACATGGACTCTCCTGTAACTCTGTTACGGTGTCCATAGTTGGACAATGTTTTTTCTCATCATTGTTAATACTGATTCCTACCTAACAGGATCGTGTTCTTCTGGTTGCCTTTTCTGCTCTGTTTTAATTCATCTGGCTTAATTCTTGTTTGGACAGAGCAGTGACATTTGGGCTGTAACCCACCTGGCAGCTTCGGTGAAACCAGTTTTAACTTGATTGACCTTGTTTGGCATCAAAATGTACACATGTATTCAGTCATTCCTGTTCTCAACTAAGAACTTACTTTCCTTCTTGCATGTAATTTAGGGAAATTTGTAATTCAGTTGATGCCAGATAGAGGGATTTTTCTAAAGCAGCCCCTTCAGCTAAATCTCAGTAAGTAGATCTTTGATTCTTTGTTCCGTAGCAAGATAAATGTGTGAATTTCAGAATCCCCTTGACTGAAATTTTCAGTCTCTGGGATGCATAGATGATCTGGAGCCTATTGGAGCATTGTGTGAGTATGCTAACATTAATGAAAACAATATTAACAAAATTTCTCTCCAAAGCACCTTATAAACCTGTATCTGAGGAATGCTAATTATACAATGGCATCTCATTCTTGTTTAATAGTGCATAACTAAGCCAGAAGTGCTGTTCAGTGAAGATGCTTTCAATATGGCTATGAGCAAAAACATATAGAAACAATTAACTCAGTTGTCTTTGCATCAGGGCACCACCCCTTAATAAAAATTGCATATTTTAAAAAAAGGTTGCTGAATAGCAAATTATCTCAATAAGACGATTTTCTCAACAATGGCCCCTTCTGACATGAGAGAATCCTTCTCATCTGCCTTTTCTTTCTGTGCTTTGTGTATCTTCTTAACCTGAACAGAGTTTTTTTCCACAGAGATGAGTAATGGATTTTTAAAATTTTTTTTATTTTTTTGTTTTCCAAGAAAAGGGAGGTAGGTCTGGACAACAGTGAAGCAGTGTCCAAGTCAGGTGTAAATTAATTCCTTTCAGACAGTGGAAAGCCTTTTCCACACTAGTTTGCCACAGTGATTATGGAGAAGAAGAAAATTTTAGTTAAGACAAACTAGTTCACATGTGACTCCAGATTAACATGATTTTATTGCTAAGTAGTAATACTGTATATATTTTCAGAAGTAGAACTGAGATTCAAGAATGGCACAAGTGTAAAGACAGCACAAGTGGCCAGCTTCAGTGGCAGAATCAGAGAGACAGCAAATCATAAATGTTTGGGACTCAAAGATTTCCCTTACTAAATATTGCAGTTTTATATTCAATCATCTCTAGTCACTCCTTTAAGCTGTCTCCTGGCAGAACTGACAGATCAGGAAATCTACTCATACTGAGCTGCTTCAGGTCACAGGCTGTGCTCAGTGCTAGCCTCTGTAGATGAGCTGGTTGCACTGTTTGCTGCTTCCCAAAATGGTGACAGAGAGGCAGAGACACACATTCTTCACTGCCCTTGCTGCAAGGTTCTAACCTCTGACTGGTGGATGGGGCAAACAGCTAGGGATGCTTTCATCTTAAACCACTGCCTCAAGAGTCAAAAACAGTGTCTGTCAGAGCTTTTTGCTATATATGGAGCTATTTCTTAATTTGGCAGTATTTCAGTGCCCTTGTAATGGATGCCTTCTTGAAGTTACTCTGCATAGCATTACATTCTGTGGTGCCAAATGGAAATACATACCCATAGCTTTCAATGGAATACGGTACTTGCTTGAACAGAATATCCATTTCCCTAGGTGTATTCACCTAATAACTTATTTCTGGGAGTGCTATTTTTTCTGTGGCAGCTCTGCAACTTTGAAGTCCTTCTTGAACCAGTGAAAGATTTTCATTAGTTGTCAAAGATTTTCATTAAAATGTTCTGTGGCTTTGACCTCATAGACCAAGTTGGCATCCCATGAGAATGGTTTATTCATTGCTCCTTCTGTACCAGGCTGGAATCTTCAGGCTTCTGGGGGCTTTCTTTCTCTTTAAGAAAGAAAAGTCAGGTGAGCCTAATTATTTTCCTGCCCAGGAGAGCAATGTTTCTGATTAAAATACACCTCAAATGGCATATCTGCTAGGTCTTCTTGCTAAGGCTGAGATGCTTGCTGTGCTGTTCAAGGCTTCTGTAAAAAGATAAGTCCACATGTGCCTTCCGGTTCTCTGTGTTGTCTTTATCTTTAGACCTGGAAAACATATAAAAGAAAAACCATTCGTGTCAAACTCTGGATTTTTTTCTCCTAAATTAAAAAAAGACTTTCTGAGACATGGTGCACTTCTGAATGACCTCCTCAGTGCTTTTTGAAGCCTCTCCGCTGTGGAGCATTTACATGCTGTCAGTGGCAGCTGTCTTCCCCCAAAGAATTCATAGTACCATAGCTAGACTGTCAGGTCTCTGCCTTAACCTTTTCTGTCTCAGCTTGCTTTTTTTTTTTTTTTTTTTCCTGATTCCTTTTTTTTCTCCCATCTTGTGCCATTACATCACATCACACTGTTTTTGTCCTTTCTTTTGCAGCTCTTCTACAAATCCCCACTACTTTTTCAGTGCTTACACCTTTATTGAAAATTCAGCCGAATACAAAACTTACTCATTAATATAGAATCATGGATGTGGTATTGTTTTCCTGAGTTCCACAAATGCTAGGAGTCCTGTAGGATCCCCTTCCCCTTTGAAAAAGTTGTGTCCTTCCCACTTCTAGTGGGTTTGCAAAGTGCAGAGATTAAGTTACTCCCTGGAGGGAATGGGAGGCATCTGCCTTGCAGGGCTGCTCCCAATTTGAGTGATGTAACACACAGTAGCTGAGATCCTGAAATGGGCAGATGGTTTAAGAGACTACTGTTACTTACCCAATGCACCTACTTTTGCATATGTATGCTCTGTTTTTCTTGGACAGTCCCTGACTGCTGATTCCCAGAGTGTGAAGATTGACTGCCTCATAACATGATCCTGGCTAAGGATCCTGCAGTCACTATTCATGAAAACTCCTATTCCTTCCAGAATGTTTATTAATCAATTTGCCATGGTAATACAACAATACATTTCATAAAGTATTGGCATTTATTTGTTTAAAACCAGTTGCTTTTTTTGCCCTAGTTTTTTATTACAGGACAGCATAAACTCAACCTCTCAACCATACCTATTATTTTATGTTTTCTGTGATTCAGTCTTCCACCTTTTTCTAAACTAAACCATCCTAATCCATAAAGACTGGCAGCCTAACTCCACATGAAGTGGAGAAGCAGGCTAAGTCAGCCTTCATGTATATGTATATTCTATGTAGAATGCTTGCACTCCCCCACAACTGCTTACTTCAAAGCTGAATCATATGTCTTCACTGTAGTCACTCTGACTATAGAGTGGTGAAGTCTTCAGATAGCTAGAAATTAAAATAATCTCTTTCAAACAAAAATTAAACTGATGTGAATTAGAAACAACCAAGTACAAAAAGAGTAATGAGAAAGCAAGCTTCTAATCTAGTTTTTACTGTATAATAGCTTTCCTTCTTTTCTTTTTATGCTCTCTTCTTTGAGAGGAAATAACTCAAGGTCCAGTTTGTAACTGTCATCTGCTCCTTCATGATAGTCTAAGACTTATGTGATACCTAGTGCAATCAAAGGCCATTTCTTTTCTGTTATGAAAGCAAGGCTTCATTTCACTCTTGAAATAAAGCCCATCTATAGGGGATTTTTGATTACTGTGGAAATAGGTAGGCACAATAATCTGGGATTTGTAGAATTGTGTCTGTTCCATTCAGTGCCTGCTCTCTGCTGGTGAGGATTTCCTTTCTGCTGAGGAGTCCTGTCTCAGAGGCTCTTGATGCAGACAGACTGTGATCAGATCCTTGCAGCTAGAGTGAGAAAGCCTTACATTTGTTCTTGATTGCTGATGCTTAGAGTGCTAGAGCAAAACCAAAATTCTGCTCCCCTGGAATTGCTTAAGATCATTCATCAGTTGAAGAAGCTGGGAAAGCAAGAGGCTTTCCCTCTTCTTAAACCCTTTGAATATTCATCTAGAAAGTGAGTCATAAAAAGAGAGGTATAACAGTAAAATGTAGTTTTGAGTTGTATTTAAAAGTGAGAATGCTTCCAAACTCATTCAGGATTGTAGCTGAGTGGAGGAGTTATCTAGTAGCTGCCTCTGGAGATGTCTAGCACTGAAGCTGTCCTTTCTCATTTCTCTCATCCTTCATGCAATGTACCTTCTGTCCTTCATTCCTACCTGCTTGTATTTTTATGGTTACTCCTGCTGCTCAGATGTTAAATATATTCTGCTGTTCAGAGATAGCAAGTACAACCCTTGCCCTTTGTGTTTATGTTCTTTTTCTGTTTTGTTTTTGTTTTGTTTTTCTGAGATAACAGTCCTATTGCATTCTTTAATTGACATATGCCTTCTCTACTACAGGGCAGTGGATAGGAGAGCAGATTAAACTCCCTAAGCCTGAAATATATGATAATAGTAGTCCTTATAGGAAAACCTTACACGAGTCACTTAATCAAGTCCCCAGCTATTACAGACATTAGTTACTATCTCTTCAATACCATTTTGTTTCCAAACTTTTCCTGGCATTTCAGCACAATATTAATCTAGGTGTTTCAACTTTCTGTGCACCTAGTATTTCTATTTCTATTTCTATAGGCTGAAAGAAATACTAATTGATTGCTTGTATTAGTGCTATTACTTTTTATATCTGATGCATCTTTCCTCCTGTAATCTAAAGATAGCTCCCCTCAGCTGACACATCTCGAAGAACAGTGGAACACACTGACAGTACCAAATACCCTTGTTTGGAACTATTTGTTGTTTTTGTTTTGTTTTGTTTTGTTTATTTGTTTTTTTATCTACTTATTTATTTATAGCACAAGAAACCGAGCAGTCAGAAGAGATGAGTTCATTTTTGGACACAGTAGTAATGAATGTTACCCTTGATAGAACTCCATTTGTTAACTTGCAAATTGAACATACACTTGTTTTAGTTCACAAGCATGGTCATATGGTAAAATAGGTGCTGTTCTCCTTCAGCCTGTTACTGCAGAGATAAATGAAAATGCACATACAGCTCAGCATTTGTCACTGCTGGGTTTGAAGCTAACCACAGCAGATGACAAGCTGTGCATGCAGTGCATTCTATTCTGAGTTATGTAAAAATAACTTTCTTTTCTCCTTCTTCTCTGAATGCTGATTGCTAGTCTTGTCCAGTCTTGTTCTTCCAGAGCCTCGCAAGAGCAAGCACAAATTCATTAGGATTTCTGAGACAAACCTGGAGTAAAGCAGCTGGTTACATGATTATAGCCTGACATAGTCCTTCCAGTGCAGGGAATCTGGATGGCTCTTTCCTGTGGCTGGAGTCACAAAAAGAGTATTGGCCTGAAAAAAACATTAACCAGTCACAGATTTGAGCTGTTTTGTTCTTATGCAAGAGCATTCCTTGGTGTTCCATGAAGAATCTGTGGTGATGTCCCTCCATCCAGCTCTCCTATAGTGTCTTAGACTAGATTAAAAGGATTACCTGTAATTCACTTCTTTGGGTCATTGCATTTGTTTAATTAACATGAGTGCTAAGAAAAAGGGTGGCCTGAGCTGCAAGCTAGAGATAAGAAAAATTAGGAAAGATTCTGAGTGCTTTTCTCTGTCAAGCAAAATGTGGTATCATTCTATTTAGGCCCACGGTCAAGTTATTTTGCTGAAATTACACTTTTTCTCACTAATGATGAATTTTCTATGAGCTTTCTTGCTTTCAAATGTACTATATAGTTTTAATGGTAGTACTCAATGAGCCTGTGCCCAGTTGATCCTTCGTGAGTTTTTTGTTCTTCATACATATTTGTACATTCAGCTACCTCTTCGAGTTACGTAAAACTGTAATGTATCCATGTTTCTGATGGTTACTAACAGCTACGAAATGCTGTTAGAAACAATTTGGGCTGTCAAAACTGAATATAAATGTTGGACTGATATTTCAGGCAGTGTTGGAAAATGAAGATATATTACCAAATATTATCTGTTTGGAATAAAATATCTCATTGAAACTTTTAATGGGAAGGGGGAGAACTTTGACTCAATGTCATTTCTTAACTTCACTATTTCATTCCTGTCTCACAATGACTTTCTGTCACTTTATAGTGAATTCCAGTTACCTCTTATCAGCCTCTGCATGCTCTTATGTCTGGTATCTGCACCACACAGGAGAAGGATTATTGCTTTTCCTAAATTAATAATTGCTGTACTTTTCAATTCAGAGATAATTTGTTTGTGTCTTAGTTTCTGTGAAATCTTCCCTCTATAAAGCATTAATTTTATTTGGAGTTTGAAAGGAATTCTCCTTTAGCACTGCAGACTTGAAACTTCAACAAGTTTTGTCATCTCCTGACAGCAATGCTCTCAAGACAGTTTTGCCTCTTGGTTTCCTAATTTTTGCTAAATACATAGGGACCCTCAGGCTGGAATGTTGTACTTCCCCTCTCTTTCAAGTCACATATCTCAGAAACAGACTGTCCCCAGCTGGAAGGACCTTAAAGGTGATTCAGTCTTTGAGCATCACAACAACTTCTAATACTTCCTTGGTTATTATTAGATGACAAGTTTCTGCATTGCTGGCATGTGTAAGCACCAGTGATACTATGTTCACTGAGGTGGAAGGAATATTGTAAAAGATGATTCATTTTGGTAGTATATAGCTTTTTCTTAACCCCTCCAAGACTTTACCTGCTTTTGAAAGGAATGAAAAAGCCTGTAAGTAAGAGACAATGTTTATTGCTTCCAGGTTTCCAGAATGCATCCAGACATTATCATTTGTTGAACTTTCATAGTTTGTGTGAAATGAGTGGGTAGGTATTATATTGTGCCATAATTTACAACTGATTTAGTACATTTGGCTCTAACTGCTTTCCTTCTTCAAGTTTTCCGTAAACCTACCACTGGTTCAGGTGTGAGGCAGCAGTGGGTCTATTTGTTGGAAACTGGTGGTAGTGCTAACCCATGGTTTGATAGAATTGGTCCTTCATTTGTCAGGTGTGCCATTGTAGTACCATTCACCTGCACAAGAGAATTGATAATATCTGCCATTTTCATGCAAAGCACTAGACATGGCATACAGTTCATCTCTCTATTTTAGGCTATTTTCCCACGCTGAATACATAAGCATTTATGAACTGCCAGAGATCTAGTGCTTGTATTCTGGCACCATCTCCTCTTCATGGAATCCTTCCCTAAGAAAGAGACTCAGAAACCCAACTTGAGGTGCTAAAGGGTGGCTGGCCACCTGCATCATTCCCATAGAGCTGAAGTAAAATAATTGCTAGGGTGAGGGTTAGAGTTAGGTTCAGGTCTGTATTCTCAATCTAGAAAATTCAAGTTGATCACATTCCTGTGCAGCCTGAGAGAAAAAAGTAGGGTAAACATAAAAGCCAGTCCTTTGTAACATCTGCTTTATGAACTGGGATGCCATCTTCCATTACAGACATTAATCTTGGTGTTTGAGCCACTGCCACAGGAAATTTTATAGTTTTAGTGGAATTAATTGGACAACTCCAATATCTTAAACTATCCTTCTTTATTAGATGAGTCATTCAATCAGTTGCAAGCTTGGAAATTTGAATGGAAGCTGAAAGTAAATCATTTGGGAAGCTACAGGTAACACAGTTTTATTTATAGATATAGTTATATATGTTGTTGCAGTCGTGAATATCCCAGATCATTCTGAAGGAATAGAGTAACTCTGCAGAGGACGTTCATTGTGCATGAATAGATAAATTCCTTAGTGGCTGCTTAGCAGTGAAAGTAGGTTTGCACAACCCCTGCTGCCATCTTCTGCCTGTAGAGGATGTTTGCCGCCAGAGCAGCCCAAAGGGCAGAGATGATCCAGTGGTAAGAAAACGAAGGTTGGATGAACTTACTTGATGGCACTGTCTGTTGCCTGGCATTTTCAGCAAGGACCAGTGATTGCATAGAGCTAGATGTGCTGCACTAGAACTTGAAGGCATGATCACATTAGCCTGAGAGTTACATAAATATATTGAAGCACTGCCACAATAACTTGTTTGTTTCAGGTCAAGGCACTGTAAATGCCGCTAGGTATCAGATCCAGTAAAAACACTGGCTGCCTTGACCTTTGAAGCTAATAAATTGTGTTGCGATCAGTCATACTCCTTTTCTGTCACACTCTGTCTCTCTTTCTCTCTTCCTTTAATTTATGCACTTCATTGATAATGCAAAGGCTTTTCATTTACAACTGAGAATAGCAAAGTTATTCCATAGGATTTCTTTTTCCTTTATTGGCAGATAGATATGAGAACATGGTAGAAATTTTTTGAGCAATATTTTATTTACTGATTAATTAACTGAATGTTAGGGAAGAGCACTGCACTTTGGGTATGGATATGGCATTTTTAGTAAAATAACATGGACACCACATACAGTAGTAGTAAGAAAGTTTATTTGGTTTAATTTATTAAAGAATATGGTGATTGATCCAGTCCTTGAGCCAAAACTGCCAAAACAGCAGATAAACTAATTTGTTACTTGCAGTATATGGAGTTTAATGTATACCTATGTATATAGTGCTTTCCATAACTTCAGAATATGTTACACTAGCAATCATAATTTTGCATATTCATGTATTAAAGATTTTAAGTGATAACCTGTGTCCTTTTATGAAAGATTCCAATAAGAAGCATAGATATTAAGGGTATATATGTTCTATAACCTGAAAAGCCTTCTAGTCTGAGAAAGGAAGGCTAAAGCTTTTAAGTGTAAAATCACCACCTAAAATCTTGTTCAGAGTGGTAAAATCTGGAGCTCGATAACTGACATATTGTCACTGCTACTTCCTGTATGTGTACACACTGAGAACATGGCCAGAGCAAACATTGAACCAGTCCCATTAAATGGCACCCATTCTTATTAAATGTGGAGGACAGGGATATATGGCTTTAGAGAAGTAAATACTCTTAACAAAGAATATTATTCCTGTGGAATAGGATTATGGCAATGATTGAAGAAAGTTTGCTTGCAATGAGAAGTCTTTGGTCTTTAGCATTGCTGAAATTCATTCTTCACAGAATCACAACATTGTAGGGGTTGGAAGAGACCTCTGGAGATTGTTGAGTCAAATCCTCTGCTAAAGTTCTATACAGTAGGTTACACAGGAAAACATTCAGGTGGGTTCTGAGTATTTCCAGAGGAGAATCCACAACCTCTCTGCACAGCCTGTTTCAGTACTCTGTCACCCTTAAAGTAAATAAATTTTTCTTCATGTTCATATGAAACTTCCTGTGTTCCAGTTTGTGCTCATTGTCCCCTGTCCTGTTGCTGGGCAGCACTGAAAACAGCCTGGTCCCATTGACCCTCTCTTTGACACCCTCCCTTTAGATAAATGCTTGTATCCTTTTAAATTGCTCAGTCTTCTCTTCTCCAGGCTGAACAGTTCCAAGTCTCTCAGCCTTTCATCATAAGAGATGCTCCAGGCTCATGCTGCATGGAAGATGTTCCATGCACTTGCCAGACCTTTTCAACTAAAGATTCTCAAAAGGGTTGTTCTTAGAAGAATATTTCCAGTGCTAGAAGTATTCTGTTGAAAGCTGAGTTGAAGAAACATGTTCTAAACTCTGCAACTTACACAGATTCTTCATATATTTCATCTATGCAGCTGTAAGTGTGGTCATACACAGGAGAGGAGAGGGAATGATTTTCCATCAAATGGCTGTCCTGCTGTTTTTTATAATATTGCCAGTCAGAAGCCTATGGAGTAGAAAATGATTAATTACTGGCTGGGAAGAAAGAGCTACTTACTTTCCTATCCCCTGTGGAAATAGCAGAGCTTTGATGTGTAGGTTGATCCTAGCATAACAGGCTCTCCCAAAGTCTTTGACGCTGGGGAATACTCAGCAATGTTCCAGGAGCAGAAAGCCACATCTAATTTGCATATGAATTCACATAAGTATTTTAGCCTTAATGTATTCCTCAAGCAACACTATTTTATGCTCTTCTGTAAGAAGCCACCCGCTACTGAATCAACAGCATTTATAACAGAATTTTGTAAAAATGAGTTGTAGGGCATTTCAGTATCTGCAGTGAATCATGAAAGTGCATATCGCCTCCTCTGATCCTAGCTTCCTGACATCTTGCTCATTCCATCTGGTGAATGATGCAAAACTCCAAAAGGAATAGTACTTCTATCTCCTACCTCTTGTAGTAGCTAGTGGTCTCTTTTTCTCCTGAATCCTCTCTCATTCCTGCTTTTCTCTCTAGCCTGTCTCTCTATTCCTAGTGACCCAGGATCACTATTCCAATCAGAGAGGTTGTGATCTTCCTGCTTCCAAAGGGAAAATATGTTTTCCAGGTGAATAGGCTAGGCTGACAAAATGTGAGATAAAACAATTGTTTCAGCTATTTAATCGTTGTCTTTAATATACTGCTGGAAAGCACTTGGGGTTTGCAGTAGTGTGGTACGAAAGTTCTCTCACTTAGGACATACTCAATTCCTTGATCATAAGGCAATATATATGACAATTCCTATAAACAGAGTAATAATGTAGATTTATATGGTAATTGCTTGCTGTGATTCTAGGGTACTCATTCTGAACAAGACTATCTCATCAAACAGAGTAAGATTAGAGAAAATGGTGTTCTCTCTGGGAATGTGAGGAAATGATGTTTTTTATCTGTTTAGGCAAATACTGGGCTACTATAAATTGTTTTGAATCACTTAGTAGAAGACTGGAGGATGTGGCTTTGGAAAGCAACAGGAATGTCAGTTATCAGTAGGATTCTTTCAAAAACGCAAACAATTTTTTGTTCTTTTCTGTATAGTGACTTCTACATTGTGCCTTGTCACAGATTTCATTTTTTGTATCTGTCAACTCACCCTTTTCCTTCAAAAAAAGAAATCCAAGAGCAGAGGACTGGAGTTCTTTACTATACATGTCCCCAGTTGCCACTGAGTATTGAAGTCTGACTTGGACTGAAGCCAGAATAGATGCCTCCAGGCTGCACAGCTTTGAAGCGCACAGAAACTAGATAAGTCATGTATGAAAATCAAAGTGATCAGTCCTGTAGTCAATGAAGAGAGGAGCTACCAAAATTAGGAATGCGAGATCTCCAGAAAAAGGAAGGTCATGCTTTGCTCTCTCAATAAAGCATACAGTATTTAGAATACTGTTAGCCGACTTTGTACACTTTTTCTTCTTTTTCCTCTAAAGACTCCATTCTGATAAAGTGTTCATTATTCCTTAAAATATGTAGTTTAAAACATACAGTTTCCCTTTGCATTTTTTGGAATTGAGATCACTTGGATTTTATTCCTACAAAGGGATATTGGACTAATACACTTCTATTTATCTTCATAAGTAAACTGCTACTTTACATGCACATACATGTGGATATAAAAACATGTGTAAGTTGCGAGAGCAGACAACTGGAAATAACACTAACCAGAACCTGGTTTTGGTTCAGCTTTATGGTGTTGAATTAGTGACTAGAACTCCTAGCTTTCCAGTAGTGAAGTGTAAATATGTGTCTCTTCTTGAAATTGTTCAGCTGAATTAACATTCATAAAATGCCTTGAGGTTTGGATGAAAATTAAGTACATAGAGGAATGGTTTCATACCTCTGATCTTCCAGAGAGTAGTACAGTGTCAGGCAGGAGGCATGGGAACTAGGATTACTCAGGAACTTCAGAAGAAAATGTTTTCTAGAGCAACCTTTTCTTGGGTTGAAGCTATTTATTCCAGTGAGGGAAGCTGTAAAATGCCTTTCCTAGGAGTGCACAAAGAGCTGTGATTGTTCTGCCTATAAAGGCAAGCAAAAGACAGAGAAATGAATTAAAAGTGTAAGTAATGACCATCTGCTGAGATCTTTCCGTGTTTTTGTTGGAAACTA
Organism: Lagopus muta; assembly: GCF_023343835.1. Lineage (NCBI taxonomy): Eukaryota > Metazoa > Chordata > Aves > Galliformes > Phasianidae > Lagopus > Lagopus muta. The sequence continues at coordinate 40,233,079 of NC_064438.1, forward strand.
TTTCAGCCATTTTGACAGCTTACTGGAAAGGATCAAAACACCCTGCACCTTGCAGGCACCAGAAGCAGTAGCAGAGAACAATACCCTTGCCCCTGAGTTATCTGAAAACGTGTTTTGAGAAACATGCTTTTTCTGAGTTTCCTTGATAACAAACCTTTTCAATCAGGGCTCCTACTATGCTGTACTAGTGACGTGCTTTTCAGGTAGATGTGTACTCTTCTTTCACAGATAGGAAAGCAAATACATTTTGCCTAAGGCTGCGCAGTGAATCAGTGCCACACCAGAGGTTGATTCCCAGGTGTGTGACTCAGCTTACTTTGAGTAGATGGTACTCACCCTGATGTATGAAGTCATTTCAATTACTGCTCACTGCTTAAAATGGAGACTGAAATGAGCATTTCGACTAACGCAATGCTACTTTATTTCCTCAGTGTCATGATCTGTTCCCATGTATACAAAAGCAGTACTATTCCTTCAGCATTTTCCTTGAAGCTGTTTTTGTTGTTATTTTATGGTACTTCTTTTTGTCAATGAGGTTGTTGTTGGTTTGTTTTTGTTTTTTTTTTAATGAAGATTGCATATAGTGAGAGAGGAAGGAAACTCGTAAGACCAATTAAGAGAGATGTTTAGCTAAACATCTGAAAAAAAATCTTCTGAAAAAGAAGGTTTTGCAACTTCTTTATTAAAACTATTACTAATGTTCAACCTTCAGGAAGTTTGTCCTACTGTGTGAAATATGCATTCGGGTCAAGCTCATTCTTGTCATTTCCATGTTGCAAGTGGTCATCTTTGCAGCACACTTCTATGTATTTTAATATTACCGCCACATCCAGGTCAGAGTTTCATGTCTAGAGAACATGTTGTTTTTTATTCTGGTCTGTTTTCTAGAGTTCTGATTGTTCTCGTTGCTGATTCCTTGATGGTCTCCAAGTATTTGTCTTGTATCTTAACAGGCTCTGTAGTGCTCAAGAGAAAGTTTTACTGATATTGAATATATTGGATAGGAAACAATTGTACAACTCTGGCTTGTATTTGTGAGATAAACTGCAGCTCTGTAGATTTTTATTTATTGTTCCCCATTTTAACACTGGCATAACTTTTTGACTTGTGTGCATCCTATGGTATACTCTTATCTGAGGAATTTCTTGGAATCTCTTCTAGCTATGGTAAAGGAAGCGTGCTCCAAACCTGCTCTTTTTAGGAAGTTAGAATATTAAAAGGGAGAGGTGCTCAGATAATTAAGAGTTGGTTTCTGATAGACTGGAGGAGCAAGTATCTGAACAGCCCTCCCGCCATCACCACAAAAATGCACAAATCAGAACTGCTGTAGCACAGAAACAGAAAACAAGTATTCAATTTTGTCAACTTTTAATATTACTCAGTGGTACTGACTTTAGAAACAATTATTTGCAATATTATTTTTTTAATTGTGTAAAAAATACAACGAAGAGAATCAGGGTTAACTCTGTGCCTGTTCAATCTACTAGTATTTATTCTGTGCCATCCTTACAGTGGCTATAGTGAAACAAATGAATAGGACTTTTAGTCTTTAAATTTTTTTTTCTAAGAGATTGTAAGGAAACAAAGCTGTCAGAGAGTAAGAGGTAAATGTCTGTCATTGATTCGAAACTGGCAAAGGACAGAAAACTGAAAGGACAAATAACTGCTTGATTTTCAGGTTAATAGAAAAATGGCTAAAGGTTAATGGAAGGGTGCCTCAAACTTCTCTTTGAGAACCACTGTTATTTAATCAGTGATGTGAAAAAGGGAGTAGGCAGAGAAATTGCAAGATTTGCAGACGATATGAAATTATTTATGGGAGTTAGAGAAGACTGAGAAATTTCAATTGCACCTGAAGATCAGAAGCAGAACATGACATACAATCCTTTGTTGACAAAGTAATGCTTATTACAGGGAATAATTTAAGCTGTTCATACACATTATTGGATTCAAAATTAACTGTAACCATTCAGGGAGAAAAAAATCTGGGGGATATTGCCAGCAGCTTAGTGAAAACATCTGCTCGTTGCACAGCAGAAGTCAAAAAAGCAAACACTACACGCTGATATACAAATAATGGGCTAGAAAATTCTATGGGTCACGGCATTATATAAAACAGTGGTACATCCTCACCAAGGAAGTGGCATCATCGTTTTTAGTATCGTGAAATAGCATAACTAAAGCAAGTTCAAAAAACAGCTGCTAATGTTGACAAGACATACAAGAGTATGTTGCATCAGGAAATGCTGCAGTGGTTTTGATTGCTGCAGAAAAAGGAAGGAAAGCACGATGAAAATTCCTGAATAGTTTGGGAAGGGAACACTGAACCTACTTACTTGTTCTTTTCAAAAATACAAGAAGGACTGGAGGATTTCAATGGATTTGTAGGGTGATGCATCTGAAGATGATAGAAGAAAATGTGTTGTATTCAAAAGATAATAAAACTAATTACAAAAAGAGCCTAAACCAAAGCATTTATCAGTGCTCAAAAGAGGATTAAAGAAGTGTATACTAATGAGAAAATCCTCAGTAATATTTTGTAGGATTCCTAGAAGAAGATTTGTATTTGTTTTAAGACATTAACAGAAAGACGCTGTAGAATTGCAGAGATTCAATAACTAGTCCATGATTCTGCGTAAAATGGTGGGCATAGGCTCCTTCTGGAGACAGCTGCTTCTCTTCATTCTGGGTGTTCCTGGTACTGGTGTAGATAGGCAGATCGCTCATCTCATCAGGTTGAGTAATTGCTGTCTTCTTAAGGATGACATTAAACTTGGCTTGAAAATGTATAAAGCATAGGGCAAAATCAAGTTAAAGAATTGATTTTTGACTTGCTTTTTTGGGTAGAAAGGTCTGCTGCTTAGAATGTGAGCTTGTCAAGTCAGGTAACCTTTGTTAGCATTGAAGGATTGCTAAATGTAGTATATCTTGTATCATTAATGGTACTGTGCTGGAGTATAATTACCATTTTACTGAAATATGGCTGGGAACAGAATGAATCTAGTTATCGCTTAGAATACAAAAATTTATTGTAAAAAAATAAATTATAATTAATCATCTTCTATTTGAAGAGGCTGTTTTTAGAAAGGTTTGAGCCTAGGAATACTCATCAATATATTGACATAAGCTGAAAAAAACGTTCACTTTTCTAATCTTATACATAGCAGTAAGATCAGCTGTAAAATGAGCACCAAAGATGAGGAGTTGCAATCTGTGGTACAATTAAAGTTCTTCCTGTCAAGAAATGACTAATGTGATCAAACAGTGAAATACAGAGCAGATGAGTAATTAATCCAGACATCATTTCCATTGTTGACAAACATGAAAGAAAAGTCCCCAAACTCTTTTAAAAATCACTTACATTTGCTGAATAGCAAACTGGCTTGATTTTTTTCTACACAAGTATATTGGATTATTCCATGGAAGGATTTTGCAGTACACTTTGAAGGTAAAAAATCAAGCCAGCTTGCTATTCAGCACTGAATAGTACCAAGTTTCTCAATTTTAAGCGCACTGAACATAACTAGTTTCATAGTTTTCTTCGGGAGAAATAATGTAGTTATCATTTAAACTCTTTGGGAAAGGAGCTTCAGTAATGCTCATTGGTTATCAGGAGTATCATTCTTCCTTCAGGCAGAGCTGAGGAAATGTAAAGTTAAAGACATCATTGAGTGTGATAATGAAGTTGGTCCTTTCTAGTGCAAGACCACAGCAATTCTTTATCACTCAAAATGGGCTGTTGGGCTGAAAGCTGTTTTTCTCATTGGCAAAGTTGCTAGCTTCACAGATAATTATCATTTTCAGAATATATTTTGTGGAAGAGCAAGAATATTGAAAGAAGCCTCCAAATCTACCATTCAAAACTGAAGAGACTTCTTAAGAGAATATTTTGAAAAGGAATTTCCACGAAAGAGAACATAATTCCATGGCTTTTCTAAGCTTTTGCCTGCCTAGGATTTTAATTCAAATGGAAAACCTCTATTTACATTTATACTTCAACTCATGTGCGTATCCTTCACTTATCTTTACACCTTATACACATTCATCCCCAATCCTTCTCACAGTTACTTTTGCTCAAGTATATGTGTAAACTTCATTAATTAGCTCTGGAGGGGTTTATCCTTACACATATTCAACATGCCTAATTTTTCATGCTCCTTCCCCATTCACTCACATTTTACACAGGCATACAAAATTATATTAGATACATTACATGTAAATACATCAGATATAAATAAAGTGGATATAATTAGTCTGAAAGTCATAAACAGAGCTGAAGCTTCATTGCAATCTTCTACTGCATCTATTCTTTGAATAGATCATTTATTTGCTATTCATTGACTTGCAGTCAGTTAAAGTAGCAGAGCCTCAGCATATCAAGCATCTGCAACATTGAAAGCTCTAAAATCCATTTCTGCATTCTGCAGAGGGGTTCCTCTGTGCGTTTCTGGACTTATACTTAAATATGTAATATATACCTACACTGTACAAATATGCACCTGCTTCTGATGCTGTGAAAATGATATTTGCTGCCATATTGTTTCTTGTTATTATTTCTAAAATAAATTCTTTTTTATTAGTCCTTGAAATGATGATAAGAGAGTTTAGAAGTTAAAATGTCCTGAACTTGCAGATTGCAAAACTTTATGCAGTGAAGTAAAATTTCAACCACGTTTCAACCACAAAGTGCAATGGTCTTGACAGTTCCGGTGAAAATAGGTAGAGGTCTTTCTGGGTACCTTGTGTACTGAGAATTCAGGAATAATTTTTTTATGAAGTGCCTCTACAACACTATCAGAGGAAAAGGACATCTAACTATTTGCAGTGACTACTATAGTGACCACACAGTTTGAGTCTTAACTCATGGGCCACTATACTGTATGGTGATGTTCTAGAGAGAGTGCACTGTCAGGCAAGAGTCACACAGACAAAAAATTGAAAAGTGTAACTATTAGGGAGCCATAGTACTATTTATTTCTACTCCTTTGACGTCTTAGTGCAGCAGTAACTGAATTAGAGCCTTCAGCAAGTGTTATCTGAAAAGGAAATAGGGATGCTTCATCAAGTAGGCTGCTGCTGCTGTAGATGACATCAGAAACACAAGGCTTTTCCTAGCCTGTGTGAGCTGATGCTGTACTTGTAGGCAATGGATCATCCTACAGCTATAGTGTTTGCAGAGCTTGGCAGGACCAAAAAAGAATTTCAAAACAACTTTGGATGGAATTGCCTCCTGCTATGCTGCTGCATACCACTTCATATACCTAAACAGAAAAGAAGAAAAATTAAAACATGATACAAGCTGAGGAGAAATAATGCAAACTGCAAAGGTACAGTTTGCTAACTGATACTGAAGTATGAGTGTGGTAATAAACATTAAATAGACATTAAAGAGTGTAAATTCTTCAGAGTGCTGCATAGAGGACGTATGAATAGGAGCACTGGGCTGTAATTAAGATTAGATAAATCTAGGCTGAATGTAAAGGCAGTTTCAGAAGACCAGAACGTGGTAAACCGGAACAGTCCCTGCAGAAAAGAGTTGAAAGCATTGTTGCTTAGCAAATTTAAATCCAGATTGTGCAGAGTATTGCTGAATGTGTTGTACAGGACTATCTGGTACTGGCTGTGAAGCAGGCAAGATTGAGTTAGCTAATAGGATTTTAAAAAGCTGAAATATATTCCTTCCAGTACCACTGTCTGAGATCTAGTTTGTATCTAAAAGGGTCATGAGAAGCCTCAGTCCCCCGAGATGCTTTATTTATCCCTGTAGAAAGCAATTGGTTAAGAAATTGAACCCACTAAAAATTTTCGAACAGTGATGTTTTTATAAAGCTGTTGCAGAGATGGAAGTGGTGATTTGTGCCAGCCAACCCACTGTAGCAATGCAATCAGCTAGCCAGTTAGTCCTGCCAGTGGCAATAGCTGTCCCCATTGCGACCCAAACCAACAGTAAAAACTGCTTCTATTTTTGTTGCGATCCACATGGCCACAAGGAAAAGCAGCTTAATTTTATTTCAGCTGTATACTGATTGTAGCCCCTTCTTTGTGTCGTGTCCATATCTATGGTTCAAAACCCCTCAGATTTCCCATAATTAATAGAAATTGACATTTCAAATGTTCCATGGCTTGTGAAATGTTAATTAAAACTTCTTGTTGCAGACGTAATAGAGAGATAATCTTTCATTCTTCTTGTTTTCTCAAGTGATTTTTTCTTGGCATTCTTGCTAGCAACTGCACTATACCAACTTTCATCCTTTGCTTTTATCGTAGAGCTTGTCATAAATGGGACGTACTCCAAGATGTATTATGACTTTATTGTCTTTTACTTCCATGACTTCATTTTCAATTAATTGTTCGCATGATTCAGAGCTGCTGCAAACCACACACTGCACAACTGCACGTTCAGGTCAACAGAGCGCAAAGCAGACTCTCTTCCTTCACATCCCTCTTCAAACCTAGTTCTGTACATTACAAACATTAATTCTGGGCTATCACTGACTGCTATTAAACCCAAGTCTAATAAACAGCCTTTTGGCCTCTGCTCCTTCACTTGGGGAAATCTGCACTGAATGATGCAGTTTAACTGTGGCAGCCCAGAGCGCTGTTCAGATTATTTTATATGGTTGAGAAACAGGGAAAATTAGCTAAGGTAGTTTGCAGCACCACACAACCTTATTGTTTCTAGTTTCCAAATTTACTCTGTTGGAGTTCAATTTCTTTTTCTTCCCCAAGCTTCAGACTATGCAGTTTTGCTACATTCTACATGCATACTGCATACCTGAGTGTTGCAAAAGCTCCTACTAGCAATTAGTAGTGCTATGATCAGTTTCTCAACAACGAAAGAAAAATAACTTTATCTTTCAGAGCTACATAGAAACTTCTGTGTGCATTTTTCAATAGCATAATTGACAGATGTATTGCTTAACTATGAACACGTGTACTTTACGAAAGCCAAGAAGCCAGCATTTCAACATACGTAGGTTGCTCCAAAACTAATGTCTCCTGTTTATTTATATGGAAACTAGAACAAATACTACGAGCACAGTAACACTGTTACTGTGAGAAAGAGAAATTCTCAGGCAGGAAAGACTGTTTTTCAGCATAGTCACCACCATTAGCTATGGATTTTCACCAGCGATGAGCAGGAGCCTGCATGCCCTACTTGTAAAAATTCTGCACCAGTGGGGGCAACCCACTGTTGCTCCCCTGGTGCAATTTGAGGCCACTCTCTCTAGTTCTAATGCTAGTCACATGTGAGAAGCTAAGCTAGCCTAAAATGTTTTTGTGTTTCTAGTTGTTGTTTTTTCATTTGTTTGCATAATTTTTTTTTTTACTATTCTTGGGAATGAAGGGGTGTCAAATGTAAATTATTAGTTTAAAGTATTGATTGCGCAAGGATAATGGTTAGTAGTAATAAAACATTGTATTTACTCAGTGTTTTTTTTCACTTAAAGATGCCTAGCAGGTTTATATATTTGTCTTTCTAGTCTCTTCAAGCTTAATTCTCATATTCATTTATCTTCTGCAGAGTGTAAAAGCTGAGTAGTAAAGTGCAGAAATAGCACACAACACTTCAGAACGGGAGTTTGCTGCTGGTTCCATTTTGAGCAGGTGCAAATCCGCTTAATATCTGAAGTTACATTTGTTAATCCCCATTTTAATGCAGAAGCAACAGAATAAGGAATTGCATCTCTGGTTCAGACTTTTATAGGTACTTATCCAATAAAGAAGTTAGACTTCTCTATAAACAATAAAATATTCTTTGTCCAGGAATGTGATCTGCAGTCATGGAATAGCATGACATATCTTCAGGTAGGTTATATGGAATTAATTATTTATCTCTTTGATTTCATCTGGTGAATGTTTGCATAGACAAGTTAGTACACAGGTGCTCAAATCTTGGCTTATTTTCACTGTGGGAAGAGGGCAAATAGGATGCTGAAAGTACAGTTATGATTGTGTGGAACAAGTTGCAGTGTGAAACAAATTGCCAGCCCTGGTTGAGACAGAGTAACTGACTACATCAGTGCTTGTCCTGTAGTGCAAAATACTCTAATCAAGGCAATCAATTAAGGTAATTAAGTGAAACTGCTTTTATTTTGAATTCAAACTCTTTTCAGTTCAGCTCAAATTCAAATTATTTCTGTATTGGGAGAAATGTACTGGCTGGAGGAGAAGCTAAAGGAGAATAAATTTTTAGACCATTTTAATGCAGTTGCAAAAGCATATTCATTTTGACTTTTAGAGGTAAGAATTAGCTCAACTAATAGCATTGTAGAATGTGATTATACATTAACATGGAAGTAGTCTAGCCATCCCTGTACTGAGTGAAGCATCATCTTACCGTAAGCACAGCACATTGGGCATGGACAGTAGATTGTGCTGCGAAGGGTTCAAAATAACAAGGTCATAAAATTTGTAGGAAGTGAAAGTTCTATTTCTTCAGCATTTAGTTTGTGAAATTAGGAAAGAAATGAGTTTTTTCATCCCAACTTCATATTTTGAAGATGCTGTTTTCAATAAAGTATAAAAGGTAAGAAAGGGGAGAAGAGTAAAGAACAGTAACATTTAACTTCAAAAGAGTTTTGTGAAAATAAAATGTGAAGCTTACTTGTATGCCATTCAACATTTCCAAACATTCCCTAAGTATTTGCAGACAAGTAATTTTGCTGTTCCAGTTTCCATTTTTCTGGCCTGCAAATCTGTGAGACTCAGTGTGTAGCACACCTGTCTGAGTAATGACCAATAAAACTTGTTTATATTACATTAAAAAATGAGGTGAATAAAGCTTAACTGCAAGAACGAATGAAAGACTTAATTATATGAAGATGTCACTCACCCTTATTGAGAAGACAAATCATGCTTCAGTGCCCCAGCCTTTTCCGTAGAGCTAAGCTGCAGATTTATATGTTCCTAAGTATTTCTTTCTGAAGAAAGAAATGTAGAAAAAGATCTTTGCTTGGTGTAACTGGCTGACAGCTTCCAAGCAGTATTATTAGAGTGAATAGAGCTAGTAGAAAAAAAATGGTCTTGTTTTACATCTCATTTGTGTATTTTCCATAGTTAGGAAGTAACTGATGTGTTCTAAGACTGAATAGGTTTTGTACTTGATTTGGTTATAGGTCTGTTAGAAACAAATGCAATTTGTGATTTTGATATTATTAGAGCTTTTAATGTTGGTACTTCATTTTTCTTTTTTGAATATCGTATCTGGGGATTACCAGTTGCCACGCTTGCAGTCAGAAATGAGTTCCTTACTTCATTTTTAGGGCACAGAAAATTACTTGGGTTTTTTTTCAGAAAATACTGGTGTTATGTAAGAAAGAGAATTACTGTATTGTGCAGTAGTTTTGTTGAAATAGTGAGAGAAAGGTTGTGTGGAAGGGGAGGGAAATATGAGGCCAAGATCAAAACGATCAGAGGAAGAAATCAGAAAGGGAGAGAGAATGAAAGATAGGTAGGTCAGGGAAAGTGAACAAGTGTTGA